>NC_133618.1:405919455-406271955 GCF_048593235.1 Sminthopsis crassicaudata | reverse complement strand
GATTGGATTCCTTGCATTAGTCAAGGGGAAGTCCATATAGTATACAAGATATAAGTAGAATAAGACACAAAATGGAAGATGGTGAGTCACTACCTTTCTTAAGGGACTTTAGGAAGGATGTAGGGTTCCTTTAATATTCTTGTACGAGGGCTTAAATTGATGCTGGAACCTAGAATGAAGCTGAGAGTAGAAATAGGAATATCAACATATAGATGGCCCTGGAAATATTCTAAATTCCTGGGAACTCTGTAAAAATAATAACTATATCACAAAGTAGTAGTAAAAAATGAAAATAAGCATATATTACTAGGTTTACTGAATGTAACCATTATTGGTTTGCCTTTGGATATGAGTTATGAAATGGCTAAGATACAAGTAGAACTAAAAAGCATTCCATGGATGACATCTAAATTAATCTAACCCAAAATGCATCAAAAAGAAGAATTGAACAACTCATTGTATCACAGAAATTTGTTTCTGAAAATGGAGGATTATGATGGTTATATGAGACCAGATCATTGACACCATAAGTTACAGAATGGTCATCCTTAAGGAATTTAGAATTATTCATTGATTCAGATTTTGCGAAGAAATGAAACTAACACATTACTCCAGAATGCAAAAATATAATACCTACTGAATACCTACCAACACATTACTTGGTAACTAGGTATACCCCATAAACTCCCTACCTTTCATAAAATAACTGAAGACAAATACCCCCATGATAAATAGATTCAAATTTTGAGAATTCAACAAGTGAAAAGTAACCAGACTATTATCAAGTTCAAAATTGTTGCCCACAATTGCCTACTCATGCAAAAGTTTGATATGAAAAAAATTAATAACAACATATGCAATGAATGTTCATGTATCAAATGGTCAACCCACATGTATTTATTGTTTATTATATATGAGGTACTAAGAATTCAAAGACAGACAAAAATGATCCTTGTTTTCAAGGAGCTTATATTATGATTGAAGGAAAGAATAGGTATAATTATAATCATTAACGTTATTATAATTAAAAACACTAATAATAACTAGCATTAGTAAAGCACCTACTATATTCCAGGTACTGTGTTAAGCACCTAACAATAGTTTCCTATCTGGTCCTCACAACTGTCCTTCATAATTGAAGAAACTGAGGCAAACAGTGTTGAAATAACTTGTATAGAATTAGAGAAATACTAAGAGTCAGAGGCCAGATATGGACACAACACACACACACACACACACACACACACACACACACACACACACACACACACACACACTCTTAGAGGAAATGACAAAACACTTTCATATTTTTGCTAAGAAAATGCCAAATGTGGTCACGAAAACTTGGACATAACTAAAATATCACTAAAACAACTGAACATATAGATATATACACACACATATATAAAATAACTTGTCCATAATAAATATCAGATGCAGCATTTAAACCCAAATCTTCTGATTCTATGGCCATGATGCTATATATTTTTGCACTCTATTATAAAAATAATGAAAATAACAACACAGTAATAAAATTGTTATTATGTTAATAGAGGCAACGTAGTATGATATGTAAATGGAAAGCAATCTCAAAGGGAAGAGGAGAATGGGAAAAAGAGCAGTCTCTTATAGATGGGATTTGAATTGTCTTTAAGGAAGTCAGAGAAACCAAGGGAGGAGATGAAGGGTCAGCACATTTCAAGCATGAATGAAAGTCAATGAAAAGTTATAGAAATGGAAGATAAATAGAGTGTTGACTTGAGGAAAAGCAAATAGGCCAGTATAGGTGTATGATGAGGAGTATAGAGGGAAGTAAAGTACAAGGACATAGGAAATGTTAAAAGAAGCCAATTTATGAAGAGTTTTAAAGTAACAAGAGTATATATTAAATTCTGTGAGTTACTAGAGTTTATTGAATAGGGCAGTGAAATGGTTGAATATATACTTTAGGAAAATCTGCTTGGCACCTGAATGGAGGATGGATGGGAGCAGAGAAACTTTAGACAGGGAAATCCTTAGCAGTAGTCTAGATGAGAGTGACAAGGAACTGAGTCAGGATTATGGTTGAATGAATGAAGAGAAAGGGATGTATATGAGATATTATGAAGACAGAAATGACAAGATTTAACATTGAATAGGGTATGTTAGATAAGTGAGAGTCAGAAGTTAAATATGACACTGAGGTTTTAAGTCTGACTAACTGGAAAGATGGTCTTCTCCTTGACAGTGATTGGGAGATTGGGAAAAGGCAAAGTTTTAGAGAATAGATAACAATGTTTGATCAGCTAGTATTGACTATATCTGAAGCTGATAAGGTCACCAAATTAGATAGTACAGGATGAAAAGACAGTACAGTATTATTTTTTGGGGGGGGACGCCTATAGTTGATGTGGGTGATATGGATGAATAATCATCAAAAGACATTGATGAGCAGTTGGACAGATAAAGAGAGAACCAGGAGGGAGCAGTGTTACAAAAATCTAGGGAGGAAAGACTATTTAGGAGGAAGTGGGGATCTCTAGTGGCAAAGATTGCAAAAATATCTATAAGGATAAGGATTGAGAAAAGGTCACTGGATTTTGAAATTAAGAGATTACTGGTAACTTTGAAGAGGGCATTTAAACTACATGGAATAATAAGCTTTCCAAATATAGTAGCACCTACAGAAGAGATAAAAAATCATGTGGAAACAGTGAGGACCATGTCATTCATCGCTGTGTTTATGGTTTTGCTAGAGAAGATTTTGATGACTGTAGAGAATGAGATTCCAATACTTTTGTTGTTACCAAAAATTACCATTTTATCACCAGTGCTTTACTCTGCAGATCATTAAATATGAAAGGATCTTAGTAGGATAGTGATTTGTATAGTGCATGTTTCTATCAGGACTCCATCAAATAAATGAAAACTAGATGAATATTGTTAATAATATACCAGCATAATATTTAATAATATTATTTATAAAACATCTTATTAAATTTTAAAATTATTTTGTATTTTATTTATCTTGATATTATACTTATTATAATGAGAATAAACCTGTGGGGAAAATTTTTCTTACAAGTCAAATGAAATATGTGTAATATGTTTCTGAGAACCTTATAGCACTACATAAATATGATTTATGAGAACTTATGTTTATAGAGTGCTTTAAGACTCTCAAGAAATTATCATTAATACTTAATTATTATTAATAATAACTCAGGTTTGTACAGTGCTTTCAGGTTTGCAAGACATCATTAATACTCCATTATAATTATAATAACTCATGTTTATATAATGCTTTATGGTTTACAACACTTTATAGATATTTCATTTGATTTTGTAAGCAAATATTTTCATCCAGGCTTTATAGGTATGCATGTATTCTTGTATTCTTGCTTGCTAATTCTTTAGGTGGAACTGGCTTCCCATAATTCAATCAGACCTCATTAGGGTCAAATCTCACATAAAATATAAACCTGATGAATGTATCTTTAATCCTCCCCTGGTGACTCCCCATAATCTCTCCTGAGAATGGACATCCTCTAAGCAGTAGGGAGGGTGTCCTGGAATAAATTTTATTTAAATTGTAGGGGTGCCTGTTTAAGTAGCAAGGTGTTTCTCCTCCTCTTCAGGATGTCTGTTTATCAGGATTCCATTTGCCTTCCCTATGTTTTACAGCAGAAAATTAACACACGTTCCGATGATACCATCTAGCCAAGGTCGGCTGCAGCTGCTATTCTCTTGTTTGAGATGCCTATTTTCTCCAGCGCCTTTCTGACCCCTATGAATCCTGTTATCAGCGCCTGCACATTTACAGTTACTGATTGTCATTATATTGTAAGGAGGCCAGCGCTGCTCGATGATTGCTTCTCAACCAGAGATGTCAGACGGATGTAATGGACCAGGACACAACAAAGGACATTCCCTACTTGGGGGGAAAATGGAGAAGTGTGGGAGGGAAAATTTACACAGGTTTGACATTTATATTCTTTCCAGTCATTTTTGTATCTTTGAACAAAACCTGTACTATCCACCTTGAGGAAAAAGAGTTATATAAAATTGTGTGTGTGTGTGTGTGTGTGTGTGTGTGTGTGTAGTAATAGTGTTTGCATCATACACTTTTGAGATGAAAGGAATCTAGAAATCATCTAGTCCAACCCCCTAATTTTAATGATCGGGGCAAGGGAAGGGAAATGATTTATCTAAGATCACAAAGATAGAACTAGGCAGAGTCAGAATAATAATCCCTATATTTTTATAATGCTTTCAGCATTATAGGTTCAGGTTTCAGGTTTGAAAAGCACTTTGTTATCTCATGAGAGATTCATAATATCCCTGGGAAATAGATACTATTTATTACCTTAATTTTAAAGATGGAGAAACAAGCCAAGCAGATTTAAATACTTTACCCAGATGTCTGAGGTAAAATTTGAACTTGGCACTTCCTGACTGTACCCAAGCTCTTTGAGTTCTGATCCAACATCTTTTATAGCAACACTTAGCTAAAGGTTTGATCGACCCACATGAGATTCCCAAATCTTCATCATCTGCCCTTTTTTGGGGGGGGGTGTTAGAAAATGTTAGAATTTTCTAATGGTAGAGGTGAAATGTTAATGAGAAAGCCCCTTTCTGATGTCTTTGAATGTAGTAGCCCTGCTAGAAAGTAATACTACACAGATACTATTGTATATTAACTCAGGAAGAGGCAGTTTATTCTAACTCTCTTTTTCACTGAAGTGTGTTTGCCAGTTGTTTCCTGAATAACTGATCACTTGAAAAGGTGGTGGTGGTGGTGGTGGGGGCTGGCTCAGAGATCTGGGGTGTGTGTGTGTGTGTATGTGTGTGTGTGTGTGTGTGTGTGTGTGTGTGTGTGTATGTGTGTGTGTGTGTGAAAAGAAGTGAGAGAACTCTGTTTGCATAAGTCAGTTGCCATCTATTTTTTGCAGCTGAGAATGTGTTCCCAGTTTGTCTGAGTTTAGATGACCAGGGCCTGGAGACCGTAGTGAGTGATGGATGGCCAGCTCCACTCCTTCTGCTCTCCCAGCCCAATCATGCTATCTGCTCCGAGCAGATGCAGAGCTTGTCAATCTGACATGTACTTAGTGCAGTGAGATGAATCGAATCTTATTTTCCAGCAAGGAATAGGAAGAGGAAGGAGGAGCCCATTTTTAAGGCAGTGTTTTTCAGGAGACCTTAAGTAGGAGTCTTCCTTGCCCTTCAGCCCACATGAAACTAGTGACAATTCACTTACCATGAGCCATCTGACCATATGTCGAGACTTAGGAAAATTCAACATTTATAATCCTGAAGGCTTCGGCTGTGAAATTAGCATCAATGGAATTTGGATGTATCTATGATGTCCATGCTTGGGAAGACATGAGCATGTAAGAATACTAGCATTTTTTTCTGATTGTATCATGAACAATTAAATGAACTCCCTGTGTGGAAATTCTCTCCACCAATATGAAACTGCAAGTGATAGTTGTAAAGATTTATTTGAGGTACTGAAAGGCCAATTATTTAGTTCATAGTTATTTAATGGATATGAGTTATTCAGGACTTAAATTAGGATTTCTTAATTCCAAGGCAGTCTTTTTGTCTACCATGCCATTCATCCATTTTATCATAGGATCAGAGAATTTATCAATTTAATTGATAATTTATTAAGCCCTTACTATGTGTCTGGCATTGTACCTAGTGTACAATGTGAGGGAAAGAACTCAAGAAACTTTCTTTCTAATGGGCTACAATTGTATAAATTGATATATGTGGAATACATAAAGAGTAGAAAGGAAGTAGATTTAGAATCAGAAGTGATTGTCTTAAGGGATAGTTAATCCTACTACAAAATGGAGAAGTGGGTTCAAGGTCACATGAACAGTAAGTAGAGTTAGCTCTTCTGACTATAACTGATGGTCATTCCATTTTATTGGCAGGTAGGTTGAAAATGTTTTTCTTTTTCTCATAATCTATTTTTTTGTTTCTTGGATGCTTAGACAAGGGTGCTATTTCAATGGTATGATTATTGCCTTGATGTTGGTTACAACCCTTGCATATGTTCTCACCCTGAGCTATTCTCATACATATTTTTCCATAAATCCTCAATAAAAGATTCACCAACATACTAGACTCTTTTCTCTTATCCTTTTATTATTGAAGTAATTAATTGAATTTTAAAAATCATAATTTTTCTCTTTCCTTTTGCAAATCAACCCTTTGAATAATTTTAGAGTCTAAGGGAGAGTCAACAGAATAGAAGTCCTTTGAGTATAAAGATCTACTTTGTTTTTGTCTATGTGTTCCTACTTCCTAAGCCAGTGACTGGCAAATGATTGGGGACTAAATATTGAATTGGGCATTAATATTGAATGACTGAATGAATGTTTGTATTTTCTAATTTTTCTCTGTTTTCAAAAAATGATTCAGACTGTCCTCCTTCATAGAGGCCATGCGTTATTGAGGGCCAAGTATAGTTACTTACGACTAAGTTGATATCCTTGAATCTAATCTTTCTATGAAAACATGGTGAAGTATATGTAATGGAGCCAATTATTAAAGGTCAAATATGTAATTCAAATTTTGTTTATTTATTTTTCCAGCTTATGAGATACCTATAAATGGCTAATACTGTAGGAGGAGATCCAAAGGACCCTTTGAGGAATATCCATTTCTGGTGACTCTAGGGAATGAAGATACCATAGCACGTTTCTATGATATCAGTAAGCTCATGCAAACTTTTAAGTCCAGAGCACAAGCAAATAGGGCATGGAGAAAATGACTTTAACAAAAAAAAAAATCACTGATAATCTTGGACAAGTAGCAACATTGACATTCTCATCAATATTAATCGATATCTGGACCTGATCTGGACAAAATATAAGACAGATAAAGTTATCTTCAACTCCTCCATCTGTCTACCACCAATTTTTAAAAGTCCCAGCTCCCTCAACATGAGTCTAATTGTTTCCTCCATCAAAGTAATAATTACTGACATTTATACGGCATTTTAAAATTTGCAATACATTATTTCATTTAATTTTCACAACAATTGTGTGAAGTAAGTGCTATGATAACAATTATTACTGTTTTCTCATGGAGAAACTGAGATTAAGAAATAATGATATGCTCCCAGTCATAAAGCTAGTATCTAAGATGAGATTCAAACCTTAGTGTTCTTGATTATTGCTAATATCTTTGTTCTTTTCTCACCTGAATTTTTATCCATCTGTAGATATGTTTTGAAAGTTGTAAGAAAGAATAAGCTTTTTGGTCACAGCTTGATCCTGGCTCCTGAGGGCTCCCTGGCTGTGATAGTAGATGCCAGTGACTGTGGGTGGGAGATGCACCTTCCTGGGCTCCTTATGGATTCATTTTCTGTTTTGCAAGTGAGATTATGAGTAGCTGAGAAGCAAAGGCTGTTACTTGAAAGGCTGGGCAGAAAGCAAAGGGGAACAGCTTGTTTTCTATCTCCATGGTTTCCCTTTTAAATCCATCATCTTTTATGCAGTTGTCTATTGCTTGACAAATTCCTGCTACTGCCCATAGTTAGTCACTGTTGGTGCTCTAGGCAGAGAGAAGCCTGGAGGGGAAGTCATTGTCATTTCTGTGGACTAGAAACTTTGTTCTCCTTGTTGAACTAACTGGAACTTTGGGGATCAGCTTCACCCATAATGAGCATACCCTGTAACATCCAGCTCACATAGTAATAATAACGGTGTTATTCTTATGTTGTTCAGTCATTTCAATTGTGTCCAACTCTTTGTGACCCATTTTGATGTTTTCTTGGTAAGGATACTGAAATGGTTCGCCATTTCCTTCTCCAGCTCATTTTATAGATGAGGAAACTGAGGCAAACAGGATTAAGTGACTTGCTCGGAAATCACACAGTTAATAAATATCTGAGGTAAGATTTGAACTCGTGAAGATGAGACTTGCTGATTCCAAGTCAGCACTCTATCCACTTCACCACCTAACTGCCCAACAATAATAATAGCCAATGTTTAAATAGAACTTTAAGATTTGCAAAGATCTCTGCACATTCTGTATCCTTTTTTTTTTTTTTTTTTTTTTTTTTTTTTATCACAACAAACCTGGGAGGCAGTGCTATTATAATCCCCTTTTTTTGCAGTTGTTTCCAGTTGTGTCTGACTCTTTGTGATTCTTTGGGGTTTTTCATAGCAAAAATAATGTAGTCACGTAGCTATTAAGTGTCTGGACTAGATATGAACTCAGGTTTTCTTGATTCTATCTTGAATGATAAAGTCTTGATTGACTTTATATATTCACTGTGTCTGAGAGGCAGTGAATTGTAAAGGATAGACTATAGGATTTGAATCCAAATCCCAACTTTGCCACTTGATATTTACTATATTATCTTGGATAGATCATATCCTCTGTGGATCTCATTTTTTTTAGTAGTAAAATAAGGGAGTTGGATCAGATGATTTCTAAAATTCCTTTCAAGTCTAAACCAGTGATCCTTAGTTTGGCAGCAAATTTATTTACAGTGGGAATATATAACCCTCATAATGGGAGCTTATTGAGGAAACTCAGCTAAGATCAGAGTGTAACTTTGTGAATTTAGGGCATTAGATCTAAGAACGTCCACATATATATCCTAAACTAACTAAACTAGGAACTACCACAGCTGATATTTGTAGGCAACTGTTATTGACACTGACTTTGAATCTTTAAAGGCCTAATAAGTTCCTTATAACAATAACAACTAACACTTTTATAGTGCTGCTGTTATTATTTCTATTTTACAGATGAGGAAACTGGGGTAAATAGGGGTTAAGTGACTTGCCTGGGGCTATCCAGCTAAGACTTATCTGGATTTCAGCTCAAGTTTTCCTGGCTCCAGGCCTGGTGCTCCATGCACTGAGTCACTTAGCTGCCTTCACATAATAGGAACTAGATAAACATCAAGGATGATGAGCAACAAGCAAAATAGCCAGTGTTTCATTAACCTTACAAGTGACATGTGTTTCAGATACTTTATTGTAAATATTGTCTGGAGCAGATTTGTTTAGTTTGTTCTGGATTTTATTATTATTATTATTATTTTTGGTAAACTCATAAGTGAACAGCTGGGGGAAGAGAGAGAGAGAGAGAGAGAGAGAGAGAGAGAGAGAGAGAGAGAGAGAGAGAGAGAGAGAGAGAGAGAGAGAGAGAGCACACAAGTACTTGCCTAATTAGATTTTTTTTAAGTTGATTTTTTTTTTCCATGAGAGTAACATGTTTTAACAATTCTAATTGCTAAATTCCTTAATGCTTAAGTTTTCAAACTGCTAGATTCCCAAAGTCCGATCATACTGCTTGGCATAAGACTCAATAATTATTAGCAAAGAAACGAATTCATTTTGCTAAATGAGAAATGATGCCACAGGCACTGTGCATTTTAATAACACGGAATTATGCAAAAAATTGATTTTTATCAAGGGAAAAACCTCCAGCAAATACACCAACAGAAGTCAAAATGAGAGGAAAAGTACCAGTCAGGACGTTAGGCTGACGGGAATGGCCTTTAGTATCCCATTTCCCCCCTGTCGCTTTAATCAAAAGGTCCATTTCTTGTCTGTGCTTCCTCTCTTTCCCTTTCAAACACCGATTACATTCCAAATGTAAGTATCTTTTCATGGGCTGATGAAGAGCAAAGAAATGGAATCCTTGACAGACTGAAGAATCCAGGCTTCAGGCAATGAGCAATTACTGAGGACCTACTGAGTGTCTATCATGGTAGTGGCTAGTGACAGTGGTGCATAAGATAGAAAATAGAGAGGTTTTCAGGCCAGGAAGATTTCTATTTCTTCTTTTTTTAGTTCTCTAGTAAATTTATTTATTTTTAATACACACTGTTTTATGAATCATGTTGGGAGAGAAAAATCAAAGCAAAAGGGAAAACCATAGGAGAGGGAAAAAAAAAAAAAAAAAAAAAAAAGAAGTGAACATAACATGTGTTGATTTATATCCAGTCTCCTTAGTTCTTTTTCTGGATGCAGATGGCATTTTCTGTTCAAAGTCTATTGGGATTGTTTTATATTACTGAACCACTGAGAAGAACCAAGTCTTTCATAGTTGATCATTGCACATTCTTGTTGTTATTGTCTACAATGTATTCTGATTCTGCTTGTTTTGCTCAGCATTAGTTCACTCAGCATCTTTCCAGGCCTTTCTAAAATCAGTTTGTTCATCATTTTTTTAAGAACAATAGTATTCTATTACCTTTATATACCACATCTTGTTCAGCTATTCCCCAATTAATGGGCAACTACTCATTTTCAATTCTTTGCTACCACAAAAAGAGCTGTTTCAAACATTTTTGCACATGTGGGTCCTTTTCCTTTTTTATCATCTCTTTGGTATACAACCCCAGTAGAGACACTGCTGGATCAAAGGGTATGTACAATTTTATTGCCCTTTGGACACAGTTCCAAATTGCTCTCCAGAATGTTTGGATCATTTCACAACTCCACCAACAATGCATTAGTGTCCCAGTTTTCCCACATCCCCTCCAACATTTATCATTATCTCTTCCTGTCATGTTAGCCAATCTAAGAGATATGAGGTGATATCTCAGAGTTGTTTTAATTTGCATTTCTCTAATTAATATTTGGAATATTTCTTCATATAACTATTGATGGCTTTAATTTCATCATCTGAAAATTATCTATTCATGTTCTTTGGCCATTTGTCCGTTGGGGAGACCTCCATATCTTAAATTGGGGTAGAATTATAAGAGCTTTTTCTTATATTCTCCTATCAAAAACTACAGAATCATAGAGTATCACAATATAGATAATATAGTGGATAAAGCGCATTCTCTGGTGTTAGAAGAATCTGCGTTTGAATCTGGCCTCAGACATATAACTCTTATTAGCTGTATGAACTCAGGCAAATCACTTAGCTTCAACTGACTAGTGGGGAGTTCTTGCTCTTGTTTTTCAGTCATTTTAATAATGTCTGACTCCTTGTGACACTATTTGGGGTTTTCTTGGTAATGACAGTAGAGTGATTTGCCATTTCCTTCTCCAGCTCATTTTATAGATAAGCAAACGGAAGCAAATTGGGTTAAGGGATTTCTTCAGAATCACACAGGTCTGATTTGAACTCATAAAGATGAGTCTTTCTGATTCCATTCTTTGGATAGCTCTAATTGTTGGGAAGTTTTTTCTTATACTAATAGAAGCTTTTGCATCTACAAAATGAGGATACTAATAGCATCTACATGCCAGAGTTGTTATGATGATAAAGATATCTGTAAAGAGCTTTGCAAATCTGAAATTCCATCCATTACTTCTCATCTCTTACTTTCTGGAGCCAAGAGAAACAAGTGTAATTTCTCTTCCATAAGACAGGCCTTCAAGTAGTTTAAGATAGGTATTGTAATTGTCCAGACTAAACAGCTCTAGGTCCTTCAAATGATTTTTGCATGATGTGGTCTCCAGTACCCTCACCTTTCAAGTCACCCTTTTCTGGATAGTATTCCATCTTATCTGTATTGATGTTCAGTTATATCCATCATGCTTTACTCTGTGATCCCAATTAGGATTTTCTTGGCAAAGACACTTGTCATTTTCTTTTACAGCTCATTTTAAAAAAAAGTTTTTTTTTTAATTTTTCAAAACATATGCATAGTTTTCAATATTCCCCCTTGCAAAATCTTATGTTCCACATTTGCCCCCCTTCTGTCCACTCCCTCCCCTGGACAACAAGCAATTCAATACATGTTAAACATGCAAATCTTCTGTACATATTTCCACAATTATCATGTTGCACAAGAAATATCAGATAAAAGAGGAAAACAAATGAGAAAGAAAATAAAATGCAAGTAAACAACAACAAAAAAGTGAAAATACTATGTTGTGATCCACACTCAGTCCCCAAAGTTCTATCTCTGGGTAAGATGACTCTCTCCCTCACAACACCATTGGAATTGGCCTGATTCACCTCATTGTTGAAAAGAGCCATATGTATCAGAATTGATCATCGCATAATCTTGTTGGTGTGGATCATATACATCAGTTCATGTAAGTTTCTCCAAGTCTTTTTGAAATTATCCTACTGCTCATTTCTTATAGACCAATAATATTCTGTAGCATTCATATACCATAACTTATTCATCCATTCCCCAAGTGATGAGTATCCACTAATTTCTAGTTCCTTGACACTACAAAAAGGGCTGCTACAAACATTTTTGCACATGTGGATCCTTTCCCCTTTTTTATGATTTCTTTGGGATACACTGCTGGATCAAAGGATATACACATTTGATAGCCCTTTGGACATAGTTTCATATTGCTCTACAGTATAGTTGGATCAGTTCACAACTCTTCCAACAATGTATCAGTGTCCCAGTTTTCTCACATCCCCTCCAACATTCATCAATATATTTTCTTGTCACTTTAGGCAATCTGAGAGATGTGTAATAGAATTGTTTTAATTTGCATTTCTCTGACCAATAGTGATTTAGAGCATTTTTCATATGACTAGAAATAGCTTTAACTTTTTCATCTGAAAATTCTCTGTTCCCTCTCTTTTGATAATTTATCAATTGGAGAATGGCTTGTATTCTTATAAATTTGAATCAATTCTCTATATATTTTAGAAATGAGGCCTTTATCAGAATCCTAGGATGTAAAATTCTCCCCCCACCCCAGTTTATTGCTTCCCTTCTAATCTTGTCTGTATTGGTTTTGTTTGCACAAAACCTTTTTAACATAATATAATCAAAATTATCCATTTTGTATTCCATGATGTGCTGTAGTTCTTCTTTGACCACAAATTCATTCTTTCTCCACAGATCTGAGATGCAGACTATTCTTTGTTCTTCTAATTTGCTTATAGTAGCACTCTTTATGTCTAAATCCTGAATCCATTTCAACCTTATTGTGGTATAGGGTGTTAGGCATGGATCAGTGCGTAGTTTCTGCCATATAATTTCCAATTTTCCCAGCAATTTTTGTCAAATAGTAAGTTCTTATCCCAGAACACAGCTTATTTTTTTATTTTTTTTTTTTACAAATGAGGAACTGGGGTAAATAAGGTTAAGTGACTTACCTGGGGTCACACAGTAAGTCTGAGGTTGGATTTGAATTCACAGAAAGGAGTTTTCCTGATTCCAGATATGACACTGTGCATTTTACCCTTTAGCTGTCCAGCTCAACCACATCCTAATAAAATTGAAACACTCACAACTTGACTCCAGATATGATATCAACGGGATAGAGGAGTACAGAACTGTTATCTCTTTTGTTCCAGTAATTATACTTCTCCTAAAGCAGCCTAAGATTAAATTAGGTTTTCTGATTGTGAGTCTTACTGTAGTCTTTGATTGATTTTTGTAGTACACTAAAGGTATTTTTCACATGAAATGTTGTCTGGTGACACCTATATTTGTGAATCAGATTTTTATTTTATTTTATTTTTTACCTAAAATATTTTTATTCCTTTTAAATTTTAAATTTTTTAGATTTAGCTCAATATTCTGTATTTTTTGCATGTTTTTGGATTCAGATACATTCAACATATTAGCTGTCCTTTCTGGTTTTATATGATTTTCACATTTGGTAAGCATTTGTGCCTCATCCAAGTATTTATGTTTATCCAAAGTACTGAAAAAAAAATAAACTATGCAGAATTAAAGACTAATCCCTTAAGCACTATGCTAGAGGGTTCTCTCCAAGTTATATTGATTATTTAAAAATTATTTTTAGGGGCTGGTTATTCAATCTAACTACACTTTCACCCAATTTGTTTCATGTTGTTGAGAAGGATGGCATGTGAAACTGTTAAATATCTTACTAAATATCTTACTACATGTGAAATTTTCTCTTTTGAGTATATATATTTTTGGTGGACTATTTAACTTTCTCTCTCCATTTCCCTGTTACTCTCCTCCTTGATATTTTGCAGAAGTAACATGAGGATTTTGCAATGGAAGGAAAAGGACAATTCTTTCAGGAATAAGGTATTGGAGTGAGATTGAAAATTACTGTGTGGTTAAAAAGTGGGAAAGAGCTTCAGAGTCACTAGAGATGAAGCAGTGACTCAATTCTCTACTGGGTAGAAAGTGGAGGATCACTGGTCTACACTAGCCCTTCCATTATTAAAAGTTAGCAGAACTTTAGCATGTGAAAGAGGGTCTAGAAAATGATGCTTATGGATAAGGGAACAGAGCAAAACACAGGAGAAATTAATGAGAAAGTCTTCATGTTCCCAGTTTAAACAAAGGAGCTTATGGGGCATTCTATCTTTCTGATAGCAAGTGGTGCTTTGGATAGAATAAAAAGACATATGACTGGATATAGACAATAGCCAGTTGAGAGAAAAATGAGAGGATGATGGAAATCTTCCAAGATAAATAAGTATGGGTCTGTATTTTGAGACTCAAAAAGCACTAAGAGAGTATTGGGAAATACCCGCTGAAGAGAGCTAAACAATGAATTATAAGCTAGGTGCTATGTAATCAGAAAAGATCACAATATTCCAGTAGTAATCATGTGCATAGCATTCTAAACCATAATATTCTGTCAGTTACTGAGATGACACTAAATTGTGAGAAGAGCATTATTTATTTATTGAAAGGTACAAATATTTTCTAGCCTCTTTTATGTAAGTCTATTTGGCTTTCCCAATTTGTATAAAACTTTTATTTTTTAAATGTTATCAACTTGTTCCTAAGAGGAGCTGGTAACTGCATTCTCTGGGAAAGAGTAAGATTGTCAGATAGTGAAGTTTCCTAATTACGAGGGGAAACCTGACACCTCACCCTTTTCAACCCTCAGCCTTCACTTTTATCTAAGTTAGAGCAACTTAATTACATTAATTTCTTTCTTGCCTCAGAGAATAGATATGGTACCTCTCCTATGGTTAACATTTCCCACTGAGTCTTTTGGAAATTGAGGGGGAAATACATTTTCAATTTTGTTTCGTACTCCTGTCATCCTTTTCTCCTTGGTTACCAGTATAAGACCGTGCCAATTATCCTGAAGATCAAAGAAATCTTAAGATATCTCTAAGAACATAGGAGTGAAAGGATTGGATGGCCAGAACTGGTGTCCAATGATGGGGATGCTGAAAACACAGAAAATAATTATATACCCATTACCTGTAAATATTTTTTGTTTATCTCACCAGAATGCTCAAGGATATTAGGGAGATATTATTGGGGTATAGAGATCATTCATCTTTACATATAATTTCTAACTGAAGCTGAAGAGGAGAATGAGAAGGTTTCTAGTGTGGACCAGAAGTTGGAGAAAATTCTGCAGTCAGTAGTGGATGCTTAAAGTCAGTGACCATAGAACCCAGGACCCATTTAGCTTAGACCAAGTGCTCTTGGAAATCTTGAATTATGAACTGTGATTGTAGTGATAGTGGCTGCCTAGGCAACAGGAACAGTCCTCTGGACCTGAAACTCTGACAACTCATGACCAATAAGATCATCAGGAAAGGAGAAGCAAAGTGAAGATCTGTAAATCGAGGTCATGATAGTCAAGCATATTGGTCTTCAGTGATTTACACTAGTTCTAATACCAGAGTAGACAAAGACAAGTCCGATTTCATTGAAATAATTCAAATAGCTTGGTGCAGTAGAACATTCACTAGATTTGTAACCAGATCTGTTTTCAACTGCAATCTGAGGCTATATTTGAATTGACTTGAGGTTCATATTCTCTTTCCACTATAATATCCGCCAGAGATGAGTGATTGTCCTGATCAATAGTTTAAAGTACATTATATATCTCTAGCTCTTTCATTTACTTCTTTTATGACAGGGTCAAGTGACTTAACATCTCTGAATCTCAATTTCCTCATTTGTAAAATGAGAAGATTAGACTAATAAACCTTTAAGTTTTCTTTCAACTTTGAACTGGATTTTAGACTGTCAATTGTCCAAATACTTGGATGCTACAGTGAGTTAGGAACTATGTTTCTTTGTTCTCTACCAGTTTCCCTCCTCCCCACAAAAGACACTTGTATCTAGAATGTATTTGATGCTTGATGAGAAAAGAGAAGAAGAGCTGAAAAGTACTTTTCTTTAGTAAAAAGAAGCTCAAATTCAAGGGTTGAGAAAATCAGATTTTGGAATGCTGCCAAAGGACTGTATCATATATGGAGAGTTTTTGTTTTTGTTTTTGTTTTTTGTTTTTTTTCTGTAACTGGGTTTGAGATAGTCAGATGTGTGTTAGATACATACACTTAAGGGAACAAACTTCTCTTGGTGTGCCAAGAGCTGAATGTTGTTCACAGATCCAATTTTAAGCAATAGATATAATGTCTCCCAGTGACCATACTAGAGCCTTGGAGTATTAATCTCTGCCTTGAGAACTCTCTTTTGGTACATTACAGCAAGATTTATATGACCATATGCATTGATGAAGGTGAAAATTAAAAGTATCGATTATCCCAATGTGCTAAATAGTTGATCCCAGGTGGCCACAATATTGAAGTCTCCTTTGAAGCAAAAAATGGGGCATACTACTACTACATAATACTACAGTTGCTGTGGTATTAGGAAAAAGTACCATCTATATTGATCAGGGTTAGCAAATAATATTTCTGGAATTTAAAGGGTAAATGTGGATGATAATGAGGAAGTAAATAGAGTAACCCTGCCCTGTTCAAAATCTTAAGAAGGACATAAAAACTTTGCAAAGATATTGAATGTACGTGTACTATTGAACCTTGAGTAAAGAAATGACATGGATTACTACACTATATATAGTATGCCGTAAACTTAGGATATCCTGTATTGTCCCTTGAGCAGTAGTCAATAGGTACAATTAGAATTTCATGTAAAGGATAGAAAAGAGACAACAGTTTATATTAACCCAGTGGGAGTCTACCAATCTGAAAGCAAATGCCTATGACTGCAATCACCCTCCAGTTCTGGGAAGAGGCTCACCTGCTTGGAGGAAGAAGGAACATTCCAGAGCCTGGAGTCAATCCTTTGGAGTCCTTTGGAGACCTTGGTTTTGAGAAACATTGCAAAGACTTCAAGAAAATGTATACCTATATTGACTCATGCCCATCCAAATAAGAGGTGTGTGCATGTGCGTGTGTGTGTGTGTGTGTGTGTGTGTGTGTGTGTGTGTTCTGCTCTGATGCTGATTGCCTTGGTCTCAGGAGAACAAGAATTCTATCACAATCACAAACCAGTGACTTAGTGGCTGGAAGACCTGTTATTCGCTCCTTAAATCAGAGTTTTGGTCTTTCCTTGTTGCTGAAAAAACTCTGAGATAAGGTAAATTGAATTTAGTTTCAGGTGTAAATATCCCATAATTTATTGAAGCTATAGCATAGTGGAATATATTTATCACATTAAAAGATAATAGGTTTTGAGACTCACTTGTTACTCTCTTATTCCACATAAACAAACTGAGACTGTGAGAAGTTAAAGATATCAGAATATCTATTGGGTCAGAGAGAGGAAAGAAGGAAAGGAATAATCACTTAATAGGTGCTTACTATGTGCCAGAGACTATGCAAGTGGTTTTGCATATATTTAATTTGATCCTCACAACAACCTTATAAAATAGTTGTTATTCCCATTTTGTAACTGAGAAAATAGATAAAGATAGAGGTGAAGTGACTTGCCCAGTGTCGCACAGCTAGTATGAGGATGGTTTGAACTCAGTTTGTCTTGACTTCATTGTACACCCTGAGCTAGGAAAATGTCAAGGGAATGCACTATTTAAGTTCTATGCATTAGATAATTTACATACAAGGTATGGAGATATTCCATAGTGAAAAACAGCAGGGAAGTTGACAAAGGGACATATGGGAGAGAATCTGAGACTTCCTTTAGAGAGTACGACATGAGCGAAAATGCTCTTGAGTTATTCTTCCATACATTGAACACAAATAATTGTTAACAGGGTCAGCTGCAGGATGATTTCAGACCTTTTGCTGAGATATTGGCCAACAAGAAGGGACGTGTTCATCAAAGAATTGAACTTGATTCACTTGAAACCAAACTTCTTCCTCTTTTTTCCTTTAATTTTTCATTTTCCCCAGTTAAACTTTTAAAACTTAGTTCCAGATTCTCTTTCTTCCTTCCCCCCCTCCACCTCCCAACTGAGAAAGCACATGTGAAGTTATGAAACCAAACTTATATATGAGTGGAAGAAGCTATAGCATAGTGGAATATATTTATCACATTAAAAGATAATAGGTTTTGAGACTCACTTGTTATTCTCTTATTCCAGATAAACAAACTGAGACTGTGAGAAGTTAAAGTGATTTCTAATGGTCACATAGCTAGTTAAATGTCAGAGGAGGGATTTGAACATAGTTCTTCTTAACTTGGAGTCTAGCACTCTCTTAAATCATACTAACTTATTTCCTTAAACCTCACTTTTTCCACTCTAAATGCTTATTGATTAATTGGAACCCTGTTCTATTGTTAATAAACTGCCCTTTTTCTTAGATCTATGCTCTTGCCATAAAAGTTATTTTTGAAACTATTTTTAACATTTACTTAATTTTTTTAGTTACAAATTCTCTTTCCATCTAACTCCTCCTCAATGATTGAGAAAATAAGCAATATGATATTAATTATACATGTGGAGTTTTGCAAAATATGTTCCACTTATTAGCCATATTGTAAAAATAAACAAACAACAGAGTTAAAACAAGAAAAATAAAAAAGTGAAAAGATACATTTCACTTTGCACTCAGAATTCATCAGATCTGTCTCTGAAGGTGAGTAATAGTTTTGGAATCGTCTTGGATCATTGTATTGATCAGAGTAGCTAAATATTTCACAGGTGGTCATTGCTACAATATTTCTGTCACTATGTTAAATATTCTCCAGGTTTTATTCACTTTATTTTGCACCAGTTTATGTAAGACTTCCCAAGGTTTTCTGAAATTATCCTGTTTGGAACAGCTAGGTGGCGCAGTGCATAGAGCACGAGCCTTGAATTCAGGAGGACCTGAGTTCAAATCTGTTCTCAGACACTTAACACTTCCTAGCTGTGTGATCCTGGGCAAGTCACTTAACCCCAGCCTCAAGAAAAAAAAAAAAAAGAAAGAAATCAACAGTATGTTCACCATCTCAAATAGTCCAATAATATATTCCATACCACAACTTGTTTAGCCATTCCCCAAATGATATGATTTCCAATACTTTGCTACCACAAAAAGAGCTGCTACAAATATTTTTGTACATATAGGTAAGGCTTTAAATTAGTGCTTCAAGGGGATTTTGGATCATTTTTTTGGGGGGAAGAATAAAACTAAACAAAGAAAAGTGAAGGAAGTCACCCAAAGTCCCACAGTGAGGTAGTAATAGAATGGGTTCAGTGCCTATTTCAAGTGAAGGACCATGAACTGGTATTTTTGCCCCAAGGAAAAGACCCTTAGTTGGGAGTTTGGCAGTGAGAAAAAGGCTGCATGAAAACTGAATAAGGAAACTCACCCCCCCCCCCCCCCCCCCCCCCCCCCGAGATCTGAGTAGCAATTTTGCCCAGGAAAGGCCAAGATTTCTCAAGAGGCCACAAAAAGTATAGAGAGTTCCAGGCTATTTTTTCCCACTGTGTTTTTAAAACTCCACTTCCAGCTCTATGTTTCATTACAGCAATTGAAAAAACCTGTTGTCTATTCATCTAGGGTCATTTTATTCTTTTATAAAAGCTGATTTGAGAAGGTCAGGGAACAAAGCCAGTACCATTTTTTTTTTTTTTTTTTTTTTGCTTCATGGTTTGCACCTTGACCTTCACTTTAGGAATTAGAAATTTCAGAGAAGTGATATCTAAAATATTCTAATTTTCTCATTGGTGTGGCTGTTGCCTTAATTGAAGCCGATGACTCCTATCCATCCTATTTCTGTCCTCCTTTAAGTTTGCTGCTAAAAGTCCATTGACAATACTGGGGTTTTGTCTTGTTTTTTCTTGACAACATGAGAATACCAGCGAAGTACCTGGGCTATTCAGTGGTCATCTTTTGTTCTTACCATGTGACCATTGCA
The DNA here is from genome assembly GCF_048593235.1 of Sminthopsis crassicaudata. Taxonomy (NCBI): domain Eukaryota; kingdom Metazoa; phylum Chordata; class Mammalia; order Dasyuromorphia; family Dasyuridae; genus Sminthopsis; species Sminthopsis crassicaudata. The sequence goes on along the minus strand of NC_133618.1, from coordinate 406,251,995 downwards.
TCTTCTTTTTTTTAATTGCTAAGAAAAATTAGAACCACATTCCATGATGAAGAAGCTAGGCAGCTTTGAGGTAGAAGCTAAGGTAGAGAATATTCTCTTCATCTATCATTAGCATGGAACTGTTTTCATTTATTACTGCAGTTAGCTTTTCTACATTGTCACTTTCTTCATTATGGTTTCAATATGTTGCAGGTTGGCATAAGAAATTAAATGGAAAATTTTGGGGAGTTTTGTAGAAGCTGCAAACAACACTGCTAAAACTCAAAATGCATATATATGTGTGTGTATGTGTGTGTGTGTGTGTGTATTGCATAATATAAACAAAATTTATTTTTAATGCAATAATAATTCAGACTTCTTTGGTATGGAGTGATGGCCAAAATTTTTTTTTCTGGATCGTGAGGGTACTGTACCCTAACTCCTAGGACATGGAAGGGATAACTGTATTTTGGACTCATCCCTCAGAATTAATAAATCTTCATCAACTCTTACTCTCTCAATTCCAGTGCTAATAAATTCTCAGCTGCCTAAAAATAAAATATGTTTATCCCAATCCCTACTTCCTTTTCTTTTATACCCATCTATCTTAACCTTATCTCTAGGGTGATAATTCACCCTAGATCTGTCTACTCCCTTTATTTAACCCTCTGGAATTCTAATTCTATAATTAAATTCCTCTCTTCTTTACTTCTCCCTCCCCACCCTTAAGGATGCTTTGTTCTTAGCTATCTTTTCCAATATTATTCCTTTCTCCCACTGATCACTTTTCTGAACTTACTTTTTAGAGAACCCTCTTCTTTCCAGTCACCCAAGCTCACAGTCTCATTGTCATCCTTAACTCCTCACTCTTTCTTCCTGCACATACCAATCAGTAGCCATAACTTGTTATTTCCATTCCTAAAACATATCTAACAGCTTTTCTATCCATATATTTCTGTCCCATACATGTTCTATTTTGGTTTTTCTGGTTCAGACTTTTGACTTATGTAACAATAGATGAAATAAAATACATAAAGCATTTTGAAAATATTTAAACCCTACATAAATTTCAATTGTTATTATTACTGACAGCATCCTAATTGGTATTCATGCTTCAAGTGTTTGCCCAATTTGAGCTATTCTTTACATAGTCATTTAGATTTTTCTAATTCATAGGATGATTATGTCACCTCTATATTCAATAAATATTGTTATTGGTGAGTCATTTTTAGTTGTGCTCAACTCTTCATTCCTCATTTGGAGTTGTCTTGGAAAGGACATTGGAGTGGTCAGTTATTTCCTTCTCAACTCATTTTGCAGTCGAGGAATTGAGGGTTAAGGGGCTTGCCAGGGTCACACAGCCAGTAAATGTCTATGACTGAATTTGACTTCTTGAAGATGAATCTTCCTTATTTCAAGTGCAGTGCTCCATCCACTGTACCACTTGATTCCTTTCAGTAATTGATTATAGTATCAAATAGATAGGTGCCAGCCTATCTATCTATTTGACTATTGACTATAGTGTCAAATAAATGTCTTTCTTTGGCATTTAAAATCCTTCACAACCTGGCTTTACTGTAATTTTCCTTGTGTGATCCAATTCAATTATCTTTCTTACTGTTCCCATTTCTATTCTTTTTCAGTTTGTTCTCAAGATGGAATATAATCCCTTTTATTTCCCACATACTGGATTATATAAATTTTAGAACCCTCTCTTCTAAAACTTCTGTTTCTTATCCTTCTCTTCCTCTTTCTTCTTCAACATCATCATCTTTTTTTTCTTTTGCTCTTCCTCCTTCATCTTCTTCCTTCTCCCACTTTTTTCTTCCTCTTCCTCTTCTCTTTCTCTTTTTCCTTCCTTTCTTCTTTTAGAATGCAAGTTCCTTGAGAGAATAAACAGTCCCTTTATAGACTTTAATTTTTGTTTTTCTAAGAGCAGCTAGACGGCTTGCTGTATAGACCACCTAAGTTCAAATCTTGATTAAGACATAAACTGTGTGACTCTGAACAAGTCATTCAGCCTCAGTTTACTCAGCATTCTCTCCATCACTACGGAGAATTGTCTATTAGTACAAAAATAGCAGCAATGAAATTGTCCCAAGTTTCATTAAGTCAGTTGGATCTGTAAAATTCTTTGCAAATCTCAAGTTCTATATTAGCTGTTATCATCATTTGTACCCCCTATGCCTGGCACAAAGTAGAGCTTAAATGCTTGTTGATTGATTAATTAATTGATCATATAATTCTTGGATGATATCTTTTATTATAGTTCTTCATAGTTTATTATATGTTATGACCTGTTCTAACTTACCATGCACCTCTCCCTTGCCCTCTGAGCGAGCTCACTTTTAAATCTTTGAAGACCATACTTGCAGACAAACGTTGACATTGGGAAATTGGGGGCTTTATTTTCAGAGAGAAATTTAGCTCTTAAAGAATGTCTTCAATTGCTCATAAGCAGTTTAGACTGTTCTCTTCCTAATTAATTCTGGGGTCCAATTCATTATCCATTTGTAGGATATGTCTAAGATTATATATACTGATTGATGAATTTTACAGGTTGCACATGTATAACTCTATGTCAAAGTCTGAGTAATAATAATAGTAATAGTTAACATTTATATAACAGTTATGTGCCAAGTACTGTGTTCATAACAATCCTAGAAGGTAGAGACTATTACCTCTCCCATTTTACACATGAAGAAACTGAGGCAGATTAAACGGCTTGATCAGGATCACACAGTTAGTGTATGAAACCAGATTGAACTTTTTTTTTTTTTACAGACTTCAGACCCAGCACTATTCATTGTACCCCCTAATTGACCTAATAGATATTATTCTTTATATTTATATATCATGAATGCTTTCTCTGAGAAACTAATCAGATGTTAGATCTATGAGATCTATCTGTTAGATAGTGAGAGAAATATATTTCCAAAATGAAATTAAATATATTTTAATAATCAATTGGCAAGTATTTAGTATCAGGTATTAAGAGAAGTGTCTCAGTCACATCAAGTTATCACAACAAATAAAAATAATTGTTAGCATTATGTTTTAAGCTTTTCAAAGAATTTTGTACATGTTATCTCATTTGTTAATCACAACCACTTTGTGAGGTAGATATTATTATTATCCCCATTTTACAGATGAGAAAACTAAAATTAAAAGAGGTTAAGTGTTTTGCCCAGAGACAAAGAGCCAGTTATCTGAAGAAGCAAATTCAGATCTTCCAGACTCCAAATTCAGCACACCATTTCTTGTACCACCAAGCTGCTGCTAATAGCAATACATTTCTTCTTCTTCTTTTTTTTTGAGAGGGGCAAAGGGAAGGCAATTGGGGTTAACTGGCTTGTCCAGGGTCATATAGTTGCTCAATAATAACTCATTTCTAAAGTACTTTCCTTTCAAAGTACTTCTACCTTAAAAATAAAGTTTATTAGCTCCATTTTATAGATGAAGAAACTGAGGATTAATTGACTTGTTTTCAATAAAATACAAGGTATCAATATATAAAGATTGGATTTAAATTCAGATTTTGTCATTGTGATCAGCTCTCTTTGCAATGGGCAACTAGGTAGGACAGTGGATTAGATCTGATGTCAGGGAGACCTGAATTTAAAATCTAGTCTCAGATTGACTGGGGCAAGTCATCTAAATTTTTTTTGCCTCAGTTTTTCATCTTCATCTGTAAAATGAGCTGGAGAAGAAATTCTCGAATCTCTCCCAAGAAAACTTCAAATGCGGTCACAGAGGCTGACAGAATTGAAATTATTGAACGATAACAAATTTTGACTCTGTCTTAAGCCCTTTCCATTAAGCTACACTGCCCAACTCCAGGCTGATTGTATCTCATAGAGCACTAGTTCCTTGACATGAAATAAAATACTAAGTCAAGAAAGATATATCTACAGATTAATAGAAACTTGCCTGTAGCAATGTTTGTTTTCTTGTTTTCAACAGAGAGTGTGACCTGAACTGAATGCAGATTTCTCAGGGGTGACTCATTTTTGTTTATTCTTAACAGAGCCAGCAGATAGGCTCTAGTAGCCTCAGTTTTGTCAGTTGAAATGAATGACTTGCATTTGGTGCTTTTTGAAAATACCTTCCAGTTTCAATTTTCTCTTATTCCTCTGCAACAGAAAGGCTGACACCTATCTCACAACACCCCCTGTGCTTCTATATGAGAATATTGAGATCACAGAATCTCAAAAATGGAAGCGACCCCAGAAGTCACTCAGTCCAACCTGAACCTGAATCCTTTCTAAAACTTGTTTGACCATAAGTCATTCAGATTTTGCTCAGAAAATCCCAGTGAAGAGAGATCCATTTCCTTTCCAGACAGCCCATTTGACATTTGTACAGTTCTAATTGCTGAGTTTTTTTTTTTTTTTCCCTGACATCAAACCCAAATCTGCCTTTCTGCAGCTTCTTCCTATGATCCTTCTTCAGTCCTTTGGGGTCAGGCAGGTATAAACCTAATCTTTCTTTCATATGACAGCCCTTCAAATATGTGAAGGCAGTTATTATGTTCTCCCAACTCTACACTTTTCTGAGGAAAACCTTTTGAATTCCTTCAGTAAATCTTTATGTGACACATATTTGAGCCTCTTTCTTTTTCTGGTTGCCTTTCTGGGAGATTCTAATTTATCAACAATCTCAGTGCCTGGAATAGAACCCACATATTTAGATATGATCTATAAGTGGAATTATCACTCATGTCTTTCATAACAATTCTACCATTTATTTCACAGGGTGTTTGTGTGCGTGTGTGTGTAAGTAGATCAAATTAACTATTTTGTATAGAATCCTTTGCAAGGTTTAAAACATGATGCAAATATTATCTATTATTATTATTAACATTTTAGTTCAACCATTAGCTTACATTTTTCTTCAGTTTAATAGATATTTGCTATATTTTCACTTAACTTCTTGCTAACAGCAATTTCATTGCCTAATTTTTTGAATCTAGATTTCATAAGAACCATGTTTTCTTGAGAACTAATTAGAAGCAGGACCTGCCTCTCACTGTCCTGTAAAGCAGTTTATATCTGAGTTATAAATATTATAGTTAAAAGATTTTTTTTTTGACTAGGTGAAAGAGGAGGTTCTTTGTCTCAGTTGGTACCTAGTCTTAATCTCTGAATGGATACAGCTTCAGTCAAACTGAGACTGTGGAAAATCTTACCTTAAAAAGCCCAAAGTCTCCCATTTCACCCAGGGCCATCTCCAGTCCTCCTGATTATATCTGGCCACTTGACCCAGATGGCTCTGGAGGGGAAAATGAGTCAGATGACCTTGCATAGCACTTCCTCACTTAGATCTAATTCACTTATATGTCATGGTCCTCTTCAAGAATAAAGGACAAACAACAAAAACAACAAGAGGTTATAGTGGATGGAAGGCTGGTCTCAAGACCAAGAACTGAGTTCAGGCACATTTTGAAAATCACTTAAGAGAAATAAAAGAGAACAAATATTTTTATTAAAAGCCTACCCTATGCTAATCACTGTACTAAGCACTTTACAAATAATATCTCATTTGACTCTCCTGACAACCTTGGAAGGTGAGTGCTATTATTACTCTTATTTTTCAGATGAGGAAATTGAGGGGAAGTGACTGCTCTAGATCAATAGGTAAATGTCTGGTGGTGACAGGTTTGTTTTTGGGCCTTCCTGACTCTAGACCCAGTGCTCTGTCCAGTGAACCATCTAGTAGCACTCAATATCCTGAGCTGTGTTCTATAGGGATTTTCATCTTGATCATCTAGTTAATAAGTATTTATTGAATACCTACTATGTAGGTCCCAGTTAGTCTCTAGAAATCTAAATTTGTAGTCAGGAAGATCTGAGTTCAAATCTACCTTAGACACTTAAGAGATGTGTGACTTGGATAAATGACTTAACCTCTCTTAACCTTAGTTTCCTCATCTGCAAAATGGGAAGAATAATAATATTTACTTCACATGGTTTTTTGTGTATATATATGTGTAGACTAAATTAACCATTTTATATAGAATCCTTTGTAAGGTTTAAAAGATGATACAACAGCAAAATAACTGTTTGGACATGTATATATATTGTATTTAACTTATACTTTAACATACATGTTATACTTTAACAATACATGTTAAATTGGTCAACCTGCCATCTGGAGGAAGGGGTGGGGGGAAAGAGGGGAAAGTTGGAACAAAAGGTTTTGCAGTTGTCAATGCTGAAAAATTACCCATGCATATATCTTGTAAATAAAAAGCTATAATAAAAATAAAAATAAATAAAATTTAAAATTTTTTTAAAAATTAAAAAAAGATACAAATATTAGCTATTATTATTATAAACATTTATTAAGTGTCCGTTATGTGTAAGGCACTATTCTAAAACAAATAGAATAAGTGATGCTTTCCCTTAGGGATCTCATATTCTACCAGTGACATAGAATATATAAACAGATAATAAAGTATAAGGAGAAAATGCAACAATTTGAGCAGAGGATAATACTAACAACTAGGTTGGTGATAGAAAGCTTTGAATAATAGGAGGGCATCTGGAAAAAGACTTAAAAGAAAAAAAAAGGATTTTAAGAACTGGAAGTGAGGAAAAGATTATTCTGGGCACAAGGGACCATCTGGATAGCAATAACTCTTAATACAGTACCTTTTGTGCCTGACACACAGTAGGCACTTAACAAATGCTTCCTGATTAATTAACTGCTATGAGCTTACCACTTATCTATATAGATTGTTGTTGTTTGTACTTGGCTCTTGAAGAGGACCAATGTCTTTAGTGGAGTGATGTCTTGAATTGTAAGTGAATTGGATTTAAATGAGGCAGGACTGTGCAAATTCAATAACCTTACTCTCTCCTCCAGAGTCATCTGAGTCCAGTGGCAGGACATAGGTCATGATGACTGGAGATGGCCCCTTTACATAGGACTGATCATCTAGAAAGAAAAAGAAATATTTTTTCCTTTGTTCTTTTGTCAAAAGAACATTGTGACTTTGCCAGGAATGTTATGTCATTCTGATCACTTAGGAAAAACAGAGCAAAATTTGAAAGAGACCAAAGGGAAGTCAATAAAATAACTGAAGTGGTAGAGCTGAAAGGAAGGCTATATAAGGACAGATGAAGAAGCTTAAGCATCTTAAGTTAGGAATGAAGATATGAGACATATTCTGAATGGATTTCCAGTCCTATCCTGGTCAATTTTGCAATCTGTGACATGTGTTAAGGTGATTTTATCAAATGGGAGCAGAGCATGAAGCTGGTAGCAATAACTAATTCAGTGGGATAGAGAAATGAGATTCAAAAAAAGGACTCAACCAGCTGGAATGATCAGCTTAATCTAATGAGAAGAAATTTGATAGGGATTTAGTTTGTGAAAAAAAATCAATGGCACAATTACAGATTGGGATAGACCTTACTTGACAGCAGTTCATGGGGAAAAGAGTGATGGATTTTAGTTAATCATGAGCTCAAAAAGAATCAACAGTGTGATGCAGAAATGAAAAAAAAAAGGCAATAGGTTGCATAAATAGAACATCCAGATTGAGAGAGATAATAGTCCCATTGTATTCAATGTTAGTCATACTACATGGGAAGAGAGAAATATGGTGAATTCTGGATTTTGTATTCAAAGAAGACCATTGATTAATTGTGGTATATTCAATAGAGAGGTGACCATATGGTTTGTGGGTGGGTATCTTGAAGCCATGTTCTGCAAAAAGCATTGGACAAAGCTGGGGGTGTTTAGTCCAGATAACAGATATATTGGGTGATGAGGCAAAAGAGGTAGCAGAGTACTTTCTGTTAAAGGTCTGAATGGGAAGAAGCCAGAGAACTAGTTCCATCACAAATTCTTTATTATCAATTCTGATGGATGTGATTCTTTTCAAAAATGAGTTGATTCAGGCCAATTTCTAGACTTGTGATAGAGAGAGCCATCTGCATCCAGAAAGAGGACTGTGGGGACTCAATGTGGATCACAAAATAGTATTTTCATCTTTTTGTTGTTGTTTGCTTGCTTTTTGTTTTTTTTTCCTCTTTTTTTAGATCTGATTTTTCTTGTACCGCATGATAAATGTGGAAATATATATAGAAGAAATGCACATATTCCATATATATTAGATTACTTGCTGTCTAGAGGAAGGAGTGAGGGGAAAGGAGGGAGAAAAATTTGGATTTTTGCAAGCTTGAATATTGAAAACTATCTTTGCATATATTTTGAAAATAAAAAGCTATTATTTTTAAAAGAAAAATGGAAAACAACAAAAAAAGAAAAACAAAATACTATTGACAGAAAAACAAAATGTTTCATCAATTAGGAAATGCTATCTCATCTCTTTATTATGCCATCAAAACTTAAAAGTAAAAAATACGTTAAGAAGGGAAAAAAGAGTAATTTAGAGAAGGGGGAGAGATTGCTGTCTCCTATTGCCACCTGCCAAAAGATCCTCCCTATCCTTTTGACCTGTAGTCTTGGAGCCTATATAGTATATACTATCTGGGCTAAGTGTCAGGGGTTTTTGATTTAAAAAAACAAACAACAATAAAACAAAAACACCAAAATCTTTCATCTCCTATCTCATGCACTGGCTTATCCTTACCATAGTCAGATCCAGCACAAGGCATAAGCAAGATTTATCACATTCAGGGCCAGACAACAAGTAGGGAATCTTCCCTTAAACCAGGGTTTGGGAGTCTGGCTTCCTGTCCTACACGCTTAGTTTCAGATGAGGGGAATCCCTGACTGCCTTACAGGACAAGAGAGGATCATGTCCTATGGAGACATGTGAAAACAATAAGAATTATCTCTGTCTTTCCAACTGTAGTCCCAGGACTGAATATTAACATGCTTCCAGCCTTTCCTCTTCTCCTGATGATTAGAGCTCAGGGAAATCCTTGTCTTCCTCCTTCTCCTATACATTTAGGAAGAATTCAGGAACTTCCATTTCTTGTTGCTATTCTAATTCTTCCTTGTATTCCAAAACAACTCACACCAACAAGGAGAGGAGTGTGTGTGTGTGTGTGTGTGTGTGTGTGTGTGTGTGTGTGTGTGTGTGTAGTGCTCATGTATATATAGAGGAGACTTCTGAGATTTTTTTCAGTAGTGAGACAATAATTCTGTGAATCAAAGTAGAGACAAGGACAAGGAAAGAAAAGAAGTCATTCTTTTAAAAATTATTTGAGGAGAAATAGAAAAAATAAAATTCATGTGGAAGAACAAAAATCTAGAAAAAGAAGTTATAAATTAAAATAATTCTGTAGTTTTACTTTACACCCAACAGTTTGGCCAAGCTTAACAAAATATGGGAAAATAGACAAAGTAATTAACTCTTGATAGAACTATGAATGTGCCTGCTATTTTAGATAACAATTTCAAATTATGAAAGAAAAACAATTAACCTATTCATACTTTTAGAATTAACCAAAACACTACTGATAGCTGTGAGGCAGCTAAGTAGGTAGCTAGGTAGGAGAGTGCTGGCCTGGGTGCCAGAGAGAAGTGTTCAAATCTTCAGACATTTATTAGCTACCTGTCTCTACGCAAGCCAGTTTTCCTTTTTCTGCCTATTTTTCATAATCTGGAAAATTGGGAATGATAATAGGGTTGTTGCAAAGATAAATAAAGCATGTATTAATGAATAGATAATGAGTGACTGTTAATAAAATTTATTATAGGTAAAGCACAGGAGCTACACAAATAAAAAAGTAAGAATCTCTGCTCACAAGGAACTCACCTGTTAAGGGCTGTCCATATTAGAATCTGATGGGAAATAATGGTAAGGTAGTGGGAGGGGCATGACTCATCTGGTATATGCAAACTTTCATACCTCCCTTAGTATATCTTGCTGCTTCACCCAGACTATCTTGCCTGCTCTGAATGTGGCAGTTGCTTAGAGGTTGGGTGGGGTGGCTAGCCCCCTCTCCATAGCATCCACATATAAAATGTTCTGCAAACCTTAAGACATCAAATAACTATTAGAGATTATAATTATAATAATTAGTATTAAAATGATAATAAACATTTATCCAATATATCTATAGTAGCATTTATTATATTAGTAAATAATTGGAAACAAAGTGAATATTCATCAAATGGGATAAGAATTGGAGAAAATGGTATATGAATATAAGGAAACATTATTGACTAGCAAAAAAAAATGACAAATATAAGGAATCCAAAAATGTCAGAAGGTTTATATAAATTGTTGAAAAAAGAAATGAGCAGATCAAAAATGATAAAATACTCAACTACAAGAAAGAAAGTGAAAAATATAATTAAAAGGAACTTGGACCCTGTGAAACTGAAACAAAACAAAACAAAATAGCAATTGTCCTTGCAGGGAAAAAAAAATCAAAACAGTGGAATTTGCCTCCCCTTGTTACAAAGAGGTAGGGGATTGAAACATGAAGAAATTACATGACTTGCTTATAGCCACATGGATAGTATGTATCAGAGGTAAGGTTTGAAGTCAGTTTTCTCCAGATTCCAGTTCTAGGAAATTCTAGTTCTAGTATTTGAGATCTAACATTTCCCAGCTGCAAAGAGTAGAGCTAGATGGTAGTTCTTTTTGAGAAAGGAGGGAAGGGTGGAGCTTGATGGTAGTTCTCTTGAAAAAAATTTGAGGGTTGAAGTGAATTGAAAGAGTTGGTGAAGGCTATATTCCAGTCAGCTGTCAAGCAATCAACTGAAAAGTAGTTTTAGGTGTGGATGTTCCTGAATAAATCAATTAAAAATGAAGTCTGCAATATAGAGTTGTGCATTACTCTAAGGACATGAGTTTTTCTCTCATGTGCTTCTTCTATAAGTAACATATATATCATACATACATACATACATATATATATATATATCCAATAAGTAATATATACATATCCTAAAAGTATAAATATCTACATCTTTCTCTCTCTCTCTCTCTCTCTCTCTCTCTCTCTCTCTCTCTCTCTCTCTATATATATATATATATATATATATATATATATATATATATATACTATATGTATATAGATCTAGATCTATCCTAGAGATAATACCATTTTAGCATAAGCATCTATTTCATGTTAAATGGAAAGTCACCTCTACCCTTATGTTTTGTTTAATCCAGTATTTTGTGCAAGGACAACTAAAAGACAGAAGCTTCACTGTTTTAGATTTTCCACAGCCAAAACAACTGGCAGATTAAGAAATTTTTGTCCCTTTACTTGGCACACAACAAACTGTTTTGAAATGTAGTGACTGAACAATTATGAACTCAGCATGACTATGTGTTTTGTGTAATCTCTAATATATATATATCTGTGGGAAATGCTTCTATCCCAAGCCTACTTCCCTGACACTTTCCTTTTTTGTGGGTGTTTTCTTCCTGCCTTCAGCAATAGGGATGAAATGTATGATTTCTATATTTCTTTTGCAAATATATCTGAAGGTCTGATCTCTGTTCTTTTTTCACACAGATTGTAAATGATGTATGTTGAATTCTGGTGCATCTAGCATTGATTTCCCTCACTTTACATAGGCATGCCCATGAAATTAATTTTATTTTTACACCAGAAAAACAACCAAGATTCACGAGTATAGGAAATTCATTTCAAAACTATAGTCTGTGTGCCATAAGTCTATCAACTAGTAGAACAATGATCCAAAATCAACATAACATTAGAAGAAAGTATAAAGAGGAAGTGCCCAATTGTCTCTAATATGACCTATTCAAATAATATAATCTTAATCAGAAGTCCCATAGGAAGCATAATAGAGTGTTAGCCTTGTAATCAGGGACTTTGGATACTGTATGTGCCATCCTGGACAAGTTATTTCACTTTTAAAAGCCTTAGTTCACTTTTTACTTTGTGGATAAAAGTAGAAACTCTCTCCCAGGAGTGTTGTGAAAATCAAATGAAAGAAATAATATATAAATATATATAAAGCACTATATAAGCCTTAAGGTACTAGATTAATATCAGCTATAATTGTTGAAACTATTCTTCTATGCATATACTTCTTTACATGCATTCTGGTAGTCTTATCAATGAAGGATTTTTTAGATTTGATGATTTAGCATATGGCAGATAATATCCAACAACTTGGGATCTCATAGATATTTCTTTGGAATCAGGAGTATAAATTTATTAAACATATACAATTAAAAGATTTATTGATCATATTGGGAAAATTTGAGTTCATATATAAGAACCTAAATTATATAGCAACTTTTCACTAAGAATTTAGCTCTGGCAACTTTCAATAAATAAATTACATACCTCACAGTTAGGCAGAGAAGATGTATACAGCAGGGAGACAAATAGAGATAAGGTTCATGAAAAGAAAAAATAAAACATACACACATACATACACACACATATACATACTCACAGAATATTGGGAATAAATGGCAATTGAACCTTGCAGTGAAAATACCTCTGGGAAAATAAGCTAGAGCAATAAAGATATCTCCCCCAGAGTCCTGTTAGATCATTCTTGCTGGGCTTCGTTGGAGCTCTTAGGTAGGAAAAAGTCAGAGAAATTCTATGCCTCTTAGCCTTCAGAAAAAAAAAAAAAAAGAGAAGGTACTGAAAAAAAGTGTGTGTGTATGAATGGGATGTCGGGAGTGTTTCATGAATTTATAATCTCTCACAAGCATAGAAAGAAATTTTAAAAATGCACACAACCAAAATTGTTCTTTCTCTTAAAGGTGCACAAGCATCATGGGGGGCAAGGAGAGAGGGAAAGAAAGAAAAAGAGGGAGAGAGAGAGACAGAGACAGACAGAGACAGAGACAGACAGAGAAAGAGAGAGAAAGAGAGAAGGGGGTGGAAGGGGGAGAGATGGAAAGATAGAGAAATAGAGAGACACAGAGAGAGAGAGACAGTAAAAGAGAGAGAGAGAGAGAGAGAGAGAGAGAGAGAGAGAGAGAGAGAGAGAGAGAGAGACAGTAAAAGAGAGAGACAGTAAAAGAGAGAGAGAGAGAGCGAGAGAGAGAGAGAGAGAGAGAGAGATCTTTCAAGAAATAGCAAGAGAGGAGTCTCATAACAAAGAAACAAAACAAGATTTTTAAAATAGCCTTTATTCTTCTGTATGTACCTATTTTTCAAATAGCAGATTACATACATAAATATCGTTGTCATCCTTTACTTTTCCATAGTAGAGATGTATGTAGGATCATTCTCTTGTTCTAGCATAGTATTTCTTTCTATTTCTGTTGATCTGATCTGGCAGACATTTGTTTCTTCTCTGCATAGATAACTTAGGTAGCTTCATAAAAGATCATTGTCAAGCACTTTGGTATCTTTTTCAAGGACCATTCTAATTTACTTTGATACATGAGGTAAGAGAGAGGAGAATGCATTTGGACATACTATAGATCTTTTTTTTTTTTTTTTTTTTTTTTTTTTTTTTTTTTTTTTAAGCCTAGCAAGGAGCATTTTTGATAACTGGCAAAACTGCAGAAAGCCTCCTAAGTGGTTTCTTACTTCACCAACTTCCCGGTAAATGTAATTTAGAAGCTCTGGGAAATTAATTTGACATTACTATTATTCCATATATCCCTGAAGCCCTGATCATCCTATTTGAGTGTAGTTGTGCTACTGCCTAATGGATGGGAACCAGATGGCATAGGCTGTAGCAGAAGACAGCATACTCAGGGAGGAATCTAGCTAGAACCTAGAGGTATTTCTTCAGTAGACGGTTTCTGTCTCTGCCTAGTGGGAGCATTAAAAAATACTTCAGGATGATAGTAATGGGGTCCCTAGACCTTTCCAATCAAGTTATTACTAAATACTTACCTCAATAAATTTATTACCTATCAGGCACTGTGGTAAGCAATGGAAATATGAAGAAGACAAAAATGTGGTTCTTGTCATCAAGGAGCTCATATTCTAACAGGGAAGAAAATATTCAAATAACATACAAGATGTATACACAGTTGTTCAGATCTTTCAGTCCTGTCCAACTCTCCATAACCCCTTTTGGGGTTTATTAGGCAAAGATACTGGAGTGTTATGCCATTTCCTTCTTTACCTCATTTTACAGATGAGGAAACTGAGGCAAACATGGTTAAGTAACTGGCTCTGGGTCACACAGTATCTGAAGTTGAATTTGAATCCAAGTCCTCAAGTCCTGAAGTCAATTTAAACCTCCTGAAATCATGGTCAGTGAGCTTTCTACTGAGTGCATTACCTACAAAGCAGATGGGAGGCAATCTTAGAAGGAAGGCACATCACCAATTTATAGCCCTTAAACTGGCAAGCAGATTAAAAATGACAAAATTCAGTATTGGTAATTTTATTAGGCAAATAGACATACTTTACGGGCTTTTTTTTTTTTTTTTTTTTTTTTTTTTTTTTTTTTTTGCCCTTTCCTGAACAAAAATATTCATTGAGCATTTTTTTTTTTTTTTTTTTTTTTTTTTTTTTGTATTGCAGAAACCCAGGATCAAACCATGTGCTCAATGATAGGGAAATAGTTGAATAAATTGTAATATATAAATGTAAGGAAATATTTTTGTGTTGAGAAATGACAAATATAAAGAATACAAAGGAACCTGGGAAGAGGGCTATGAAGTAATGCAGAGTGAACAGAGCAGAATGAATACACTATACGTGTTGATAATAACTTTGTAAATATTTTTGGCAGAAGATTGCATCTGTGACTTTTTTTTTACTGTTGGATTCTTCCAGAATACAATATGAGGGGGCAGCTAGGTGGCGCAGTGGATAGAGCACCAGCCCTGAATTTAGGAGGAGCCGAGTTCAAATTTGGTCTCAGACACTTAACACTTCCTAGTTGTGTGACCCTGGGCAAGTCACTTAACCCCAGCCTCAGGAAAATTAAAAAAAACAAAACAAAAAAACCAGAATACAATATGAGTACTTTCTCTCAACCTGAGAGTCTTGGTTGGGACACTTAGATTAAATGAATTGTCTATCAACACATAGCCTGTGTGGATCAGAGGTAAAACATTAGCCAGTTACTCTTCATTTCAACGTTTACCCTTTATTCATGTTATCATGCTATCTTGTAAATGAGCTCTTGTGTAAATAATTAAAACAGCAAAATCAAGAAAAATAAAAGAAGAAGAAAGCTTAAAAAGGAACGTAGGATCCTCTTAAAATGATATAAAGATAAAGATAGATAAAGTATCTGGACCTTTGATTCCATGGATAGGAAATTCTCAAATAAAGAAATCCCCCCCTCATGCAAGATCAGCACTTTTTCTTCAACTTATGGTCTTAAAGAGTTGCTTAGTTATTTTTCATATTAGAATGTTTAAAATTCTTAAATAATATGTTTAAGATTTTACCTAGAATCTTGCTTGTGTAATTTATGTTTTTATTGGCAGTTTTGCTTACTAAAAAAAACAAACACACAAACCCCCCAAAAATTGTGGAAGTCAGACTCTGAAGTCTTTATCTTTGGTGTTATACCTCTAATGAGTCCTGGACATCTTCCCTCTGGATGTCCTGTCCTCACTTCAAATTCAGCAAAACCACAATTAAACTCATATTTTTCTCTGTCTGCCATTACTCCTCTGTCAACAGAATCACGTTTCTCACACTGTATATCAGAGTCATATTTAAAATCTCTTCCTTTTTTCTTCAGCACCATCAATCTTCTGTTTTTTTAACTGTCTGAAATAAATTTCTTCTTTTTTTTCATTCTCATTAGTTCAGGTCCTAATAACTGATTAGTGATTAGTTACATTGGAAACTTCATATCTGGATTGAGAGAAATTAGGGTGGTGGTTTGTGGAAAAGTGCATTGTACTTTTCCTGGTAAAACTAACTATGAAGTATTGCAATCTGCTTCTACATTTTAGGAAGAGCCTTGATGAACTGGAGAGAATCCAGAACAGGGTAACTAGAATGGTGAAGGGTTTTGAATTTAGGTCATTTGATAATCTGCTGAAAGACTGGGGCTGCTTAATTTGAAGCGTATAAGACTTGAGGAGATGAGATATTTATGTATTTTAAGGGTTATTATGTATAAGACAGATGTCTTCTATTTGGCCTCAGAGAACAGAATTAGGAAGATGTGATGGAAATTTTAAAAAGACAAACCTAGGCTTGATGAGAGTTTATGGTAGGCTTTCACTTAGGCAATCAAAACTATTCAAAGCAGAAGAGTTTTCCTCAGCAGGTAGAGTTCCATCTTCACTGGAAGTCATAAAAATTGAATGTTTTTTTGCCAGGATTATTTTTAGAAAGTTTTTCCCATGTGTAGAAACTAAACAGGTCCCTTCAGACTCCAAGATTATTTTTCCTTTGAAATGTTTGCTGAATGACAGAAGCCTTTCTTGACTATTTCAATGCCTTTTTCTACTCTACCTTTCTCTTCCAGTTCCCACCCAAATTAATAAGCTAGAAGTTATACATATATATACAATCTGATCATCAGAATTTGGTTTGTCTGTTGTGTCTCTATCAAGAATTAAGGTTTGGGACAGTAAGGCATCACAGTGGATAAAGCACTTCCTCCAGAGTCAGGAAGACCTGAGTTCAAATGTGATCTCAGACTCTTACTTACTACATGGCCCTAGGCAAGTCAATTAACCCTAGTTGTGGCCCCTCCAAAGTAAGTTACATATTTTAGTCATTTCCTAAATAATAAAGAGTTAAATAATATGAATAGGCAGTTCTTAGAGGAAGAAACCCAAGTTATCACTAATCATAAAAAATTCTCTAAATAACTGATAAATAAATAAATAAATAATATATATTATAATAATTAATAATTTAGAGAAATATAAATTAAAACAACTCTGAAGTAATACCTCACATCCCTCATATTGGCAAAGGTGACAAAAAACAAAACAAAACAGGTATGTTAATATGTTGTTTCTAAAAATGTAGACTGATCTAGCCATTAGGGAAAGTTATTAGAAACTATGGTCTCAAAATTTTTAAACCATGCATATCCTTTGACCGAATCACGCTACTGTTATGTATATACCCCAGAGAAATCAAAGAATGAGGAAAAGAATCTATTTGTACAAAACATTTATGGCATCTCTTTTTAAAGTGGCAAAAAAATGAAAACTAAGAGTGTACATCAATTGGGAAATGGCTGAGCAAGTTATAGCATAGGAAGGTGGTGGAATTCTATTATTCTATAGGAAATGCTGAAGGGGATACTTTCAGAAAAAATCTGAGAAAACAATGAAAAGTGAGGTAAGCAGAATCAGAACAACAATTTATATTAACAATATTGTAAAAACAAATCAGTGAAACTCGTAGGAACTCAGATCAGCACAGTGACCAATTTTAATTCCAGAGGATTAAGGACAAAAAACTTGCTAGCTACTACCAGATAGAGAAGTGACAGACTCAGAGAGGTATATGTGAATGTGTGTGTGCCTATGCATATATACATATTTGTATCTATATGTGCCAAAATCCAAACTCTGAATATATACAATATGTGCACATATGTCCTTAATCTGAAGAATAAAAGATTTGAAATGGGATATTAAAGCAATTCTGAAATACCACTTCACACCCATCAGATTAACAAAGTTGAAAAAAAATAAGTTATATTAATGTATTGTAGTGTGATATAAACCTGAAAAAATAAATTAAAATTTTAAAAAGAGCTAGATAGTGCAATAATGAACTGTGGGTCTGAATTTCCCACAGCTCTTCATTGTCATACACATAATTGGTACCTGATACTTGATAAAGTCATAGCAGAGATACCATCAGGGGCAAATTCAGTTGAGAAAGAAGGAATGTGGAGATATTATAAGATTGAGAAGGGAAATGTGATGAGTCCCACAGAGCTGATGACATAATATTAACAAATAAGTGATGTAACCTTATATATTATCACTTCCAGGAGAGATGTAGTCATTCTGTGAGCACACCTATAGGGATACTTGGTTTCTGGGCTTTCAGAGGACCTTGTGGCAAGATTTACAGATAGTTGTAGACAATAAGAGGAATCATGTCACATGTTTCTGTCCTGGGACAAAAGTATTTTCACTCTATGTTATGACTGTCTGATATGTGACTGAGTTATGAAGTCCTTTTCTTGGGTAGCCAGGGTAATCAGATTTCCTTATGGTTGGCCCAACATAAGTTAGGGTTATCTGTGTCATGAATAAAGAATTTATTTTTAGACATGGGGATTACATGGTAATCAGACAATGTAAAGGAAAGCAACACTAAAAGGTAACAATCACCAATGTGGTGATTGAATGATCACTGGAATGGAATCAATTGAAATGACATCTAAGGGATTGATAAAGCATATCTGCTACCTATGGACAAAAAGAGGGTGGAGAATATTATGGAATGAGAAATACTTTAAAATATATGACCAATGAGATGATTTAATTTGGTCTGACTGTATTTGTTATATCATATTTCTATAAGGAGTCATGGGGAAGTGATGACATACTCATATATGTGTGTATGTGTGTGTATTTGGCAAAAAAAAAAGAATATGTTAATCCAAGATTAACTTTAAAATAAAAAAATGGAGGGAGCAAAAAAAAATGGTGGGGCAAGAGAGGAAAAGTCCTTAGATCACTGAGACCACATTCTTGTCTTTACAGATGATGAAAATGTGTTAAAATTAGTTCCAGACCTCAGGTTTCTGGAATCCTATACTATGTATCTAGAAATCTCTGTGGCTGCAAGACAAAATCCTGAAACTTGTCATTCCTTCACAAATATCTGAAAGCTTAAAGTCCAGGGAAAAATCAGCTAGTTTTTTTTTTTGACAGAAAACATTTAAGGTAGAAAATAAAAGCTGACAAGCTGTTTCCCAGGTCAGCATGACTAGGGCAACTAGAAGACTAATCAGAATTTCAAAGGAAAGTGGAAAGTAGGAGATTTTGATGCTCATAGCTTAAGTGAACTTCATTGTATGACCACAGTGGGGGTATGAGTTCTGTTTCATGCTCTCCTTATGTGCAGAATAAAGTAGGGAAGGCCTTTTGGAGCCATATCTATGTTATGTGAGCCACCAAAATTTCTTAGTTTATATGTAATATTTGTAGGCAAGTAAGTTTAAGAACTTTCATGGCAGAAACTAGGCATGGACCCACATTTAACACCACATACTAAGATAAGATCAAAATGGGTCCAAGATTTAGGCATAAAGAACAAGATCATAAATAAATTAGAGGAACATAGGATAGTTTACCTCTCAGACTTGTGGAGGAGGAAGGAATTTGTGTCCAAAGGAGAACTAGAGACCATTATTGATCACAAAATAGAAAATTTTGATTACACCAAATTAAAAAGTTTCTGCACAAACAAAATTAATGCAAACAAGATTAGAAGGGAAGTAACTAATAGGGAAAACATTTTTATAGGTAAAGGTTCTGATAAAGGCCTCATCTCCAAAATATACAGAGAATTGACTTTAATTTATAAAAAAGCAAGCCATTCTCCAATTGATAAATGGTCAAAGGATATGAACAGACAATTTTCAGATGATGAAATTAAAACTATTTCCATTCATATGAAAGAGTGTTCCAAATCACTATTGATCAGAGAAATGCAAATTAAGACAACTCTGAGATATCATTACACACCTCTCAGATTGACTAAGATGACAGGAACAAATAACGATGAATGTTGGAGGGGCTGTGGGAAAACTGGGACACTGATGCATTGTTGGTGGAGTTGTGAAAGAATCCAACCATTCTGGAGAGCAATCCGTAATTATGCCCAAAAAGTTATCAAAATGTGCATGCCCTTTGACCCAGCAGTGCTACTACTGGGCTTATATCCCAAGGAAATACTAAAGAAGGGAAAGGGACCTGTATGTGCCAAAATGTTTGTGGCAGCCCTTTTTGTAGTGGACTCAAAGGTATGCTAGTAAATGTATAACAACTTGTTCTTAGAAAATTATACTCATCACACATTTTAAAATTTAATCTGCATACCATTGTCTATACCCATATTCAGAGGTTAGAGGAAATATTCCAGGCTTGATAAAACTTTAGTTGAATTAAGGTGGAATCTCCTTGGATCAAAGGCTATAATGTTAAAGGAAAAAAGGATGTGTACATGAGTTTTGTCAGATTGAAAACTGATAAGAAAAATGTTGTTTGTCTTTCATTTTGGAAGACCAATGACATCATCAAAGGATGTCTTGACTTGGTCATGAATTGGATTTAAGTGAGGCAGAATTGCACAAAGTTATTGATCTCACTTCTCTTCCAGTCATCCAAGTCCAGAGAGAAAACAAAAGACAGGATTATTGGTGATGGTGTAAGAGGCAGTGGATGACCTTGAAATCTTTTGATGTCCTATCCAGCTCTTAACATCCAGACAATTTCATGGTTTTTGGAACAAAGTATTCTCATTTTCCTATTCCACTTCATATGTTTATGGGTAGACATTCTTTGGGTAGACATTCTCCTAACTCACTGATGGATTTGAAGCCTCTAGTTACTCTTAACCAGGTTAAGCTGTTCTGCTTTTTTTTTTTTTTTTTTTTTTTTAATCAGGTGTGACTGTTGCACATCCTACTGGTGAGAGTTGAGTAACTAGTTGGACACCAAAGGTGAATGAACAGCCCTGAAAAGGACTCAGCAAGCCCTTACACCAGAGATGCTAGTCCTCCCTTAGCCTCCCAGCAAATGGATCTAAAAATATAAGCAAAGCATGCCATTGTTTTCTATAGCAGTAAGATCAGGAGCAGCAGCAACAAGAGAAAAACTGCAAGAAGATCCCTGTGGGCGAATTCCACACAGAGGTTGTTGCTTCTGTATTGAGGCTCCCAATCTACACCCTATTTGTTGGACTACAGGATGGGAAGAATAGCTCACAAGAAGAGAGATTTTTTACTCCCTTAGTTGTTGTTTTGGTCATTGAACTATTCTACAATATTTTATAAGCCTCATTGTTTGTAGGAGAGAAAAGCAGAGAACACAACCATTCCTCAGAGAGATGAGAATGAAAATTCAGAAGTTTCTACATAGTGAATATTAGTGAGGAGTGAATCATTTTTGTCATTATTAAAGTGCTATCAAAGGGCAGCTTTATAAATACAAAGGATAGCGTGTAAGGCCCAAAGTTAGGAAGATTCATCTTCCTGAGTTCAAATCTGTCCTCAGACACTTATTGACTGTGTGACCCTGGATAAGTCACTTAATCCTGTTTCCTCATCTGTAAAATGAGTTGGAAAAGGCAATGGCAAATATTTTTGCCAAGAAAACCCCAAATGGGGTCATGGAGAGTCTGACATGACTGGAAAACATAGACCAACAACACAAATATCAAACTTGGTCTTTGAGAACTACTTATACATGATATCTTATTTTCTAGCAATTTCATCTAGTTTTTCATGTGCCAAAGAACAATATATAACTTAGGTAAGGGTGAGAGAAGGTTTCCTATTACCTCTAATTCACCTGGAATATATATTGTTTATACATAGTTGTTTGCATGTTAATGTGAACTTTTTACAGCAGGGACTGTTTTGTCCTCTCTTTTTATTCCCAGCACTTAGCAAAGTGCCTGATACTAGTAAATTTTTAATAGATTGCCTTTTGACTCGACTATGTTCGTGTATAAATTCATAGTGAATTCAGAGTTTAAAGGCTATTTATTCTCTTTGTCCTTCTTTTCAGGTGATGGCATCTAGCTTAGTCTTGTTTATGTTAGGATGGTAGTAACAGTTTGAACAGCTTCTTTGGAACATGAAAAACTAGATGTATTGGGGATGGAACACACAAAAAAATGATTCCTTCATTTGTTTCACATGACTTCATTATCAATTTTTATTCTTTCTCCTCCACCTAGAAAGCCACCCCAATAACAAGGAAATCAAATGAGATGAAAATCTGAATTTATCAACAATTTTCCTACCATGTAGGCAATGTAAACACCCTTTAGTTTATAAAGAAGGGATTAAGATTTGTTTTTGCCTTTTTCTTTGCAGCTAAGCTTGGTCATTATAATTACAGGTATTTTTCCTTCCTTCCTTCCTTCCTTCCTTCCTTCCTTCCTTCCTTCCTTCCTTCTTCCTTCCTTCCTTCCTTCCTTCCTTCCTTTCCTTCCTTCCTTCCTTCCTTCCTTCCTTCCTTCCTTCCTTCTTCCTTCCTTCCTTCTTTCTTTCTTTCTTTCTTTCTTCTCTTTCTTTCTTTCTTTCTTTCTTTCTTTCTTTCTTTCTTATCTTCTCTTTCTTTCTTTCTTTCTTTCTTTCTTTCCTTCTTTCTTTCTTTCTTTCTTTCTTTCCTTCTTTCTTTCCTTCTTTCTTTCCTTCTTTCTTTCCTTCTTTCTTTCCTTCTTTCTTTCTTTCTTTCTTTCTTTCTTTCTTTCTTTCTTTCTTTCTTTTCTTTCTTTCTTTCTTTCTTTCTGTTTCTTACCATTGTAATTGTCAGTTTGGCTTATTTTCTGGTCCTGTTTATTTCATATTTTATGAGTTCACATAATTTTTAAGGGTATTTCATATTCATTAGTTTTTTATATTACAACAAAATTTGTTCAGCCATTTCCCAATTTATATATAGCTCCTCTATTTCTAGTTCTTTGCTACTACAAAGATTGCTGTTATAAATATGTTGTTACTTATGGGACATTTATTTCAATATTTGAACTCTTTGGGCTATATGTCTAGAAGTGGACTCTTTGTGCCTAAGGGCATGACAATTCTATTCACTTTAGTAACATAATTCTAAATTGATTTCTAGAATGGTACAATTCTATAAATTGTGTTAATGTATTTCCCCAACTTGGATTTTTCCTAACTACAAATTTGCTGGATATCAGATGAAACATTAGAGTTATTTTGATTTTCCACTTATTTTAATACTAATAATTTGGAAAGATCTTTATCTATTTCATGGTTCTTCTTTTGAAGCTATTTGATCTTGTGACTTGACCATTTAATCATTGGGGAAACATTTATCAGTCATATATTTCTTTTTGTTTCTCTCTCATCAATCTTTTTCTCTCCTTTTTCATATATGGCACTATTAGACATGGTTTCATTCAGTAATTACCCTTCTCCCTCATAACTGATAGCTTCTTTCTTTATTCTAATATATGTACTGATTTTATTCATGTATGTATTTATTTTGTTCATATAATTTTTTAATTTAAAAAATTAATTAAAATATCTACTTTATCTGTTGTGATTACCTCTTTCTCTTGTTTGTTAAGGATTTCTCATCCTCATCATACCTGTGAAAGGTACCTGACTGGATTTTTTTTGTTCAGATTTGAATATGATCTAATTTAATACTCATTTCAAATTCCTTTTGTGCTGATAGTGGTATATGATATAAGATATTGACCTACACCTCATTTTTGCCAAATTGCTTCCCACTATTCTTAGTAGTTTATTTAAGACATAGAATTTTTCCTAAAGTGAATTATATTCTTGGATTTATTGAAGAATGAGTAATATAGTCCAATTGTTTTTGTTTCTTATCTAGTTTTTCAATAAATACAAATTTTTTTTAATAATTATTGTTTCATAGAATAATTTGAGATCCAAAAGCATTTTCTTCCATTTTACATTTTTAAAAATTTCCTTTATGATTCAAGATATTTTGGACCTTTAAAATAATTTTATTATTTTTTTTTCAGTTCATATAAGAACATATAAGTTCACATAAGTGTGCTCTGGTATAGAACTAAAAATCTATAAATTAACCTAAGTAGTATCAGCATTTTAATTATATTATCAAGGACTAACTCTGAACAAAATTGAACAGCTTTCTAATTATTTTAGATCTTAAATATATTAGAATTTTTGATGTAATGAGGTTATAGAGAAATAATAGTATAACTCCTATTTTAGAGGAGTTAACTGAGCGGAGCTAACACTAGAACAATGACCAAGAGTTTGAGATGGAACTTAATCATCTCTTATGTCCTTTAGACATTTGGAATGATCATACATAAAGTTGCTGATGTTTTTCCCCCCTTCAGTTTCTCTGAAATATAGAGGCACCCAGAACTTACCTTTTTGATCCCTAAGGCTGTGTCTGGCTGAGTTTTCTGTGATTCCCTAATATGGGAACAGATATTGCTAATGTTTTACCTATCACCAATGTAACTCTCTGGGAATGT
Organism: Sminthopsis crassicaudata; assembly: GCF_048593235.1. Classification (NCBI taxonomy): domain Eukaryota; kingdom Metazoa; phylum Chordata; class Mammalia; order Dasyuromorphia; family Dasyuridae; genus Sminthopsis; species Sminthopsis crassicaudata. The sequence continues at coordinate 406,227,987 of NC_133618.1, read as the reverse complement.
TATTAGGATTCTTCAGGGCAGAGGAGTCAATGATCATGTTTCTCAGATTCTTTCTCCCACAGGAAGATTGGAAAGCCTTTTCAAGGGGTTTATGATTCCTCTATGTTATGGATTGGAACCCAAGATTGTCTGACTCTAACTCTACTCATATGGGATGCCACGGGATGACAGAGATGTCACAGGACATGGGTTCAAATGCTGCTTATTGGTGCTCACTATGATTGTCATCTTGGGCAAGTTTAGGGTCTTTGAGTCTCAGTTTCCTCATCTGTAAAATGAGTGATCTCTTTCATGTCTACATGAGTTTTTTTTCCTAAACTATTTAAGTGTGTATATAGGTTGGTAATAAAAATACAGAAGGTACTTTGGGAAGGTTATATCCTAATTTCACATTTTAATGGGGGGAGTAAACACATAAAGGGGAATGATGCCAGAGAGGAATAAGCATTTACATAGCACCTGGAATATAGCCTACTATATAGCAGGCTCTGTGTTACAATCCCCATTGTGTAGTTGAGGAAATTCAGGGAGAGTCTTAGGTCAGATTTGAACTTAGTTCTTTCCAACTCCAGGGCCAGAACCCTCTCCACTGTGAGACTTAGCTGCCTAGGAGGTAGGGCTATGAAGATCAATTTTATTTTGGTTTCAGAACTGTCAGGGTCAAGAAAGGAGTAGGATAGGAGAGGCTTTTCCTGTTTTTGAGAAATCCAGAGGATGAAGAGAAGCATAGCTGGACTCCAGGTGGGGCTGAGTTGTAGTGGATGACTGAGGCAACCACTAATCAGGCAACGGGGATACATTTTTTTAAAATTTATTTTTATTCTGAATTTAAGAGGTTAAACAAGCATCTGCATAACATAGTAGAATAGAAAAATGATTGTACATGAAATTGCAAATCTATTGAGTATAATAATATACTCCCTCATGAGAACAGGAGTTCCTTGAGGGCAAGGGCTTTGCCTGTAGTAATACCTCCATGTTTAACACAGTATAAAGTATACTTTTGCTAAGTGTTTGATGACTAAGAAATATTCAAAGAGTAGACCTGGAGTTTTCTGTCTTTTTGATTGTATTCTTTCCATGAGAAGCAAGGAGATGACTCAGAGTAAGGAGATGTGGCAGGTGTGGCAGGTTGCTGATTATTCTAAGAGATTACTGGATGGTTGGCTGTGGGGAACTTGAGCCCTTAAATCTATTGTTAAAAGCCACCTAGTCTGTAAAATGCCACGTCTTGGAGGAAGAGGTCTAAATCTAGAATATTTATTGCTCATTGTTTTTAATTGGTTCAGGTTCTCCAGGCATGGGAGCTTAGAATCAGTATATGTAGTTTGGAAATGAATTTTGCCTATTCTGGAAGGAGGAAGGGTAGAGAGGGCAGAGAAAGATAGAATTGTGAGAGAAAGGGGAGAGAGAAGATATTTGTTTACTAAGTACCAGGCTGGGTTTATTAATATAGTACAAGTGAGCAAGATAGTCCTTATTCTCAAAGAGTTTACAACCTAGTATGGGAAGAGCATCTAAAGTGGTGAAAAGGGTGTGCAGTATAAGCAATGGAAGTATGATTTAGAGCTGGTTGCTTCTGAGTAGTGAAGTGAAGCCTTGGTACTGAACAAGATGAGTCAAATGCCCCTCTTTTCTCATCCACAGGGTGGTTTCTTAGGCAGAGTTTAGGTTTGGGTAAGGAGAGGGAATAAACAGGGATGGAGACTAAAATGGAAATGATGTGATTGGAGTTGACCTAGAAGTGAAATGGAGGCTTGATTGTGGGATGGGAAAGAAGAGTTTATCTTAACAAATTCTTAGTGACAACTTCATTTCTCCTTCCTAGAGGAGAAAATGTTAGATTCATGAATTCAGTGTTTTGATTAGAATCCACTGAGATTTTACTCAGCAGGAAGGTCATGAGGCTAGAGCAAAGCTCTAATTAATGTTGGGAAATCAGGTCTTTGCCCTGGTTGCTGACATTTAGCTAGTGTTGATGGCATTTATGTTCCTATTTCTACCTTGAGTCAGAACTCCCAGATCCCATATTGCCCACCCCTACCTCTCCAAGTCCATTCATCAGGTGAATTTCTCTCCTTCCTATCACCACTCCTTTCTTCCTTTCTCATGATGGCTTTCTAATGGTCTAAGATCTGTCCCTTCATGGGGCTATGTTCTTTGTTCTAAGATCTGAGGTCTCTTTTGAAGATCTTTCTTTTTGCTCGTTCCAGATGCAAGAATTTTTCATTATAGTTCTGGGATATTTAATCCCTCCAAATGGAAGAGTGGATAGAATGAGTAGAAGCTATGATAAACAGTTGGTTGTAGTAGACAGGCATTGTTCTATACAGTTTCTTCACCTCTGAAATTAGAGGCAGTGGTGTGAGAAGCAATTGTTGTCTGCTGACAGTAGAGTAAAAGAAAAAGCTCTGGGCTGAACACCTCTCACTTCAGTCACTGGAATGAAGGTTTTATGAATTGGAAGAACTTAAAAGTGGGAGGAGACTCAATGGACATTTACCCATTTCAATGTCTTCATTTAATGGCAGATTCTACTCCAAAAAAAGTGATAATCCTGTGTATAAACTTCGAAGACAAAGGAAAACCATGCATAAGATTTATGAGGTCAAAGATTTATTAAAGGATGTTGCTATAGTCAACTGGAGAATGGAAGGAAATTTGTGTTCAGATGGGGCATGATAGCATGGTAGCATCCTTGATTGTTATCATGTGGCAGCTTAAAAGTTAATTTACCACCTTTTCATTTTTGTATAGGCTAAACTTCTTACTGGGGGAATGCTACCTATTTTTCAAGGGTTTCTTGATGGTGATTGATGGAACAAAGTATTATATGTTATTGCCACTTCCAGATCTAATCTTTAGAATTTTTTGAGTGCATTAATTGATTGAAGGGGAATAAGAATTTGAGAATGAAATATTATTATGTTCTCAAGGTTGGCTAAGGGGGGTGGATAAAAATGATCTTATCCATGATGCCATGTGTTGTAGTGTCTGGGCTTAGAGGGACACTTATATTATAGGGTAGAGAGGAGAGCGATTTCATCTTATTTAGAGGTTAAGGCAAAACAGCAAGAGGTCACTAACAGGATATATGCTAATTATCTGGCAAGACATAGGATTATGGCCTTGCTTTGGTTGTCTCTTAAATGACCAAAAACCTCTTAGAAGTACCTAGGAGATACTTTTCTTCTACTTAGAATTCTAAATGTAAAATGGTAACTCATTCCTTACCAGAAAGGACCTCACTTAGTGATGTCGCTATGTCTAAATGTACATGTGAGTATATATATTCTATGGCATGAATATATCTCTACATAGTAGCAAAAACATTAATTCATTTATGTTTTTAGTTCTGAAAGATGATTTGCATTTATAGAAATCTAAAAAATTTTGTATGTATGTGCATATATGTATAAATATGTATTACATATGCATATACTTCTAAAAACAATTGTATATGTATGTATTATATATGCATAACAATAAACTATATAATAATATAATAAATAATAGAATTAAAACTATAGAGAACAATAGTTATGGAAAACATCACAGAAGTTACTTTTATTGGCTCCCTCACAGTGGTCAAGTTCCCAGAATCGAGTTGTTATAAAGTCAAAGATGTAGAAAGGTTACTGTTGTTTGATTTGAAATAATTAGCCTTATGGTGATAGTGAGAGTTTCATCAGAGGAAACTGAAGCTTACAGTAATTTTTCTTAGGTGACATTGTTAAAAATAGATCTGGGACTTGGGTGACCTGATTTACAATGTAAGGACTATTGTGGTTGAGGACAAGAATCATTAGCCTATAGGGTGAAGGTAATAGGATCATAGTTAAAAGGTACTTTAAAATTCATCACATCCTAGTCTTTCATTTTAAAGATGAAGAAATTTAGGTCCAAAAAGAATTAAATCACTTGTCTAAGGTCACTGAGGTAGAGAATAGCAGAGTTTAACATTGGTTCCTAGTGGCTCGATAAGTAGGATTTATCTATTTCTTTTCTTCCTCTTTAAAAAAAAAAACAAAAACAACAAAACAAAACAAAAAAAAACCTTCTTAAACTTGAGCTAATTTATTTCATTACTGATTTTTTTCCTTCATAATTATATATTTAACTTTCTTGTCTTTTTCTTTGGACTATTTAAAATTTTTTGGTTTGTTATGTTCTGGGAGACTCATAATCTATAACTTGTACATCCTGTCTCTGAAGTCAATGGCTTTGTCTTATTTAGAGATCATTTTTTAAAAGATATTACATTTTGTTTTGATTTTGCCAGACTTCCAATCTATTTTTCTTCTTTGGTATTAAATATGGTATTTATTGTTGGTATTAAATGGGATTAAATTATTAAATGGTATTAAATATCTATTGGTATTAAATGTGTTTTACTTGTGAGGTAGGGAGCGAGCAAGGAGTTTCCTGGTAAAGTCTGTTGTAGTATGGGCCTCAGAAACAAGCCATTTGGATGGTCTTTTATTCTCTGTTGACACTGTGGAGGTGAAGTTGAATGAATGTTTTGGAGATTAGTGTGATAATTTTAAAAATTTTATATTATCAAGGATCTCTGTCTCTGTATTGCTCTGTCGCTGTGTCCCTCTGTGTCCCTGTCTCTTTGTGTCTCTGTGTCCCTGTCTCTTTCTGTTTCTCTGGTTATGTGTCTTTCTCCTTGTGTCCCTCCTCCCCCTTTCTCCTACTTCTCCTCCCTCTCTCTCTCTCTCTCTTGTACTTTTTCTCTACCTTCTTGTGGATCTTACTGCAATTTTTTCTGCATTTGGCACAAAATTCATCTCAAGATGTTCTGTTATTTTGCATGAAACAACGGGAATTGGGGAAAGCATTAGTCTTTTGTGCTCTTAGTCCTGCAGTTGTGGAAGTCTGCATTCCTGTTAAGAGGAAAGAAAAGATGATCCTGAGGGTGTAATGTCAGTTTCTCATGAACACAGTAAAGTATATGTTGCCAATATCTTTATTTATGGAAGATGGTATGATATATGTTTGGAGATTAAGTATATATGGGCGTCATAAAGGAATGCCTTATCATGGGGAAATGAGAAACTTAGTGGATGAGTCTTGGAGGAAACAAAGGCTGGTTGAGGTTTAGGATGGTCAAAATTGAGAGGTTTTCAGATATATATATTGAATATAGTAGGGGACAATATAGGATGTGAATGGAGTATTATAGTGAGTTGTGGGATTCAGGTGTTCTTAACCAGGAGTTAGTGATCTGGTTTAAAAAAATATTATAGTAGATAGATATAGATATATATATATATATATATATATATATATATAGAGAGAGAGAGAGAGAGAGAGAGAGAGAGAGAGAGAAACTATTTCAATATGATTAACTTTGTAATATTAATTGCAAATGAAATTAACTGTATTTTCCATGTTTAAAAAATATTTTTCTTAGAAAAGGTTTTAGGCTTTAGCATACTATCAAATATACACATACAAAAAGGGTTAAGAATCCTTTGGATTGGCTTGTGGTGAACACCTGTAAGAGAGGACTGCTTTTGGGAAAAGCAGCAAACTGGAGTAAGAATGTATTGTAAACTCCTCAATGGCAGGGACTATTTCATTTTTGCTTGGTATCCCCAGTCTAACACAGTGCCGGACATGTCTCAGGTATTTAATGTTCATTGACTGGAATGTTTGTGAAAGTTTCGTGGCTTGGAGAAATTATAAGACAGAGAGTGAGAAGAATTGAGGTGAATATTCTAGGGGTAAGATGTGGAATGGAGGAGGAGATTTCAGGGGTAGGAGGAGGTGATAATGTTTGAGTAAATGGCTGATGTGTGGATCAGATGGATATGATGTCTTTTCATCTTTTTTGTTCATGTAAACCCATCAGAAAGTTCTGAGCAATCCAAAACATGACAGAATCTTTTTGTTCCCCTTTTATAGGGCTTATTTTGGGCGAGGAGGGGCAGTGGAATTATTTGAAGTGGGGATTCTCTTTTTGGAAATTTACCATTCTTCTTGTGGTGGTCAGGCATCTCAAGAGATGCTACCATTATCTGTGAGGTAGTGTCAGAATGCAAGAATGTGTCGACTAGTTGGGGAGGCTGCTGGTTGGGCTAATCAGCCTGATAATGTTTTAAGTTACAGTTTTGTAGCATTAGTTTTCTCTGTTTCCTTCTCTACTCTCTTCAAGTGGTAAAATGTCTGTTTTCTATTTCTATATTAGTTAAGATCTAGTTCTCCTTTCCTCTGAGGGCTTTTAAAGACAGTGTGATTCCCAGACCTACCTCTGACCATTTGCCCTCCAGTGTGAGGAAAGAAAGCAGGACACCAGAGGGGTTTCCTTTGTAACAATCATGACTTTTTTATTAAGATAATTTTGTACAAGACTGCAGTTGAAATTCATCCTTTTGAAGAATACAAAGTTTCTGTATACAGAAAGAGAGAGTAGTAGTAGTCATAGGAAAGGTAAAATAGTTCCTTGTCATTTCAGAGCATTTATTGCAATGCTTATAAAAAATTTGCATAGAATATGTGCAAGGATAAGGGTGATGATGAAGAAGATGAGGAGATGTCATCTCTGTGAGGGACACACCATTAATTTGTAGGGTTGATTTGTTTTATTTTTCCAGGACACACACACACACACACACACACACACACACACACACACATATACACACGCACGTGCGCACACACATACACACACACACACACACACACACAAACACACATACACACACAGTGATAGAGGGTCCCAAAGGGAGCTGGAATGAGAAGGAATCTCTCCTAGATTGGCAAAAGAAGAATAGTTTGGTGCCCTTTGTCTAGAGGATAGAGTGCTACATGGATTTGGAAAAACCTGGAATTGGAAAGACCCTTTTATGCTTGGGGATCTGGGTTTTAGTGTTTTTAGAGTGTGTGTGAGGGGGTTGGTAGGGGCATATTTTGTCCCAGTCTGTTTCAACAAATAAAAGGAGAGTCCATTTCTAGCCAGGGTTATGGGGGGAAAGAGTGGGCAGTATGTTAACACACTCAGACTAGTAATGGGTAAGTTTATGGCAATATGGAGTATTGGGAAGATGAATATGGAAATAATATGAGGTGCTGGTGGGAGGCAGGGTACAAACCTTATTCTCTGAACAATTTGACAGGCAGGTAGGCAGAAGTACAGATTTTTTTTCTTCTCTGGAGACCTTGATTCTATCCTCCATTCTTTGAAATCCCGAACCATCTCAACTGCCTCCCCAATTCCCCATAATCTGAACACATACCTTCTTTGTGAGTTGGACAAGATTATGAAGATACAGACCCAAACTATTGCCCACATCACTCCTCCTTATTCCTCCTTTGGGATTTAGCTATAGAAATGCATTTGTTTTTTCTCTCTTTCTACATAGTCACTGTGCTGGGCCATCTCCTTCCTCACCACACATATATACATACAAAATAGGTCATTTATTTTTCACTTTTTTTCTTCTTTGAGGAGAGGCAATAGAAGATAGGTTCCCTAGTCCATCATCTGGTCTGCCTTCAGTTAAAGTGAGGGTAGGAACAGAGAGAGGAAACTGAATAGAGCATGTGAATATTTCTAGAGAGAATCATGTACATCTATCTACTAAAAGCTATACTTATTTTAAAAATGACAAAATAAGTGTCTTTTTATGTTGTTCCTCCACCTAGAGAATTAATTGGTATGTTTTCCCTTCATTTGACACATGCAATTTTTTTCTCCTTATTATTCCCTGCCCCCCATGTCTAAATCCCAAAGACATTTTTATTTAGTTTTATCTAACTAATGATTCTATCACGTTGGAATACATGGGGGTGGGATAGGGAGGGTTGAGAGAAATGTGTTGTGTGGGTGTAGATCTGAGTTAGAATCAGTTGATTGACATGAATATCATTAATCATGAAGACAGATACATGGATGGGAAGGGAGAGAAACATCGCCACAATCATGATGGGGGTATGTGTGTAATTTACCACAAATATTGTTCAAATACACAGATCTTGACATACAAAATCATGGAATAATACAATTTATGATATTGTGGGTGTGTATTAAATAAAAGTAGACCTCTAGCTCTCTATTGATCCATCTTCAGTGACAATTATATTTTCAAATAAATGTGCTTTCAAACACAAAGGAAAGACAAATAAGATCTATCAAGTTGCATGTGTGGGAGAAAGAGAATGAATGTAGATATGGTAAATTAGATATCATTTTAACACATTTTCTCTGAAGCTATCCCCTGCTCCTTTTGGTATGCAGCATAGGGTGGAGGGGTTGAAATGTACTGGCTGTCTTTCTAAAGAAAAATAGGAGGAGGAGGAACCTCCTTTTTTCATATATATCAATAAGGTTGGCAAACTAAGGTTAATTGTCTATCTCTTTGTCTGGTAAAAATGGGCAGGGAAACATGACAAAAGGACAAAGGGAATGGTGTAGATTCTCCATTAAGATAAGTTCAATTACATTTTCTCTTAAATATATAATAGGTGTATTTCTCACATACAATCCCTTCTATTATTTCCAAAAGGCAAGGAGCATTTGGGGTATCCTAGAGTCAAAAGGGAAAACAAAACAAAACAAAACAAAACAAAAAAACACATCACAACTATTAGCCAATTCAGTCTCCATTAGATCCAGTAACACCCTTCCCAAATCTGAGGGAAGCAGCTCTGCTAACTTTTCATAGTCTTGGGGTGTAAGGATATGGTTCTCTTTTGCTCTCATCTCCTTTTTACTCTTTGCCATCCCTAAGCAATAGCTCAGATAGTGGGGCTGATATACATTTTATTCTCCTCCTATTTAGAACCTAATTCATCCATTCCCAATCTTACTCTGTTTTAATATAATGGACTGAGCTGTATAATAATTAAGAAAAGAGGGAGAGGCAAACTATGTCTCAATCCTAATCTAAAATTTCCCAAACCTCATGTTTTCTCTCTATCCTTTTTAACCACACTCACATTGATACTATTTCCTAATCCCTAAGGAGAGATATCAAATAGTAGCCACATGTTTTTAATTTCTCTTCACAGAAAAGTAGTGTGTGTGTGTGTGTGTGTGTGTGTGTGTGTGTGTGTGTGTGTGTGTGTGTGAGAGAGAGAGAGAGAGAGTGAGTGTGTGTGTATGTATGTGTAGCAGAAAGCAGCAGTTTTTTTTTTTTTCCCTGTACATATCCACAGGATATTCAAACCCTTCCAAACATATCCTCTACCCACCCTACCAATTCTCTTATTCTCATTTCCTCTCTGCAACCAAATATAGAAAATCCCCTCTCTGTATAGCAAATCCCTCTCTCTATCCTATTAGCAGGAGCTAACTCCCTTCCTTTTCTCTCCATACCACAAACCACAGAGAGCAAGACCCCAGTACCAGCTTTGGGGGAAACATTCTCCCGCAGATCATGACATTTTAAAAGAAGACCTTATTCAGGCAAAAACAGCAATGAAGATAGAGGGTGGCTTGGATGAGGGACAGTGTAGGGAGTATAACCAAGGACATAAGAGGAGAAGTAAATCTTTCAGAAAAAAACCCAGATGTTTGATGACTCCAGAGCAGGCAGAGGCTTACAATAGATGCCCAAGATAGTACAGGCAGCATTTGGTTCAATGCTGAAGGGAAGATCAGAAAAGTAAAATAATCATATCTCCAGAACCTTGTGTGATATCTTCCACATTGTAGCAGCTTAATCAATGTTTGCTGAATTATTGAAATGGAAAGACCAAGAGTCAAAATAGGCAAAATGACAGTTGACATAAGAAAGAACTAGTGAATAGCTTTTCCTTCTAAGTTAATCCAAAAGATTGATCATTATACTAGGCTTAATGGAAAAAAGGCAAACACCATAACAGAAAAGAATTATTTTTAGAAAGGAAGCTAAAATAGAGAAAATATGAAAGACAAATGCTGAGCAGAAACATCCTCTACCACAAGTTTCCCATTACACAACCCAAGGGATTTAAATCTTCAGGCTCCAGATGGAATGTGTATCTTCAGAAACGTAGAGGCTTTAAAAGCAATTCTTGTGGATCTCTAAAAATAAAGATTGGGCAGAAATTATAAAAAGAAGATGGATTCAGAGAAAGAAATAAAAAAGTTGAGTATCACTATATATTTGAACACACATTCCACTTGTACCAGTCTTTGAAATGAGCAAGAAAATGAATGAAATCTTCCAATCATAGACCAGTAAATTGATCTTTCATCCTTAAGGATGTTAGAAAAACTAATCTTCATTTACTTTCAGGGAAGAAGCCATTCTCCTTCTTCCCCTAGTGATGTATTCTCCCACTTCCAATCTGAAGTTTGATGTTTATTCCATTTTGGGAGCCATCACCAAGAGTAACATTGACAAGATGAAGGGCATCTGAAGGGTAGTAACCAGGAAGATGAGAAGACCAGAAATCATATTTTTCCTTTCTGTCCTTTGCATTCAAGGATCTGCTAAAGGAATAAAGGTGTTTTTCTTGGGAAAAAAGGGTAAGAGAGTGGGAGTAGAGGTAATAAAACTGTTTTTAAGTGTATATGAAAAACTATCATCACAGAAAGAAGATTAGACATTTTGTGTAGTGTTGGAAAGCAGACTAAGAACCATTGGGTAGAAGTTGCAGATTTGCATGCTTCATTGTGGTCAGTATAAAAAAAAGAGACCTATTTGACATATCCAACTATAGAACAGGCTGTTTTCTCACAAGGCAAAATAGCACCACCCTATTGCTGTTCCAATGTCAAACCGTTATTTCTTTAAATGAGAAAAAATGAACAAAATAAAGCCCTTGCCTGTCCTCTTCTGTCATGAAATGTAAAGTCCATTTCCTTTGAGAAATAGAGCCATAGAGAAAAGGTACCAAGACATGCTTTGAATTGTGGGGCACAGGAAAAGGAGATAAGTAGAAATTTAAGGATTTCAAGACCTATGTGTCCCAAGTAACTTTTCCAGAGGTGACAGGAAGATGATTGATAATAGGCTGCTTATTTGGCTTTGAATAAAATGTACACTGGTAAAACCTCCAACTTTCCCTTTGAGCATCTCTTTTTGTGTCACTATAGGAATTCTAGAGAAGAATAAACCTGGATACCTCTTCATGAGAGCCTGACCCTCCCCACTAATTGCTTCCAAAAAATGCTATCACCTTTCTTATCCCCAGGCGAGAAAGAAAAGAAAAAAAAAATCAACCATTCACCAAGTCCAGCCTGGGACAATAGAACCTAAAGGTGAACAAAAACTAAGTCAAGGTAGTGGTGATAATTTACTTAGGAGATCATGATGACTTGGATCCAGTCCATTTGCTATATATGTATGATAATACAAAGTTGCTAATACAGAAGTTGTTATTTGTCCTTTGTTCTCAAAGAGGATCATGATATTAAGGAGGAGATGCTGAGACATACAAGTGAATTGGAGTTGAGTGAGGGAGGGCTGTGCAAGGTTACCTGCCTCACTTTCCCCTCCAGAACCATCTGGGTCTAGTGGCCAGATATAGATCAAGATGACTGGAGATGGTCCTGTTGGAAGGAATTATAGAGGGTCAACTGGTCTAATTTCATCTTTGGATAGATGAAGAAACTGAGACACACTGAGGTTATTTTCCCAAGTTCATAAAAGTCAGGATTAGCAGAGGAAGAATTGAAACCAAGACCCTAGGATTTTAAATCCTGTGTTCTTTCTCAGCCTACATTTTGATTTGCCACAATGCAAAAATGATGTAAGTTACAGCTCCTCCTTACCCACACACGAGTCATTATTGCTGGGTTTTGTTGTTGTTGTTGTTGTTGTTGTTTTTGGTCTATTGTTTATCCTTCTGAGTACTTTATAATCTTCCACCCCATACTTCTCTTCCCCTTTCCCTGCACCCAATTTTTAATCTTTCTATTTCTCTCTCTTTTTTCCCCTCAGATTTCCTCCAAGAGCAGAGATTGTTTTCATGGCACATTGAGAATACATACTGAGAAAACAGATGAAATCCTCAGGAAAGAATTTACTTTTCTTTCTCTCCCTCTCTATCCCCATCAAAGGAGTATATCACCTTTGGCCATCTGTTTGATTGACAAGATTTTTTTCCTCATTTTTGTTTTGTATCCTTAGCACAGTGCCTTGCACATAGTAGGTCACTATGTATTGGACTGAATAAACAAATGTGGAACATCTGTCCCAATATCCTGTATTGAACCAAATAACAAGTAGAATGGGAAAAGCTGATGGCTCTCTTCACCAATAATTATGTAGAAGCACCCAGCCCCAAGGATACCCTAGTCCTTCCCACCCAGTTACAATTCTTCTATTGTACTATTCTTCCAATAGTCTGACTGTCACTATAGAAAGTATAGGGAACTCCTGAGAAGCAGGAGTTTTCAGACAGGCCTAAAGGAAGCCTTTCTTTTTCTTTTTGCTCTGGTACTCTTCACTTTAAAGAACTCAAACCACATCAGAAAAAATATTTTCTTTGGCCAACAGTAGATTTTCCCTTTATATCTACTACCACTCCAGTGAGAACCACTACATACTCAATCTCTAGTTCTTCATGCTTTCTTTACCTTTTCCTGACCCCATTATACTAGATAAATGACCTCATGAGATCCCTCCCTCCCAAGATTCTTCCCAGAGAACCATGAAAAACAAAAAACCAAAACTCAACTTTCCCTTGTTGATGGGGACCCTCCATATTTAAAATAAAGATGAAAGCAACACAGATAATGCTCCTTACAACATGATATTCATTCTTTCAAGGGCAGCACCAAATCCCTCAACACATAGTTTTTCCTTCTAATGATGAAAAGCAGAGTCTGAAATGCCATCATCTGGTGGCCATATTAACTTTACTTTAAAATTGAATATACCCTGAATGGTTCCTCTGCTTATGAATAAAGGATGCTCTAAATTCTGGTGATGGTAAAGCCCCTGGACATGGCTATTTAGAGAATTCCCCAAAAGACTTCCATGAGGACCCTAAGGGCAGGTTTTAACCATCATCATTCCACATTCAGGATGACATGGCTTTTTTTTTTAACCTTGTCTTCCCCAGACTCTCTTTTTAGTTTGATTTGATTTATCCCCACCCTCCCCACCCCAGTTCTGACAATCCCATTCCCTGCCCCTGCCCCCTTGTCTAAATTAATAAATGACATCAAATGACAGGATAAATGAGATGTGCTTCTCCTTGCTGAGTGCATTGACTTTAAGGCATAGGCACAGATTTGCCCCTCTTTGAACAGAGACAGTACAGTCCCTTGTCCCAGTACAACCGTAATCCAGGGTGACCCCTCACATTGACAGTGGTAGGAAGATGGCCATAGACATAATCAATTAGCTGATGGCTGGGAGTGTTTGGTGACAGCCAGTCTGGATGTATGGCAGCACCATTGGCTCTGGGAGATTTCATACTTCTACTAGAATTAAAGTGGTTCTCCTCTCTGAGTCCCCCATTCCCTGCCCAACTTCTTCCCAATAATCAATAAGTCCAACAGAGTAGGGAAAGAAACATTGGCATTAACAGCACGATATATGCATCTGATAAAAAGATTGCATTGCATATTGACTCAGTGAAGATAGAGATTTGACCTTTCTGGTATGTTGCCAGTATGTTGCCAAAACTAGATCTTAGATGGAGTAGATCTGAGCTAAATCTTTGTGAGAAAATGCTCTGAAAAATCTAGTCCACTAACAGACTTTGAGGAAGCACTTGAGAAAAAAGATCAAACTCCTTTGACTGAATTTAACCTTTGTTAGATCTCATCTCTTAGTAGCTTATCCTGTGATATATTCTTTACCCAATCTTTTCTTTACCCAAGTGGCCAAAATGGATCGATTTTATTCTCTTCCTTAATCCAGATCATTATAAAAACCAAACAAACCTTTAAATGGCTAATGACTAGTTGTACTCTTTTTCTGATATATAATACCTGCATCTTATTTTATCCTTCAAAAAAAGTATTTAATTCGCAGGGTGTACCTTCTGAATTTAGACCAATGTGGTACTTTCACTTCCTGGACATATCTTAAACATCAGCCACTTTTATGGTATTTTCTCTAGAATAGAGAAATCTAGAAACAAACTGATAACCTCCTTTCTAAGAATGAGGAGGTTTCACAACTCATGATTTGAGATAGTTCCCTACTTTCTAATATAGCTACCTCTCAAATTGGCCGCAGGATCCTGGATGAGGCAGTGGACTCATCATACTTGGAAAAGAATACCATATTGAGATACTGGGCTCATATAAATGGGGAGAATAGTCTAAGAACTGAACCTACTCCACTGAGAACCCACAACATGTTCAAGAATAAAACATGGGCTTCCTAGGTTCCCATCCCTGCTCTGTCTTGAAGTGCAGAAATGATGTTCCAAATCTCCCAGGACCATCACAAGAATGAAGGGCTGCTTTATCACCCTTCACCATGTAGAGTCCCACTTTTGGCTGATGCAAATGGAATTTCATGATGTTAAAGGGATCTCTCCAGTCTATGGCATGGCGTGGCAGACTTTGCATTGTTGTTGGGTTGTAGGAGTCTGGGGATATCCAGTCTGATAGTCTGCGATTGAGGTTGAATTTAGATGTGAGAGACTGATAATGTGTGACTGGGGGTCACCCTTGGATCCTTTTGTACTGAAACCTTCTTTTATACAGAGGATTCTATTTCTATCTATCTATATATTTATATTTATATATATATTTATTTATATCTATCAATATATATAAGTCTCATAGCCCCACCCTCACACACATTCACAACGCACACACACGCACCAAAAAAGGTCTCCAAGACGCTTTCTGGGTTCTAGTCAAGAGTCCACAGCAAGTGTTCATTGAGACCAAAAACCAGCCCCAGTGCCATCCTCCACTGTCCGTGAAACTCAGTCTTTCTCAGAGGCAGACGCTGGTGTTGATCTGACAGGTAGAACCACTTCCTGCCTGAGACAGGAAGAGTCTTCCATTGGAACAGACACAGATCTCAAATACTTTTTGTCGGGTTCCCGTAGGGGAATAAGATCCTCGAGGCAGTCTAGGTAGTTTGATTTTGGCAGCATCTAACTGGATCTAAAGCAGACAAGAAGGAGAAGAAAAGGTCAATCATCTCTATAGACTAAAGTTTATCTGTATCATGCTCAAACCGAATAGGATGCTCTCACCTCTGGAAAGCCTCTCAAGTCCAGTTTCAAAGAGGCTCAGAAAGGAAGACTGTGATAGATATGTCACAGAGGTCCATCAAGAGATAATTACCAATCTTCCTAGAGCTGGTATTTGTGCAGAAAATGGCAATATGCATTAAGAACAAATACCTCTGGACTGAAAAGCAATCACAGAGACTTCTGTGGTCATTCCCATAGTCTAATTTCATGATTGCCAAGATCCATTCATAATTACATAAATGCATATTTACTTCATAAAGGTACTATTCACCAATTCAGATAGATCAGATAAGCTGGATGGAGCCATATCTTTGCTCATCAATGGCCTGCATAGCACATGCATACATGAAAGAAAAATGAAAAGATTCATTGTTCTCTCAGTATTTGTAGAGATATATATTGAAGTAAAAAACATTCATACATGTTTCTTTGTGTGAATAGAGATATCTGTATCAAAACATAAATATGCATATATTTCTCTGTGGACACAGACATCTGTAGATTTATAAAAATTCACATATGCATATTTCTGTGTGTGCATATGGACTCCATATCAATCCCTACAAATAACCCTATATATGTTTCTGGGAATATGGATTTTTATAAAGATATATTAATAGCCATATATATAGATCTGTTTATAAATGTTTATATAAATAATAATAGTTGGCATTTATGTGGCATTTAAAAATTTTCAAATGCTTCACTAACATTATTTAATTTTATCTTCACAATAACCCTGTGAGGTATTATTATCCCCATTTTACAGGTGAAGAAAATGACACAGACTGATTAAGGGACTTAATAGGCTAAAACTTGAACCTACTCCACTGAGAACCCACAATATGGTCAAGAATGAGACATGGGCTTCCTAGTTTCCTCTGTGTTTGATTCCCATCCCTGCTCTGCCTTGAAGTGTAGAATTCATGTTCCAAATCTCCCAGCACTATAACAAGAAAGAAGGGCTGCCTCATCACCCTTCACCATGAAGAGTCAGTCCCATTTTTGGCTGATGCAAATGCAATTTCATGATGTTAAAGGGTCATATGGATAGGAACCAGATTTGAAATTGGGTGATCCATTCAATGGGTTACTTAGCTACCCTTGTATATAAATGTATATGTGTGCATATATAAGCATACATTTCTATGTTTATACATATATATATGTTTTTATATGTATATATCTTTTAAGATGCAAATATCTACATGTATGTGTATATATACATTCATGTGTATGTGTTTGACTAGAAATATGATTTTAGCATTGTAGGGAACACTTAAAAGAATAAGCTTCCTCTGCTGATGCATAAGGGCAACTTCTCTATCACTTACAGTCTTAGCTTTCTGGGATACTGAGAGAGATGTTAAATCATTTGCTAATGGTCACACAGACAATCTGTGTCCAGTTTCTGTGATTTGAACCTGGATCTTCTTGATTCTGAGGCTTGCTTTCAATCTGTTACGCTAATGAAGTTTTATGTAAATCATTATGGATAGACCCAGTTCTATCTTGTATGTTACTCAGAGGCTAATCCTCACATCTTTTGCCTGATTTTAATCCTCTTTTAACTAAATGAGGATTAGTACTAATGCTCAGTGAGATACTGATTTTGGATTATGGGAATGGAAAATTCAGTGCACCAAAACTTTTTTTCTGCTTGATGACCTATTCGGATGTTGAAACCAATGAGAGATAAGGTATATTCAGATTCTTAAAACTGGAATGAAGTACATCCTACTCTGTTGAGTAAACTGGCAATATGGGATTTTTGAGCTGCTATCAAGGACCTTGGAAAAATTCTGGAGAATGGGAGAAGTGTTATGGGACTGGACAAATATTCCAGTTTTCAAAGAGGAAAAAATAGTAGCAGTAGAGCATAGGCTGTACTTCAGTTCATGGCAAAGTTCTAGAATGGATGATAGATATTTAGAAATGAAAGTAGTGATTACCAAAAGCCAGCATGGTTTCAAGAATAGGTAATATTCAAGGAATAGGTAGTAGATTGACTCTGCTTCCTTTTTTTTTTGACAGGGTAGGTAGACTGGTAGATCTTGGGAATATCATAGAGTATAAAAGGATTTTAGGGAAAAAAATGGCAGTCTCCTATCATTTGAACAAGATGCAGTGATATAGGCTTAATGATGATATATTTAGGTGGATTCAGAACTTACTAAAGTTCAGATCTGCCTCTGGGAGCAGAGCTAGAAGCAGTGTTTTATAATTCCATGTAAGGAAAAACTTCATATCATTAGTGTCAAAAAACTCTGTCTCTTTCTTTCTCTCACTATGGTGTAGTGGATGTTGGATGACCACTTAGGCCACATTGCTATTTGGGTAGACATGAGAATAGATGAAATCCAAAGCCTGTTCTAACTCATCAACTAGGATTTTTAAAAAATAATTTCGAAGCATCATCAGTTAGGCCAGTGATGTCAAAATCAAATAGAAACAGATAGCTAAGCCACATGCTGACTTAGAGAACCACAACTAAACATTTCTAACTTGCATTGCAGTTTTATTTATTTTCTTAAACATTTCCCAATTTCTTTTTAATTTGATCCACACACCCAATAAGTCTCTACTTGGGAGTCCCCTCCCCCATCCCCCCTGAATTTAATGTCTCTGGATCAGATCAGTTTAGTAAATGACATTGACCAAATGCTTTTGGTTTGTATGAAAACTTTTACCATTATTTCTCTTCTCCTCACTCCTTGACCACCTTCACCTCTCCTTACCTCTCCATCTTTGGATTCCAGCCTGAGCTCTGTCCTACATGTGGCTTCCATATTGCCAGCTTCAGCATTGATTTCCACTCCTCTAGGGGCTTCCATCACTAAGGAACGGGTAGGAGACTCAAGTCTGAAATAACAAAACAAAATGAAACAATGAAAAGTTAGCTTAGTCCATCCTTACTGATTTATCTGGAGAAAAAGCTTGTTTCTTGTGACTTCATTTTCCAGCCCATCTTGGTTATCTTGATACCATTCTGTGAATCACTCTTCCCACAGAGACCTTAGCATTTTTATGCTTCGAATCCACCAATGTACCATTTTTCATTTCTTTCACTGAGACCCAGTGTAGAGGCAACATGGAACAGGAGATTATGGAAATTTGGAGTCAGCAAGACCTGGGTTAAATTCTACTTCCAGACACTTCATTAGTTGTATGTTTCCAAGCAAGTTATTTAATATACCATTGCCTCAGTTTCTCATTGATAAAGTGAATGGGTTGAATTATATAGCTTCTAAAGCCCTAGATCCAAGGAAAAGCTAAATAAATTCAAAGTCTAGGCATAATTTTGTTTCTCAGCATTTCTAGAATATGGGATGTTCCAGAGCTCAAGGAAAAGAGATGGGCTTGGATGTTTCTTATTTCTTTCTCCTAAATATATGGTGGCTTCACGTTGAAGTGGAAAGAATACTAGATTTGAAATTAAAAAAAAAAAAAAAAAAAAAAAAACCTGGTCTAGTTTTATTGTCACTTGTATTGTGCTGGGTGAGACATTTAGAATCACAGATTTCAAGCTAGAAGGGATCTAGTACATCATGAAGTCTAATTTTTCAACAGATGGAGAAATTGAGGCTGAGAGAGGTGAAATAAACTGTCTAAGTTCATAAGCAGTAAAGAAGCAGCAGACCCAGGATTAGAACAAAATCTGACTTAGTCTAGTCTCTAATATACCACCCCATTTCTCTTTGGTCCTCAATTTTATCAACTGCAAAATGAGAAAATCAAACTAAGATTCCTGTCCAGCTTGAAATGATATACTCTAATTTATTTTACTGTGTCAAGTTGGGGTTTCATTGAAATATCACTGATAGATAAAGCACTACCATTTCCTTGAATCCTCTGTTGTCATATGCTTGGTAGAAGATTAATGGAACCCTTTAGAAAGAATTTGTGGTTGAAAGACAGTATAGCTGGATCAGGTAGATGGTACAGTGGACAGAGCTTTGGCTTTGGAGTCAGGAGGACCCAAGTTCAAATCTAGCCTCAGACACTTAACACTTACTAGCTGTGCAACCCTGGGCTAGTCACTTAACCCCAATTACCTCTCCAAAACAAAACAAACAAACAAACCCAAAACACCTCCAAAATTCAATCAAAACAAAAGGAAAAGTGAGACAGTATTGAAATCTAGGCTATTTCTCTCACTGCCCAGAGAATTGTGATCCCAATGTCAAGAACTGGTTCTAATACCCTATTCCCTTATAAAATGTTCATGTATCTGGAAGAGTAAGACTGATAAGAGGTCAGAAGATCGATGTTCTTTTCCTTTGATAATTCAGGCACCCTTCTTTTCATACTCATCTTTCAGGGGAGAAATAAATTCCAAGTCCCAAAGTACTAAGAGCTGGAGTTCTCACAAAATGATACCATTTCTTTCTTGATCCTCACAGATTAATGACGACATATAAAAAAGGAACAGCATGAAGTTCATCTAGAACAGTGGGGTCAAACAAATAGAATGGTGGGTCACTAAACTTTGAATAAGTATATCCTCGAATTATATGTTGTCAGGTTAATAATATCAATGTTTTATTGTATTTCTATTTTTTGTTACATGTTTTCTAATTATATTTTTCTCTGGTTTATGCCACACTCAGGGATATTTTAGACCACATGTGGACAATTCTAATCTAGAATATTTACTTCCCTCCCCCTTTCTCTGGACGAAAAATACCCCTAGTCTTGCCATTCTTCCCTCACACACTTGATAATTGATTGTAAATGAGGGACTAGGTTGAGATGGAGAAACATAAAAACATTCAGAATCAATGTCAATCAAACAAACATTTACTAAGAACCCACTGTTTACCAGGTACTCTCCTTGTTTGTCAGAATATAAAAACAAAAGTGAAACAGTCACTGTCCTCAAAGAATATATATACATATTATTACATAGACAACATGTTCATGTAGAAGTAAATAAAATATAATCAAAACAAATTAAAGGTAAGGAGCAGCTAGGGGTCATAGAGGATAGAACTTTAGGCTTAGAGTCAGGAAGACTGACTCTTCCTGAGTTCAAACATGGCCTCAGACACTTACTAGCTGTGTGACTCTATGCAAGTTAATTAACTTTGCCTCAGTTTCCTCATCTATAAAATGAGATGGAGAAGGAAATGGCAAACCATTCTGGTATTTCTGCCAAGAAAATCCCAAATAGGATCACAAAGAATCAGACATGACAGATGATTGAAAAACAATAAATTGAAGGTAAGTTTTGAAGACAGAATGGGGGAGCAGGAAAATAATTAAGTTGGACATGATACATGAATTGTTTTGCAAGGAGTACTCTTAAGTTGATGGGGGACAGCAAGCAAAAAGGCAGAGAGAAGACATGTTAAATGTTGTGAGGGACAACAAATAGACCCAGTTTGACTGGGTGTAAGGGTATGTGGAGGGGATTGATGTGTAATATGCATCTAAGGTTTTCTTAGATCAGAACAGGTGTTAGGATTGGGGTCTTGGATCTCTTGCATCCCTTTCTCCTTTCATTTCCATCTCTATTTTCTGTTTCTGCTTTCCCCGTATATTTTAAATACACTCTGTACTGGAGATCTCTCAACTCTTTGCCATAATTCCCCATACCATCAGATGGCTAAGATTATGTCTTCCACAGGAACAACTACTGCTTATAAATATATTCATTCTTTTTTCTGATTTCATGAAGTCCCCATGATAACAGCAGTGATTGATTGCTTCTTCTTTCTTGCACTTTTTATTCCTCTTCCTAAATAAAATCACACTTTCTCTTTACACTTTGCCTGCTGTTAATATGCCATGTATCCCAATTTATTCAGAGTGGGCTGGTTGCCTAGGTCCAAAGTTTAAAATTCTACCCATATACTATCATTTGTAAACCATAATGTACTATATGAATATGAGCTTTTAGTAAAGTTCTAATTGAAAAGGACTCTTAAGACATACTATCTTTTTGTAAGGGAAAATCAACCTCTAACCTCTAGCACCTTGCTGACTGTGAAAAACTGGCTGATAACATTCATGTCACAGAAAATCCATCTATCTTTTTCCTGCATCATTGAGAAAAATCACACTCTCTGAACAAGTCCATTGTGAGGAAGGAGTGGCCACTTGTCACTGAAGTTGTCCTTAGAGAATCCTTCCTTCCTTCCTTCCTTCCTTCCTTCCTTCCTTCCTTCCTTCCTTCCTTCCTTCTTCCCTCCTTTCCTCCCACCCTCCTTCTTTCTTTCCTTTCTTCTCTTCCTCTCTCCCTCCCTCCCTTCATTCCTTCCTTTCTTTTTTCTTTCTCTCTCATTCTCTCTTTCTCTTTCCTCTCTCTTTCTCCCTCTCTGTATGTGTGTGTGTGTGTGTGTGTCTCTGTCTCTCTAACTCTCTTCTTTCTCTCTCCCTCTCCCTCCTTCTCCTTTTTCTTTGAGAACATTTCTTCAGGTTTTGTTTCTGAAACCTTTTACTCCTCCTCAGAAATTTTGTTGAATATCATTAGAACTGGGATTGCACTGATTGTCCAGGGATTTAATCAGCAATATCCATTACCAGGTTTGGGGACCTGAAGTATTTAGGTGTTTTGTTTAACATTTTGTTCCGTGTGTGTTTTTTATGTTATATCCATTTCTGAATACAGAGTGTCTTCAACATCTTTGTTGTTCAATGTTTCTGTTGCATTATGACTCTTTGTGACCTCATTTGAGGTTTTTTAAGCAGAGGTACTGGATAAGCATGTCATTTCCTTCCTTTGCTCATTTTATAAGAGAGGAAGTGAGGTAAACAGGGTAAGATGACTTGCCCAGGGTCATAGAGTTAGTGACAAAAGTTTCTATGCCTGACATTCTATGCACTGTACTATCTAGTTGTCCAAATCTTAATACAGGTTTAAAACTGATGAGTTAGGGAATACTCTATATTTCTATCCCTCTTTATCCAGTGAAGGATCTCTTGTAAACAAAAAAAGTAGTTTGGCAAAATTCATCTACCCATCAACTGAATCTGACAATATGTGTGATATTCCACATTCACAGTGCTCTATTTTTCATAGAAAAAGTGGGATGGAGATACATTTTCTCATTTATTCTTCAGTAATAAGGATATCTATTACAATTTGATAGCATTTAGCTTCCTTGTTTTGGTGGGAAAAGAGTTGAAGAGTTGAAATGTGGGCCTTATGAAAACCCATTTAAGTTGCAGCTGCTCTTAGAAGGGAAAAGAAATTCCAAGTATAAGAATTAGTATAGGTAAAGAAATATAAATCATGCCATATTTTGCTCAGGGCAGCTAGGCTTTTGTCTTACTGGTGCATTGAATACAGAGAAAAAAATGATATGGCAATAGATTAGAGAGATGGTTAGACCTAGAATGTGCAAAGACTTGGGCCAAGAAACATGGTCTTCCTCTATCTCAACATTGGAAAGAAGATCTTAGATCTAGGAAAGTGATGTGAAACAATCAGTGTTTTATGATTATTCAAACATCAGATCATAGAAAGATATAGAAAGGTTGGAAGGGAAACTGTAATAATCATTTTGAGAATTCTCAGAACCTTCAATGAAGGCACAATCTGTAAAATTAAAAAAAAAAAAATTGGGCATTGCTTGAAAAGATAAAGAAGGTTGGTATTTCTGAGAGTCTGAATGATTTTGAATCTCCAGTTTCCCTCTGCATTCCAAATCATTCTTTGAAAGAAAGAAGCTGCTCCCAGATTAGTGCTGCCTTGTCCCATCCCTCTAAAGCCCCACCACAAAGTTCAGAAATGACATACCTGTGAAAGTTCTAAGAGATCTCACATGGAGGGAACAATTGGCACCTACCACTCTGAGTGGCTTTTTAAATTTTGGTTTGATCACTTATTTGTATCTTTAGGATTCATTTTCTAAACCAGTGGCATTTACACTAATCTTTTCTAAATTCAGATAAGGCATTCTATTTGGTTTTGTTGTAGTAGTAGTTGTAGTGTGTGTGTGTGTGTGTGTGTGTATGTGTGTGTGTGTGAGAGAGAGAGAAAGAGAGAGAGAGAGAGAGAGAGAGAGAGAGAGAGAGAGAGAGAGAGAGACAGAGAGAGAGAGAGAGAGAGAGACAGAGAGAGACAGAGAGAGACAGAGACAGAGAGAGACAGAGACACCAATTGACCCAAGGCATATTGCAGAGATCATATCATTTTATTGATTTTTTTTTCCTTTCAGTGCTAAGGGGAGGGAGGGAGGGAGGAGGGAGAGAGGGATCCCAGTTAACTAAAACAGTGTTTTCCTGGACTATCAAGAATAATCTTTAAGGCTTTGTACGAACTATATGTTTTTATATCTGGAGAGTCTCACTGACCAATGGGTGAGTATAACCGTTCCCCTAAAACCCTTCTTTTATTTGGTTTCCAGGAAAATAGCATCAGACACACATTTTTGTGTGCTATAAGGGGCCAGGCAATAGAATTACAGTGAACCACTGGGAACAAAATGAGAACCTGGCTTATATACTTCACACCTTAACCAGTCACCTGTAAGTGAAGCAATGTTCTTTTGTTTCTCTCAAGATGAAAAGTCAGGAAAAGGAGAGATGAAAGTGGTAAGCATCATTTTGGCTCCTGGCTGTGATTGCCCCTGGATGCCAAGACACTAGCATTCTCATCATACTTCATCCTCACAGTAGGTTGTACCTTGCACGAATCTGGCATTACCTAGACCATTTACTCCAAATGCTCCATGAGACCCATGGCACATTGCAGAGATCATATTATTTTATTGATTGTTTTTGCTTTCAGTGCTAAGGAAGGGATTCTTACGTCAGACAGAGCTCTTCCATCTGTGACAATTTCATGCTTTGTGCCATCTTACTAGGGAGCCTCTTTCCCTAAGGAAACATAATCCATTGATAGGGTGGTCAATGAGCTTTTCTAAAAATCAGCAGGGAGTCAGAATTCCTTTCTGATTTTAATTTTTTAAATCTAAAAATCAAAAATATACTCCCTCTTTATATTAAACTCTCATCATACAATTACAGTGACTAAGTTAGGGACTGGACATTTAATTTCACTGTTGTAGGAACTCCCAGGTGAGTAAACTCCTTCTCCCCATGTAAGTCAGTGACTTCTCTGTAATGTATACTGTCAGGAAGTTACCTAGAGCAAGCCTTCTTAAATTTTGGATTGTGAGCCCATATGGGGGTCACATAATATGGGGGACATGGAATTATGATTTATTTTCAATAAATGTTTGATTTGTATATCTATTTTATATACTATATAACCATTGTAGTGTAAAAATTTCTCAGGCCAAAAGGGTTGAGGAGTAGAAAAAAGTTCCAGGAGCCCTGACCTAGAGCATTGAGAAGATGAATGATTAGAGTAATACAACTTATTTATATCAAAGATAGAACTTGAATCCAAGTAGTAAGAAAGGTCTCACTGTTCATTATCCAATTAGACCTGGGTTCAAATCTTGCTTCTGACATTATTTGTGTGACCTCAGGTTAATAAATTTGCCTCTTGTGTTCTTGGTTTTCTCAACTGTTAAGATGAAGGTTTGGCACCAGATATTTTCTGAGATGACTGACAGCCCTAGATCTATGAAGCAGTCATATATTTATATCTATATCTATCTATCTATACACTAATCATTTGTTAAGCATTTATTCCAACAATTCTGCCCCAGTATTGCCTGCTATGTAAAATGACAGTGTTTTTGAATGTCCCTGATGACATGGACATTCTCCCTTCTATTCATTTGGACAGAGTTCTATTAAATATCAAGAATTCTTTGAGTATTTCATCTAGGATGTAGAAGAAAAAACTGGACATTGATTTTAATATTTATACCAATTAAAAAGTAATATAATTAGCATTTATACAGACTTTTAAATATCTCATTTTATCTTCACAATAAACCTGAGAAATATGTGATTATTATTTCTATTTCACAAATGAGGAAACTGAGATAGAAGTTAGGTAACCTATTAGGATCTCACAGATATTAAATGTCCAGCCTTAGACACTCAGCTTTTCCAGATGCAATACTATTCACTGAACCACCAAGATGTACATATATTTTGCCAGTTCCTTCAAGAAAGAATTTTTTTTCCCTTCATATAACTAATAGTTAGCACAAGACTTAGCACTTAGTAAGTGCTTAATAAATGTTTGTTGAAAAACTCTTCTGAAAACAACGTCAAGGAAGATGACTATGTATGAAAATCTTTCCATTTTAAGATCAACCATCTTCATCATCAAATTTATTACTTTTTGTTAATTATCTTTCCCTTTCTCTCAATTTCTTCCTCTGTGTCTCTGTTCCTCTTTGCATCAGCTGTCATAGATTCAATTATCATTTCTATACAAATGATTCCCGGTTATCTCTGTGGCCCTTGTCTTTTTAAAAGGGTCTAGGACTGCTCTATCAGATCCTTTGATTCTACATGCAGCTATCCTGTCTTCATAAGAAACATGGGGCAAAGTTGACTACATGACATTTTTCAATTACCATTAAGTTACTCAAAAGTCTTACGCTAAGGCATTTCTCATCATCACATTAATCATCTTAATAGCTGGCATCAGTTCAGCACTTTACAGATTCTCAAATACTTTCCCATATATTATGTCACCTGATTCTCATTGCAACTCCATGAGGTTAAAAGGAGAAATATCATCCTTCATATTTTATTGAAAAGGAACCCAAAGCTAAGCTAGACAAAGGGATTTACCAGATGTCACATAGCAATATAATATCAGAGCTAAAACTTGAAACTAAATTCTCTTTTGAAAAGATCTAGTATTCTTTCCATTATACTATATTATTTTCTATGTACTTATTTTTACCCTCTAAGCTTTTGCCTCATCTCTGAAATGAGAGACTAAAAGAATTGATTATTAAATCTGTTTCCTTTCAATACTATCAACCTGATTTCTGGTTTGATTCAATTAACTTCCTTATCCCTTCTTTCTTTCTTCTTTTCAGAAAGAACCTTTCACATTATCAGTTCCTTCCCTGCTGCTTATAATCATCCTTTTAAAAAAAATCTTCAGTAAACTCTATCCCCAATACAGACTATCTTTCCTATATTTCTTCTCCCTTTCACAGATCTTTAAAAAAGTTGTCTACATATATTTACTTGTTTCACTCACTGCTCAACCCTTTGCATTTTGTCTTTTGACTTAATCTTTTAAAAATATTTATCATACTGTCTTCTTTTTGGATAGATCATCATAGATAACTAGTTCTACATGTGTGAGTATAGCCCATGTTCTGCCTCTTAGCTTTTTCTCTTTTCACTTTGTTAATTCTCTTTCCCTCTCTGTGCATCTGTCCCTCTCTCTGCATCAGATGTCATAGATAAAATTATCATTTCTATACAGATGATTTCCAGTTATATCTTTTTGGCCCTTGTTTTTTTTCCTGAGTTTTAGTTTCACATTATCAACTACATAGTGGATATTTCCATTTGATGGTCTCATAGGTCTCTCAAGTTCAAATTTGAATATGAAAACAGATCTCATTATTTCTCTCCCCAAAGCCTTTTATCTTTCTTACTTCACTATTTCTATTAAGGCTACTACCCCTTGACTCAATAATAAAATAATTTTATTTTTGGAAATCTATCACATACCCAGACTTCATATGCATGTATGTTTTTATGTTTTTATACACATTGAGAGCAACCTGCTAAACTATTTTCTTAACAGCATTATATGTAATTGAAAAATTTGGAGGAAAGCTAAATTAAGTCTTCCAATAATAGTGGGATTGTTTAAATAGATTATGGTACATTAATGTAATGGGATACTAAAATGAAGTTAAGATTGACAAGTATGATGAATATAAAAAGAAATTTGAAAAAAGCTTTATGACATAATGCAAGGCAAAAAATGCCCAATAGAAGAATCAAATACATATTAACTATGATCATATAATAATATAATAATATGGAATAAGGAAGATAATTTAAAATTGTGATAATTTAGCTACTGAAATGAATATAAACAGTTGCTAATCAAATATAGTTTGCTATATAGTTGTTCAAAGTTAAGTAGTTACTAAAAGACTTATTTTTAAAAGAGAGATAGAGAGACTAAGGCAATAGGGTGAATATTTAGTGAGATGGATTAGCATACCCTTCAGGAAACTAGAATACTAAAAAAAGGTCAAATGTAGAGAAGAATACAGGTACTAATCTTTCCTGGAGCATGTAGAGGTACAATACAATGGCATTTCTACTAAAATACTTTTGCTTGATATTATCAAACTCCTTATAATCCCATTTAGTGTTTTCTTGGCAAAAATATTGGAGTGGTTAGCCATTTACTTCTCCAGCTCATTTTATAGATGAGGAACTGAAGCAAAGAGGATTAATTGACTTGCCCAGGGTCATACAGCTAGAAAGCATCTGAGGCCTAATTTGAACTCAGGAAGATCAGTTTTAACGCCATACCCTGTATTCTAACTGATGGGAGCAATAGCCCCTTTGATATTCCTTTTTTGATCTCCAACCTCCTTTGGGACTGATCTTTGATTTAAAATTTTAATTTTAAGTATTATTTGTATCAATGTAGGCCACAGACTGAATTTTGTTGTTATTGGACTAGATCTGAATCCATAGTTTCAGTATTCATACTCCTTATACAGATAAACATATTTATTATTATTTGGAATAACATGAATCATGAACCTCAACTAGCAGAGAGACCTGTGAATACCCAACACTCCTTTCCATCGCAATACTGCTGGTGCTAGTTCCCCCTTTTTCAGTTTCTACTAGTGTACTCCTCTGACTCAAAGTGATGTTTTTCTTTGCATGCTTGTTTAAAAAAAATTTTTTTGTCTTTAACAAAATTAAATAAAATGGGTATTTTTATAAATTCAGTAGAACAGGAAAAAAGTGTTGTATGAAACTGCAAATCTCTATTATATATGCTTTTGAAAAATATGATGAATTAAATATGTAACTTTTTGTTCTGCTTGTCTTGTCTGCTTTTTATGCATTCTTGAATGTGGTTAAAATAAGTAAAAATTGCCTAATTTTCTTTCTTCTTGCCTCAGTTTATCTTTAGTATCTTTCCCTCCCCATTTGGGAGGAAGAAAAAACAAAGACTGTGTAAAAAATATGCCTAATCAAGTAAAACAAATTCTCCTATTTTCTCATCCTACTTCTGACCTCCAAGTAATATGTTGGGCTTCTATATTCACCTTCTATTCTTTTGTCATTTCCCTTTCAGATGTAATCAGGTATTTTCTTCATAATGGAAATACTATCCCTTTAGACTATTCCTTGAAAATAGGGGCTGTTTTTGCCTTTCTTTTTTTCACTTTCAATGAAGTGCCTGGTATATAACTAGGAAGATTACCAATATGGCCTAAGTCCTCTGGCTTTGCAAAGGACAAGTCCAATCTCCTGCCTTTTTCTTTTTTCACACTGCGACCTTCTTCTTTGGCCAGATCATTTCTGGAGTTCTGATAGTCCTGCTTTTTTATTCTGAAGTTTAGCTCTTTGCTTAAAGATCTTCAGGAAAATAAAGGCCAGAAAGGATCTTTTTCCAGTTCATACAGTCCCACTCAATCCCTATGTCTAGGGATAAAAAAACCAAAGGGCATGGAGTATCCTATAACATTCCCCAGTGCCTCCAGCATCTCCCAAGGCTTATTATTGTAGGTGGCTGAAGCCATATTGGAGTATTCTGATAAAGGGTTGTTATTGAGTGACTTCAGTTATGTCTGACTCTTCATGACCCCTTTTGAACTTTTCTTGGCAAGGATAATAGTTTGCTATTCCTTCTCCAACTCATTTTACAATTGAGGAAAGAGGATTAAGTGATTTGCCCAGGGTCACAGAAGTAAATAAGGATGGGAAGCCATTTATCTGTTTCTGTTTTACTCCTCCCCAGGATTATCAAATAGGGTGGTCCCCTGGTCAGATGTAAGGAATAGCACTAGCTTACTTTCTTGATAAATCACTTGATTAATCCTTTTTAAATTCCTTTTCTTAGTAACTCCCTGCCCTTCCACAAATAATACAATAAAAAGGTTACCTCACATTTTAAAAACTATGATTAGTAGCCCTTATTTCTATTTGAGTTTTTACCTCACTGGCCTAGAGTAGTGAGAACATTATTAAAACACCGATTTGGAAGACAGATTATTTAGAGGAGTAATTGAGACAGTAACATGCTACTAAGCAATGCACAAGTAAACCCTTGGAGAAGGATCCATTTCAGGGAATCATAACACCTAGCAGGCAGGTTTTCAGGCTCAGTCAGAATTTTACTTTATTCAATTAGGGATATGTACATAAATGTGAATACATAAGAGGAATAGTGATGTGACCCGGAGGAAAAAAAAATACCCTTCCCATTCTTTATAATATAAGGTGCTTATTTATAGATGCAATTATTTTCAAGGCTCATACATATTTTATTTCATTGAAAATATATAAATACAATTTGAAAGCATTGTAGTAATGCTTCTGTGTTCTCTCCTCAAATAATAGCCACACCTTATTTATCTCTTGGCCCTGGAAGACTTTTATTTTCTTGACCTTCTGATACAATTTGACAATACTGCCACCTAGGTCTACTTTCTTGTCAAACTCAAGTTAAACTTTGTTCTTTCTTTTCCTTCTTATTTCACCTAATTAAGACTAGGCTATGGTCCAAATCTCTCAGCTTCTGTTGCTCAGGCCAGTAAAGGTATATGGGAACACTCCAGAAGTGTGGGAGATAAGAATCATCTCTGAAATCTTGCCAAAATTGCCTATTTAATGAAGATGCCTCCTCTGGAAATACATGAACCAGATTTCAATAACTATGTGTCATTGAAAGTTGGATTTTCTGTCATGAATGATATGGGCCAGGAATAGGAGCTAGACTTGGGAGTTCATTGGTATAGGGAACTCATTGGTGAGAAAAGTCCCTTTGCTAATGCAGATCAGAATTTTGTGTCATTTATAGTCTGAGGTGTCTCCAGAAGAGGCGTCAAACTTCTACTCAGCACTCTGAACTTCAGAATCAGATTAGAACAAAATTAGAAAATAACAAAATAAATAAAAATATAATAAAACATAGATAAAATTACATTTTCAAACTAAAACAATAGGGACCCTGCCAGGATTTTTTATGCATGGATTAGTGGCCCTATTTCTATTTGAGTTTGACACCACTGCCCAAGCCAAGATCCTTGTCCAGGATCACTATGTGTCAGATCACATTGAACCCAGATCTTCCTAGTTTGAAGTCAATTTGATTAGGTCTAGCCAAATGATGAGGTCTAGATAAGGGATACCTAAATAAAATTAGGATTAAATGAGGTCTAGGGGCAGGTTTGGGGTACAGGGAGTCAAATGGAGCTTCCCTACAACCCCTTTGATTCGGCACAAGGATACAAAGTTAAATGAGTTCTAGTGGCAGTGCAGAGTCCCCTGTAAATGAATTTACAGGCCTGAAAACCTAGATTGATTAAAAAAAAAGGTTTATTGTAGGCTTTGGAAATGCAACAGAAGCTAAATTGATAAATCCACTGTTTTTTCTCCCCACTGTTTTTCTCCATAATTGCATACATGTGACATACATTGTTCATGCCAAGCCATACCAGTCAATGGTCATTTATAATTCTGTAGAACTAGAGGAGAGGAAAATAGATTTCTGGAGCAAGCTTGGTCATCTGATCCTTAACACATTTTAACAGAATCTTAATCTGGCTTTATTTCTTGTCCCAATGGAAAATTGTCAATGTTTGTATGCAATTTGAGCCAACCCATAAGGAACCTACTTGGATTCTCCCACTTACTTGCCCTGTACTCTCAGGCAAGCCATTTAACATTCCTGTATTTCCATTATCACATTCATAAAACGAGAAGGTTGGGGCTAGATGGTCCTAAGATTCCTTCCAGCTCCAGAGCTCTTATCCTATGATTGTTGCTTTAGGCATCCTATGTTTCATGGCTGTGATATAGCCTAACAAGTGATTGCTTTGTACCTAGCTTAGTATCTAGCTTAGGATATACACATTTAAAAATAATATTTCGCCAAATAGTTTCTTAAAACACAAAGTATATTTTCTAAAACCAAGATAATTCATGTAGATTTTGAATAAAATTTCAAAAAATTCATCTAAAAAGTATAGATTGGCTTAAAATAGAGCCATTACATTTAAAGAGTAACAGCACTGTCTTTGGAGGCTAAAGAACATGGATTTAAATCCTATCTCTACCAGTTACTTGTTTGACCTTAAATAAGACCTTTGTCTCTGGGAATCAGTTTGCTGATCTATAAAATGAAAAGTTTAAATGAAATGGTTTCTAAGATCCTTCTCTGGCTTTAAATCTATGATGCTATGAAGTTTCTAACTTAATTCAGAGATTATTTTTGCAGTTCTGCAAAATGATTTATTTTTTTTCCAGAAATTCCATTTCTATTCAGTGAAGAGGAAGAAGAGCCTGATACATCAGTGATATACAACGTGGCCATCCATCATTTCTTTTTCAGTCTTAACTTGCTCTTTCTGAGAAAATTACCAAGAAGAGGAGACTGAGTCATCAGTGATATACATCTTTGCCATCCGTCATTATTCCTTCCTCAGTCTTAATTTGTTCTTTCAGAGAAAACCACTAGACTTGGGTTTTGTGTTAGAAAAGCAGCGTTTCATTCCATCACAAATTAAGTGTGTTTGGCATTTAATAGTTGTTAGATTACCTGTGGGCAAAAGGAATATACTTCCAAAAAAGCCTGCTGTAATTCTCTTTTATTCCTATTTCGTTCTTTCCTGTCACCCAAAAATAACATATTTTTCCCATATTTTTTCTATTTTCCTTCTCTTTGAAAGCAAACAAACAAACCTCTATTTTTGCCTACTAGTTATCCTTTGCCCCAATATAAATTCTGCCTTGTGTTAAATAAGTAATATCAAATAAAATAAATGCATATACCAGCCGTGTCTAAAAATGTAAGAAGCTCACTTCTCTCTCTTGGCAGAGAGGTGATGTACATAAGGTGTACAATGAGACATGGACACTTTCAGATATGGTCAATATGGGGATGGTTTTGCTTAATTACACCTCTCTGAGTTTCACTTTGCTTGATTCTAAAATGGGGATAATGTTATTCATACTATCTACCCCACAGTGTTGCTATTAAGAAAGGAGAGAAACTATCAAGCACTAAATAAATATGAACCATAGCAATTCTTTCTCTTCCTCCCTTCCAGCTTTCTCTCCCTCCTTCCTTCCTTCCCTCTTTCTCTCCCTTCCTTCCTTCCTTCCTTCCTTCCTTCCTTCCTTCCTTCCTTCCTTCCTTCCTTCCTTCCTTCCTTCCTTCCTTCCTTCCTTCCTTCCTTCCTTCCTTCCTTCCTTCCTTCCTTCCTTCCTTCCTTCCTTCCTTCTTCATTTTCTTCCTTCCCTCCCTCCCTCCCTCTGTCCTTCTCTCTCTCTTTCTCTCTCTCTCTCCCCTTCTCCCTCCCTCCCTCCCTCCCTCCCTCCCTCCTTCCCTCTCTCCCTCCTCATTTTGCAATTGTTCCAAGCCCCTTAAGTCAGGGATGAATAAATTTTTCTTATGACACATTGAATATCAAGTAAAATTACAGTGTACCACCTTGTGCACAATAGAGTTCAATAAATATATGTTCCTTACATGAAAGACAAGAGTGCTTTGTGCGACCCACATGTATGCATCATTTTTTGAATGTACAGAATGATTGATTGCCTGAAGAATAGTATTTAGATGACCTTTTGGACTATTATGGCTCTATCATTCTATTTTGATCTTTTTGAAAAGAAGGGATTTTATTTTAGCGAGAGTTTTTGCTCTTAAGAATCAGTAGCACTTTGTTCATGGAAGAAGGAGGTTTGATAATAGAATGAACAACTTAATTTTGTTCCAAAATGAAGATCACTCACAGTTCTGGGTAAACCCAAATCAAGCTAGACATATAGTAATTTTACTTTGTGCAGTACCATGAAGTTTTCTGCCTTACTCATTTATTAGCTGTGTGACTCAGTCATTTAACTTCTACCAGTCTCAGTTTTCTCATTTGTAAAATGGGGTTAATGCTAGACCCTATCTCATAAAATCATTTTGTGGATCAAATGAATTAACATATGTAAACAATTTATAAAGTTTAAGTGCTATATAAATGTTATCTATGATGATTTTAATGATAATGATGACATACTGATCTTGAAGGTTTTGCCTTTATTTTTTAAATTTTTTAAAAAATAATAATATTTTTTTATTTTTCAAAATACATGCTAAGATAGTTTTTATCATTTACCTTTGCAAAACTTTGTGTTTCAAATTATTCTCCCTCTCTCCCAAGCTTCCCCTTTCCCTGGCCAATGTCATACAATATAGGTTAAACATGTGCAATTCTTCTAAAACATATTTCCAGATTTATCATGCTGTACAAGAAAAATGAGATCAAAAGGAAAAAAAAAGAAAGCAAAAAAATAAGCAAGCAAACAACAACATCCAAAAAGGTGAAAATACTTTGTTACAATCCACATTCAGTCCCCATAGTCCTCTCTCTGGATGCAGATGGCTCTCTCTATCAAAGTCTATTGAAATTGGTCTGAATCACCTCATTTGTGAAAAGAACCATGTCTATCATAATTGATTATCATATAACATACAAGTCTTTTCTTCATTCTAGTCACTTCACTTAGCATCAATTCATATAAGTCTCTCCAGGCATCTCTGAAATAATCCTGCTGATCATTTCTATTAGAACAATAATATTCCATAATATTCATGTACCATAAATTTTTCAGCCATTCTTCAACTGATAGGCAACTACTCAATTTCCAGGTCTTAGCCACTACAAAAAGGGCTGTTACAAACATTTTTACACATGTGGATTCTTTTCCCTTTTTTATGATCTCTTTAGGATACAGGCCCAGTATCTTGTAACTGCTGGATCAAAGGGAATGCACAATTTGGACATAATTCTGAATTGCTCTCCAGAATGGTTGGATCCATTCACAGTTCCACCAACAATGTATGTGTCCCAGTTTTCCCATATACCATCTGACATTCATCATTATTTTTTCCTGTCATTTTAGCCAATCTGAGAGGTGTGTAGTGGTATCTCAGAGTTGTCTTAATTTCCATTTTTCTAATCAATCATGATTAGATAATTTTTATATGCCTATAAATGGCTTTAATTTCTTTATCTGAAAATTGTTTATATCCCTTGCCATACTTTATTAAAAATCTTCCTGGCTTAAAAGTGCTGAGTCTCTAAACCCTTTTTTGATCTGAGAGACAATCTATTTAATTCCATTGAATTCATTCTCCTCATTAACTTTCTTTTTTCTCCTGTTGCTACTAACTTAGCAGAATCTCATAGCAGAGTTGGAATTAGAGTGTGAAGAATGGACTTCTATGGTACCACTATGAATGGGGGCATACTTCTTTTGTTCTGTGGAACCCTGGAGGTTTTTGATGGCCAGTTGTCTATCACCTGGGTGCTTCTCCAGAGAGGCTATGAATGTTTGGATTTGACATGATTTCCTTGTCTTATTCTGACACTAGTACATCTGTGGTATTCAAATACCACAAATGAATTTGTCATCTGGTCTCGTTGCATTTCTGTCTCAAAGTCTGGCATCTGCTTTTTCTTTTTCCTTAATATTTACATATTATACATTTTAGACTATAGGATGTTTTCTAGGGCTTATTTCACCAAAAGATATCATAAAGATTAAGAATTAATATGTCAGATGAGTTCACAAGACATTTAAATGTAAGGAAGATATAAGTCCTGTATTAGGTGTTTTCTGAATTAATATATTTATCTATCATTCCCCAAGTTTAAGTTTGGCTCCAAACTATAGAGTAGATACTTCTTGTAACAGTTAGCATGCAGCTGGGGCTCCAGGAAAAATGGTCTCTTGGTTAATGTTTTTGAGCCTCAGTTTTGTCATCTGTGAAAAAGGGGAACTGGACTGGATAACATCTAAGTTTCCTTCTTGCTCTTACTCTATAGTCCTAGCCATTTGTGGTCCTTGTTCACTGACCTGTTCTACAATCCCAAGTTTCCTTTCACCTATTCAAAAAACATCGGAACCATCTGTCAGATGTGGACTATTTTATCTACATCCTTCCTTAATCACTTGCTGTCTATCACCTTTTTCTACTTCACTCTCATATCAAGGGAAAGACAGAGAAATATGAACCAAGCCAGTAGTCCCATCATCTCCACAATATAACACATTGCCACTCTGTAAGGTCACTAAGACAAGCCCATCCATCACCAGCAGCATTTACTGCCAGGTCTGGATTGGCTGTTCTTTCTTCGTATGCAGAATGACCAATCCCCAATAGCTTTTCCCAAAATAATATTTGCTGGCCTTAAAGGACCATGGTAGTCAGCAGTATAGTATATCTGTACTCAGTACAGATTCTCAGAAATCATATAATTTTTAGTCATCATCTGGATTTTCCCCTCAAGTTTGTGGTCTCTTAATTCCTTTGATTAGTAAACCCAATGACAGCAAGTGTTTGACCAGACACTCTATATATTAGACTTAGAGATGACATAATATTATTTCATGTTATTTTGCCATAGAAGAGGTAGAATTGCTATGTACTCTCTGTCCATTTTTGCAACCCAGTGAGCCCTTGACAAAAGTTGTCAAACAGTAAGTATGAGAATCTCATTTTCTTCTTCACTCAGTGGGAATAACTTTGCCTTTCAGCTAATTGGCTTCCTTAGGGACCCCACCCAATTAGACTGAGATAGGAATATAAAAAAACAACAACAAACCACCTTTCATTAAAAGGAAGAATTCTATGAGTATAGTAGAGGAAAGAATAGAGCTTGAAGTGAGAAGAATTTTGCCTAGTTATTTTCTTGTATTAATCTTTTACCTTTCTGGTCTGTCAATTGGAGATGTAAGTATTTACACTACCTACCCTATGGGGACAATGGAAAGTTTTGATGTGATAATCAAAGTGGGAACATTTAATAACTATGAGGTGTAGCATAAATATAAATTATTCTTATCATACTATCTTTTGAGAAAAATGCTGATTTGAAGGGAGAAAACAGCCTTCCTACTTTCAATGGAGTAGGAGGGGAGAGAGTGCTAACACACTATAAATTATATGGTTTCAGGATTATTCTTAACATGAAACAAATAATCATAATTTGAAGAGCCTAGTCCTCTGTCTCCACTGTTATCCTAATCACCCTCTCCTGCCTTTTGCTTGCTCCAATATGTCATTGTCTTAAATTTGGAACTATCTTGACCAAAGTCATACCACATTTTTTCACTTAGCCCTCTGGGTTGAGTCTTTTTTTTTTTTTTTTTTTGCAAATTACTTAATTTATTTTTAATACACATTGCTTTATGAATCATCTTGGGAGAGAAAAATCCAAACAAAAGGGAAAAACCATGGAAGAGAAAAAATCCCAGAAAAAAAAAAGTGAACATAGCATGTATTGATTTACATTCAATCTCCATGGTTCTTTTTCTGGATGCAGATGGTATTTTTTGTCCAAAGTCAATTGGAATCACCTTGGATCACTGAACCACTGAGAAGAACCAAGTCTTTCACAATTGATCATTGCATGTTCTTGCTGTTATTGTGTACAATGTAGTCCTGGTTCTACTTTTTTTTTTTTTGTCTGTTTTTTGTTTTTTTCAGCATCCATTCATATAAATCTTTCGAGACCTTTCTAAAATCAGCTTGTACATTATTTTTTATAAAATTATAATATTCCATTATCTTTATATACTACAGCTTGTTCAACTATTTCCCCAATTGATGGGCATCTACTCATTTTCCAGTTTTTTGTTACCACAAAAAGAACTGTTACAAACATTTTTGCACATGTGGGTCCTTTTCCCTCATAATTTAGGATTTCCTTGAGATACAGACCCCATGATGACCCTGCTTGGGTTTAATCTCTTAATTTTCTGGCTTACTGTTTTACTGGATTCTAAGGATGAGACAGGCCTTACTCATTCCCACAAATGTTGTTGGCTAAGAGACTCCACCTATTAAATCACCTGCTTACCCTTTTTACTTGCCCTCCCCTCCAAATAAACAAACAAACAAAAAAAGCCTAAACCCAAACCTCTCCCACTCTCCATAGAGGAAAAGTTGAGATTACTGCTTCAGTGTCAATTTAGAAGATTTAGAGGCAATATCTGATAGTAATTTCATCATTATCCAGAAGTTAAAAATATACACATGGGTAAGGAATTGGAAACTAAGGATGCTCATCAGTTGGGGAATGGCTGAATAAATTGTGGTATATGAATGTTATAGAGTATTATTGTTCTGTAAGAAATGACTAGCAGGATGGGATTTCAGAAAGACCTGGAGAGAACCAAGAAAATATTGTCCATAACAACAACAGTAATCATGTAATCACATGATGATCAATTCTGATGGACATGGCTATTTTCAGCAGGGAGGTGATTCAGTCCAGTTCCAATGAACTTGTGATGGAGAGAGCCAGCTGCATCCAGAGAGAGGACTATGGGGATTGAGTGTGGATCACAACATAGCATTTATACCTTTTTTCTTTGTTTTTCTTTATTTCTCATTTTTTTCCATTTTTGATCTGATTTTTCTTATGCAACATGATAAATGTGGAAATATGTATGGAAGAATTGCGCATTTGGAATATGTTCGATTGCTTCATGTCTGGGGGAAGAGAATGGGAGGAAAAAAGGGAGAAAGATTTGGAACACAAGGTTATGCAAAGGTGAATATTAAAGACTATTTTTGCATATTTTTGAAAATAAAAAGGCATTTTTTTAAAAAAATCAAGTGAAAATTAGATATTTATTCCAGAACCTATTCTGTGCCAGCTGGGGATACAGAGACAGAAATGAATCACTCCCTGCCTTTAGGAAGATTATATTCTAAGGGAAGTCACCTATACTTATTTAAGTATATTAGCAACAGTTCTAAGGAAATAAGGGAGGCAAGAGAAGCTGGAAAGGAAAAAGTACTGCTTGGCCTGAGCTTTGAAGGAAGCTAAGTATGCTTCACTTTCCTATCAATATTTCTTAAAAACACCCAAAATAAAATTTTAAATAAATTCTCAAACTTTCAAAAAATATACCATAAATATTAGCATTTATATAGTACTCTAGTATCTGCAAAGTACTTTATATTTTGTCTTATTTACTTCTCACAAGCCTGTGAGGTAGGTGCTATCATTATCTCCAATTTTGATGTTGTTGAGTAGTTTCAATCTTTTTCAACTATCTGTGACCCCATTTGGGGTTTTCTTGACAAAGATTTTGGGATGGTTTACCATTCCTTGTTTAGCTCATATTACAGATAGAAAAAAAAAAAAACTGAGACAAATAGGGATTTTAATCAAGTCTTTCTGACTCCAAATCCAGCACTCTATCTACTGGGCTATATACCTTATTCTCTCTGAAATTCTTTGACCCCTGCCCCAGAGGACAATGTGATAGGGATCTGAGATCCATGTATATATATACCATCATATAGCATGTTTTTGGATCTTAATTGTCACATTATCTGCTAGTAAAATGGGGACATATTTGTATTAATAATATCTACCTCATGGGGTTGTTGTAAACATGATATAAAATAATGTATATAAAGCTCACTGAAGAATTTAAAGTACAGTTTATTTCAAAAAGTTATGGATTTGAAGTTATGGGACCTGGGTTTAAATTTTACCTTTGTTCTATGGGCAAATCTATAAAATTGGAACTTGGACTAATGTTCTTTGAAATTTTTTCAGGTCTAGGTCTGTCATACTATAAGAATTATTATTATTAATTAACAATATCATCATTACTATGTACATAGATAGGAGAAAGGACTGAGATCTAGTATATATTACTGGCAGAGACTAGAAAATAAACCAGTCTGGGAACATTCATTTTTGAGTACCAAAAAATAATTTATGTGACAAAAATTATAAGTTCCTCAAGATGACTGTGGACCCACAAGATCTCGGTTGTGGGGCAAGACAATCTGATAAGAACATGCGTGCTCCTCCATTTCATTTCACTAATCTAACTCAACTAGTTTGTTTTGGGCCAACACCATTGCCCTATAAAACCTAAAGCATGGTTTTTCCCAGCAGGTACCTACAGCAATAGACTATCATGGGGTTGATATATATTTAAATGTCCTGATTCTCTTTGGGGAGTTGCAGAAAGTCATTAACATATAAAACCTGATAACAACTTGTATTAGACTGAATCTGAAGTGGCAGCTGGTAGCCATCTTTCTCCAAGTAAAACCAACCTGGAGCCTGGGAATGCCCTTTCAGTAATGTCTCAGTGGGAAACAAAGTAGTGTGCTTATCACTGCATACAAAATGGGCCATCCTATGGTAACAATAAAATGGATTAAAACCAGATATGCATTTAAAGCAGCTCCCTACCCCAGAACTGCAGATATCTGGAGTAATATTTTCTTGGAGTTAAATTTGTTCTTTTCTTCTCACATCTCCAATGCCTCCATTCTTCTCTCCAAAAAAAAAAAAAAAAAAAAAAAAAAAAAAAAAAAAAGGTATATATTAAAAAAGAAGCTATGAGTAATCCATTATTACCTATCTGGCTCTTCTATTTTTTTTTTTCCAGGACTGCTTTGTATCTACTCTGAGTATC
Source organism: Sminthopsis crassicaudata (assembly GCF_048593235.1). Taxonomy (NCBI): domain Eukaryota; kingdom Metazoa; phylum Chordata; class Mammalia; order Dasyuromorphia; family Dasyuridae; genus Sminthopsis; species Sminthopsis crassicaudata. The sequence goes on along the minus strand of NC_133618.1, from coordinate 406,188,312 downwards.
TATTAAAATTTTAAAATTACAGAATTCCTTTTCTGTTTCCTTGAAGGCTTGTGCAACCATTTCAGGGGAGCCATACCCATCCTTCTGGGTCTGATCAATGAGATCTTAGGAACTTTATCATAAAATGCCTTGACCTTTGGCTGAAAAGATTGACAGTATGACTTTTCATTAGAGAGTTTTGGACATTTGCACTCTAGCCAGGAACAGGAGGAAATGGCTCTTTCAGGAAGCTTGTCTCTCTTTCTCTTACTTTGATATTCAGCCCTAGTTGGACCTCACTGAAAACTCCCTTAGATAGAATATGAATCACTTTAGTCAACACATTTTTTTGCTTTTTCCCCTCAAAATTTAATCCACCTGTGTGACAAAGAAACAATAAAATAGAAATACTTAATGAAGTCAGACTATGAATGGATGATATGTAGAGCAGAATTTTTATTGACTTATGATACTTTTGTGAAATATCACAGGATTTAATTTGGTAGGGGAAGGGAGAGAGAAGTATTTAGGAAAATTTCCATGATGCAAAACTGTAAGTCATAAAACTTTAAAATGATTTTTATTTATACTTTATAACAATGTTATATGTTATAAATATATTAATTAGTGGAAGCTACAATTGCTTTTTGATCCTAGATCGAATCTTCCTTTATAATAAAGATAGAAAATAAGCCTAAAACTATTGTGGCTGTACCCCCTACCATGAAGAAGGAGATATATTTTACCATCTGTTTTCCTAAGATCACCAAAATCTTTCACTTACTCAGAATTTAGATTCCTTTCAGTGATTACCTCCCCCCTTACATTATAATCATTATATGGGTTATTCTTTTGGGACTGACTATTTTATTTACTTTATATAAATCTTCTCCTAATTCTTTACATTTTCATCATTTATCATTTTTTTCTCTTACACAATAATATTATATACCATAGTTTTTCTAGTTATTCTCTAATTTATGGGCATAATTTATTTTGTTTTTAGTTCTGCTATGAATATTTTAGCATATTGGACCTTTTTTTCTGTTTTTGCTGTCCATGAGATCCATAGTGACATCATTGAGTCAAAAGGAATGGACAATTTAATCAGTTTATCTGTAAAATTTTAAATTGCTATCTGGATTGGTTGACCAATATTCAGTTCCACAAGTGGTTTTCTATGGCTCCTCTGTTTTGTTTTTTCCTCCTATTTTCTGGACAATCTTTGTAGGAGGAAAAAAAAAAGTTGTTCTGATGTTTCTCTTTTTATTAGCAATTTGCAGTATGTTTTCAGAAGGTCATTTATAGTTTGAAATGTTTCTTTTAAAACTGTCATATTTTTTGACTACTTACCTGTTGGATACTAATGGTTGTCTTAATCCTATATGCATTTTGAATAGCTGATTTTGATTACTGATAGATTAGGGATGACATCTGTGATTTCATTGGTATTTAGAATTTCTTGTAAGGTAATTCCCTTTATCAATGCCAGCTGGCACATTGCCAACAACTTTTGGTTTATGAAAACTACCTAGAACACCCAAAGATTAAGTGACTAAGTGTCACACAGTTCAGTACAAGTTAAAAAAGCCAAGTCTTCCTGGATTCAAGACCAGTTCATTAGCCACCATATTTGACTGGGTGATTTTCTCCCCCCCTCGTTAGTTTCTTTTCTAATTCTATAGTCACTGAAAACAAAAGGCATCCCCAAACCTCCATTTCAAAATAAGAATTAAAAAAGAAAGAAAAATGATTATTTCACTCTAATATTTCATTCCAATAAGCATTTACTATGTATGTATTACAAGATCCTGATTTACAGACTGGGATTCTAACATAAAATTAATAATAATCTTTGCCCTAAAGTAGGAGAGAAGCATATAATATATAAACAGAGAAGTATAATTTGAGGATGGAAAAGGCACTTACAACAAAGGACTGTTGTACTGAGACTTGAAAGAAAGTAGGGATTCCATTGCTGCCTTATAATCTTCCCAGACTAATTCCCAACAAACTAAAACAAACAAAAAGTGAACATTCACTTCTGGATTTCATTTGGATAAGGACAGACAATGCTTGAAAAACAAAGTCTAGTCATCCTTTCATAATCCCTGGCGAGAATGGGTGAATATTACAAAGACAGAATTTATGTCAAAAGTATGGAATAGCTTTCTCAAAAGAAGTGCTAACCATAGGTGGAATGGGCTATTTCTACAAGTCATGGATTCTCCACCATCAAAGTTCCTTAAGGGAAAGTTGTATGTACCAGGTATGATATACAGAGAATTCTCTACAAATTGGTCTCTACAGCCCCTTCCAATTCTGAAGTTCTCAGATTATGATTTGGTGGTATTTCCTAAGGGTCTTTTATTTTTAGTTTCAGATCATTATAACTAAAGGTAACTAAAACCACTGATGAATTCATTTAAGAACTTAACATAGAACTGTTGTGATATTATGCTTATCCTCTAAAACAAAACTGAAATTTCACTACATGAACCACAAAGGAATTCCTTATGGCAAAAAGGCCTTTAAACAGGAACCAGATTTGTCACATTAATAAAATGGGGTAAGGTCATGAAGAACCTGTTAGCTGACAATATATGGCTGAACAAGTATGGTCTTTGTATTGGGATTCCCCAGAAATATGTACTTACTGGGCAATCCACCAGATCTTGTGACATTTGGAAAACATGAAAATCGGTAAAATGGACAAACTCAATTGAACGACTAACACTAATTAGTTCCTGTTAGGTCAGGATAAAGTCAAATTAGACATAGTAGGTTTTATTTTAGGATGAGATTGATTTTTCAAACCCCAAGAAATATGGGTAAATTTACTTTGGGACAAGATTAGAAGGTCCTCAAAACCCCAAAGGAAGTTTTCAATTAGGAAATTGACAAATCAATCAATAAGCTATATACTCTTATTATCTCTATTATACAAGTGAAAAGGGCACTAATTGTAATCAGAAATTCTGATTTCAAATCTCTCATCTGATATTTATTCCCTGTATGATTATCAGTGAGACATAACTTTCTTGGATTTCAGTTTTCCGGTTTACAAAAGGAAGGATTGGACTATAGGTCCAATAGATTCTGAGATCTCTTTAGCTATAGATCTCTGATCCCATTATGCCTATGATTGATATAGGAAAGATTAGCCCTAAAAGTAGTTATCTTTTAATGATAAATATTGAAGGGAATATGGGAAAACCGGAACACTAATTCATTGTTGATAGAGTAGTGAACTTATTCAACCATTCTTGAGAGAAATTTGGAGCAATGCCCAAAAGGCTATCAAAGTCTGCATATTCTTTGATCAAGCAATAGTTCTATTGGGCTTATATCTAGAGCGATCTTAAAGGAGGGAAAGGGACCCACATGTGGAAAAATGTTAGTGACAGCCCTTGTTTCTTGATTGATTAAGACAAGCAAAATTGAATTGGGTTTGGGGAATATTTATCTTGCTTTCTCTGTTTCTTCAGTAACTCCCTACTTCTACCTTGACAAATGGCCAAAATAATGTAAGCCAGAAGCTATTTTCATTGTTCTCATTATATGTCAAGCACTTAGAAAATTTTTATTTTTAACTATTTTATTTACTTTATTTTGTAATATCTTTTAAAGAAACAACTCTTTAAGGTTCTCAATAGTAGAGAACCTACTTCTCTGAGATGGTAAAGAAAATTACTTACTTGGAGCTCTCTAAAACTTCCCTAGAAATCATAGATCTACTCTAAACATAAATGTATTTTTATATATACACCACTTATGACTCTAATAACCACAGGAAATACAGAAGCATTAATTGAATGAGATGAAAAAATTAATTTCAGTAATTATATGGAAAACCTTTGGTAGTTGGTAGTTTGCAACAACTGCTAACATGACTATTTTGCTAGTTTTTTGTTATTATTTTTTCTGCCTATTTTAATTATACTTGTCAGAGACTTTTGTTGAATTGATATTTTGGTCTAGGACACTCTATATACTTAACATTAGATTCCCTGAATACTAGTCTCTGTATCTTTAGATAAAAGACATAAAAAGAAAAAAAATGGGCTTCCTCTAGAGGTAATGTTTCCCATTACTTGGGGTATTCAAGAGCAAAGTAGATGTCCATTTGTCTGGGTTATTTTAAAGGTGGTATAAGGTGTATCAAAGTTTGGACTAGGTGACTTTTGAAATACTTTTTGATTCTGAAGTTCTATGAAATCCTGTTTGTCCTATTTTGATTGATGATTCATAACCATAATTGAATATGATCTGTTTGACACTAGCAAAACTAAGGAATTAAGGAATAGTAGTTTCCAAAATCACATTATTATAGTTCTTTTAAGCTGCCAAATCAGATCCTGAGATACTTCCCAGAATGCCTACATTCTAGTTTCTTATAGAGCCCTAGGATGCTAGACTGGGAAAAACCCTAGGTGTCATCTTGTTCTTTGCTCCTCTTTTTACAAGAGAAATGAAGTTCTAGAGAAGAAAAGATTGACCTAAAATTACATAAGGAATTAATGAGAAATTAATTCCAAGGAATCTAATGAAGAGCCTTATCCTCTTTGATATATATTTGCTTTTTTGCAGAACCTAATAGTACTGGCTAGTTATGGGATTTGGCAGGCCACCCACAAGTGATAGGCGAAATATTCAGCTCTTCCTAATTAACACCAAACTATCCATTACTGAGTCCCTGGAATGTAGTAGGCAAGGCTAACCAGACATTTCAATAGCAGTTCAATGATAGAACCACACACAAGATTAATCCTCTCAAAGATTCAAAGGGAGATTATTATTCTTAATGTCAGACTAACTTTAGAAATCTTTTGCTTTCCTTATGGAAACTCATTGAAATACTGGTGTATTTCATTGGCAAAGGAATTTAAAGAAGCCTGATAGGGAGTCTCCCAAGCCCCTCTATTCTCCAGAGGAAAAACAAAAGAAAGGGAGCCTCAATGGTTTTAATAAAAAAGCATCTCTTTGGTTTACCTGTCTCTTATTCCTTATAACCTAGAATATCCTAGAAAGAGATCGGTGAATTATCCTATACCATCAGGATCTGTTTCTTGGTTTGATGATCGCTGAGCATCTGTTTTCACCACATTTTCTTGGGATGTTTAACCAGTCTAGTTTTTTGGAGGCCATTATTTCTACATAGGTATTATGCTTACTAATGACTAATAAAGTGATACCTTTATAACAAATCTATGGCCCCAGAGAGTATTGGGGCTAATAATAAAATTACAATTTTTCTGTATTTTTCCTTCATTAAATTCCTCCTTTGATATATTCCGGTGTCATTTAGAGGTCCCTGATTTCTCAAAGGCAATTAAATGAAGTAGATACTCTGTTTAGCTCTAATTTTAAATTCTAGTCAAAATGAAGGGCTTTGAGTGTGGGCTCAGTGATAAACTTACTGTTACTTGAGGAGCAGACAGACTCATTGGGGATAGAATGGGTCACCCTATGACCTTCATATAAGCACAGAAACTCAAGAAGATTCCATCCCTAGCTATAGAGGGACTACATTGGAGAAATAGTATCCATACCAAAACAATTACAAGTTATTGGTGTATTGAACTTCTTGGTTTTCTCTTTTAAATCCTAAATAAAAATACTTCATTAGCAAAGCCAATCAATTATATAGATTAATTATTTGAATACTGAAAAATGTAAGGATATTCTAACTCTGACATCAGTGATTCTTGAGCTTGATTACAAAGAAATGACTTCATTTGAGGTTACTCAATAAATCAATAAACATTTATTAAGTGCCCACTATGTACCAGATGCTATTCTAAGTGATGGATTAAAAATTAAAGAATTATAAGCCTATAGTTTCAGTCACAAGTATTTATCCTCATATTGCATTCCTGCTTAATCTGACATGGCTTCTTCCCAAATCTGAAAGTAGAATAACATTTTCTATCTTGTTCTAAATCTCTTTTGTTTATTCATGAATCTGAGTATCCTAGTTAGGAAGGAAGCTTCCTTCTAACATTCAATCTTGGCTAATCTCCAAAGAGACCTTAGTTTGATCTCCTTTCCCACAGGATCTATTGCAAGCTCATCTTCTCTCCTTAAAATCTCACTTATACTCCTCAATCCTACATTTAAAGGAGCTAGTATCATTTTCCTGAGTAAAGCAAAAGCATATAGAAGAGGTACTCCCTTACATCCCCTGAATACTTCTTTTCATCCTTGCCTCCTTTTTTTATTACAAAGAAATAAAGAAGGAAGGAAAAACAAGGATAAGAAAAATAAAAGTATTTATATAGTGCCTACAATGTCCCAGGTACTGTGTTGTTATAATTGTTTTTACAGATATTATCTCATTTAATCCTTATAGCAATACTGGAAGGTAGGTGCTATTATTGCTCCCATTTTATAGTTGAGGACACTAAGATTAAATGTCTTGCTTGCTCAGTGTCACACAGCTAACAAGTGTATGAAGTCACATTTGAATTCATATCTTACTGACCCTGGGTCCAGGACTCTGTCCTTGCTTTTTTTTTTTTTTTTTTTTTTTTGGCTAACCCTTCTACCTAAGGCTTTCCACCTCATCAGTTCTACTACTTTAAGGACTTTTGCTGCAGGAATTATCACAGGTTATGTCATTTAAGCTCTCTGGACCTCATTTCCCTTATCTGCCTAATGGAAATGATAATTCTTGCATTTCATAGAGTTGTTGGGAGGAAAGTGCTTTATAAAATTTAAATTGCTATGAAGATGTAAGGGACATTTGGTTTTTGAACATACTTAGCTCTGCATAATGCTTTAAACAAATAAACAAACCTTTTCTTCAGTTATTCTACCTTATCTGGATAAAGTCTGAGGTCTTTTTCTCTTATTGGCCAAATTTTGGATAAAAATCAAGAAAAAACTTTATACCAATTAGAGTGGAATGGACTGTCTCATATGTAGTGATTTTTAGTACTGAAAGGAACATTAGAAATCATTTAGTTGCAGATTAAAGAATTTTTTATTTACTTTATTATTTTGGGGGTTTTTGGACTGCATTTTCTCTTGCAATATAGCTAATATGAAAATGTTTTGCAGGACTGCATATATACAATTTATATTAAATTGCTAGCTTCCCAAGAGGGAAAATAAGGAGAGACTTTAGTTCATAAAATTAAAAAAAATAAAAATTAAATATTTTTACTTAAATGCAAATGAGAAAAAAATGAAATGAAAATGAAAACCATTTAGTTCAATCTCCTCATTTTATAGAGAAGAAAACTGATGCTCAGATGGGGTAAGTGATTTGACCAAAGTAATGCTAGGGATTCAAATCAGGTCATCTGTCTTCTAATCTAATGCTCTTTCCACTTATACCATGCTAATTTCAAGCAGAGGCTAGATGATCAGTTGTATTAGAAGAATTTTACATTGTAAGATGTCAGACTTTGTAGCACTCTCCAGCTTTGAGATTCTATGATCTTAGAATAGTAAAAACATTGAACTTTTCACTGTTGACTCTCTCAATCATTCAAAGTCCAGAGAAGTAATCTCCTATTTAGAACGGTCCTGCCTTCCCCATCACTGTTGCCACCAGTTGCTGACCACCATCATTCATGGCCAGTTAAACCATAGATCTCAGGAATGTTGAACATCATCTTCTTCCCCTACCTTCACAAGATATTATCTAAGGGAGCAACTCTCTTGGAAATGCTATGGGCAACTTCCTCTGTAGAAGCTATAGCTCCTACCTTCTCAGAAATCAGTTACTAAAGATCCAGAAAAGAAAGTTGTTACTACCAGATTCCTTGGCACTTTCAAAGGATTCAAACTAAAGAAGACAGAGTTCTCATCAATGACAATGACATTAAAGAAGGTGCATTATTACCTGTTTTATCATTGTACCTGAGGATTTGGCCCTTTATTTGACTTGAAGTTGAATCTTCTTAGCTCGCATGTCTCTTTCATTAGAATGTGAGCTCTTTGAGAGCAAGAAAGAACTTGTTTTTCTATTTGTATCCTAGTGTTTAGGATGTGTGCTAAACATAGTATGACCTAAATAAGTTCTCTTTCATTCCTTAATTTATCTGTCTTCTATTGCTACTGATTAACTGTACTGCTTTCCAAAAGGTCATTGACCAAGACTTTGGTCAAATTCAGTAGTCTGTTTCAGTTTTTAAATTCTTTAATCTTTGCAAATTTTGACATTGCCAATTTTCCTTCTCCTTTTCTGGGTGATTTTTCTTTTTCTTTTCCAAGCTCTCTCACTGCTTACTCTTTGTTCTTTACTACATTCACTTCCTAAGTGATCTCTGCCTCTAATCTTCCCCTCCTAGTCCTATTCATCCTTCATACATACTGATGACACATCGAGTCATGTCATTCCCCAGTTCAAAATTTGCTATCCTTCATGGATGCTTAATGAATAAAGCTCAAACTCCATTGCCTGGCATTTGAAATCATGTCTTCACAATCTGGAATCATCCTACTTTTCTAGACTTACATCACACAATTTCTCAGCAAGAAATCTGTTTCAGTGACTATGTGATATAGCAGAAAGGTCATTGGCTGTGGAGCCTAAGAGGACCTCTGCTTGAATCTGGACTATCCGTGTGACTACTTCATTGCAATTGATTATTGATCTTTCTGGACCATAATGTCAGAAGGTCAAGGTCTAACTGTGGCTGATCAGACCAATATAAACTCAGAACATTCTATCACAGGTCAGATACAAATAGTCTACTTGGATTAGCAATATCTTTAAATTTTCATATTTCACATTTTCTCTGAGTTATTACAATTCTGTTTTGTGATATTTCGTGATACTGGCAATTCATTCATCCTCTGTCTGGGCTTTATGTTTTTCATATATATAAAATGAAAGGGTTGGATTGGATTAGTTCTGAAATCCCTTTCAGCCCTAAATCTATGATAATATGATTCTGGTACAAATGTCCTACTCTCTGCTTCTGAGAATAACACATATTGTTCCAACCCTGTACTTTTGTCCATATTCTATCTTTGAACTCTGAGTATTTTCACTGGCTATATCCCATGCCTGAAAACCTCTCCCTTCTCATTTTCATCTCACATTTCCACTGATTTCTTTCAAATCTCAACTAAAGTCCCACTTTCTTCAAGAAGCCATACCCAGCCTTCCTTTGTCTTAGTGCCTTTCCTCTCAGATGATCTGAAATGCATCATATATATATCTATATATATCTATATATCTTGTTCATTCAAAGATGTTTACATGTCGGCATCCCCATTAGACTGTGAACTTTATGAGAGCCAGACTTGTCTTTGTTTTGCTGTATTTAGCATGTTTCCTGCTACATAAAAAAGTATTTGATAAGTGCTTATTGAATGACTGGCTCTAATAACTGGGATATTCTGTATGCTGTGCATTTTGCCATGCCTTGAGTGCCCCGTAACACATCATACATTCTTTAAAGTTCAGTTAAAATTCTACCTCCTCCAGGAAGCCATCCCAAATCTCCTCAGATAGTAATACTATTCTGCCCTTTGTACCTCATGAAACAGCTAATTTATATCCCTTTGAGATATTTAAAAAGTTTAATTTTGTATTATCTGAGTATTATCACTTTCCCCCATCTTCTCCTATTAGCCTGTCAGATCTATGAGAGCAGAACCAGTATCTTGTCTAAATATTTTCTCTCCATTGGTGCTAAGCATAAAGATCTATATACAGGATATATATAGAATATGTTTCTTGAATTAAATTAAAACTAAGTTTATCTTTGACCTTTTAGTTCATTTTTTTCCCATTGTAATATGGTTACTTCTAGGTAACTGGCAGATTTTTGGCTCATTCTAATGAAGAACTTTTGAACCATTAGGACTGTCAAAAATTGAATGAATTGCTTCCAAAAGGAATGATTTCCCTGTCACTGGATGTGTAACAAGCAGAAATGGCATGAATAGTTGTCAAGGGCAAAATATTTGCAAAATCCTTTCATAGGGTTGCTAGAGTACAGGGTCAGGAAGTAAATAGAGGGATAATGCATTTAAGGAGTTTCCTTTGCAAAAAGAAACTTCTATATTTTGATTGAGATAGTTTAATAGTAGCAAGATCTCTGGTAACCCATTGTGCTATCTTGAACCTGAATCTTTTTCTCTTCTTCAAAATGACATTGTATCAGATGATCTCTATCATCTTTCTGGGCAGCCAGGTGACATAGTAGCTAGAATGTAGCAACTGGAGTCTAAAGAATAAGGAATTCAAGTTTGACCTCAGACTTAGTAGCTATACAAGTCACTTAACCCTGTTTGTTTTAGTTTTATATCTGTAAAATGAATGGGAAAAAGAAATCGACAAATCTTTGCCAAGAAAACTCTAAATGGGGTCACAAAGATTCGCAGGAGACAGAAGAACAGCAATGACATCCATTCTAGCTTTCATATTCTTTTTGCTATGTTCTAAAAGAACTATAACTTTAATTCTATTCTAGTAACACATTACCATGTTGGCAAATTAACCTGCCTGTCTGGCTAATTACAATGGTGGAAGGCAGCAGATGTATTGCTAACTAGAGGATCATGTCCCAATCATCAATGGAAATCTCAGTTACAATTCCATTGCCTATAGGCCACTGCTCTAAAGACTTAATTGTCAATCTTTGAGGGGACTGAATCAATGTCCTTATGTATCAACATAAAAAGTTTCCCAGAAATACTTGATTGACTGCTTTTAAGCATTATATTTTCCCTTTTTACCTTTTAAATGTATCTTTCCCTTTTAATTCATATTTTCTATGGTGTTTTAAAATTTCATCCAACATTATTTTTCTAGAATTCCAAATTGTTAGTAAGACTTCAGGCAGAGAAAGGAAGCACAGACCCATGTCCTAAAAATTCAAAGTTGTATTTTCAAGGACAGCTAGTTTCTACAGCAAATGAACAGCATGGATGAGCGGATTCAGACTTAGAGACTTAAAAAAAATAACTTAGAACATTTAAGACAGATACTTTACCAAGAGTATTCTTTCCAATCTCTCATACATATGGTGTCTGTGTCTGTTAAATCCTGCTTATTTTCTCCATCAACTCCCTATCAGAACAGGTGCCTAGTCATGTATCATGTAGTCTTTCTGCATGAACTATGACCATTGGGTATGAATGATGTGAAAAATTATTAGAAAATTTCTAAGAGCTCAATAGTCAACTCTTACAACCTCAAATCAGGGATAGGCAATGAAAATACTCATTATCTGTATGAATTTCATATAACCAACATTGGTGGTATAGTCTCCCATTTTTCAATCTCAGTTGGAGGAATTATCTGTTTTTTCTGTATTTGAGCATTTTTTTTTTCTGAATTCAAATTAGCCTTTTTAGAGTAAGCTTATTGGTTCAACCTATAAAAGTGCTTCTATAATTCTGGTAATCATTCAATATGTTCCAGCCATCCCTCTTGCCTTTCTGTCATTCAAAATATTAATTCAGTTAAATATTCTTGATCACCACTCAAAAATGTTTGCCATAATGGCACTGAGGACATAATGTCTAGCATTTCATTTCTCCAGGACAAATTAGTTCATTAATAACCACTGAGTCTTACTAGTTTTTAATCTACCTCTTTGTTCTTTCATCCAGTGTACATTGATATCATGACGACAGAAATATAAAATTTTTTTTCAAATAATTTTTCAAGTTCCTAATTCTAAATACCTAAGATAGTCTTCTAATTTGCCCACCTAACAATCTGCTCACCCCTGTTAACAAGGGAAATTATGTTAGTCTACTATTTCTGTTTTTGATGACTTCATAGTGATCCAAAGTGATAGCCTCTTTTCCACTTTAATACTTTACAGATTTTGCCATGAATCAATGTCAAATGAGTTCACAGACCTATAGCACCAAATATCTGCTTTCTTTTTCTTGAGAAAATCAAGACATTTCTCTGTCTCTCACCTTCGGTGAACCTCCATGCTTCTGTAAAAGCCATTTACAATCCTTTATCAGAGTTCATAATTATTTCAAAGATAGTTCAGTCCACTTATGTTCAGCCCACATGCACAATATGTATCCTAATGCTTTAAGGAAGTCAGCTACAATTCCTGTAATCTACGATCAATGCCATCAGGGAACTAGTAAGGACCCTTGACTTCCAAGAAGCAAAGTCCCTTGTTTCTTAAGTGGACTAACTGTGTCATCTTGTCTCTTGCTTAGCATCAATGGATAGGTACCTGTGCTGATTTCTGAGGCTATTACTGAGAAATCAATCATTTGAACTGTTTTTAAGGCAAAATTTTTACTTTTCTTGGTTTGCTAGGCCAAGTACCCATAATATAATTTCAGTCCCTGATCTGTCTTGAGATACTTGTTACAATACAAATGTAATTTGATAAAATAAGAATAATAAATAGCTTTTTAAATTCTTGAAAGTACCTGACAATTTCTTTTGATAACTCATAAAATATTCTAGTGATCACTGGTGATATACAAACACATGCAAATGATCTTGAGCCTATTTATGCATAATATTATTCTCATTAATGGAGAATGATTATTCAAAGCTCGATGCCTTGCCTAAGGGACAAAACTAGCAAGAACTTGGGAGATAAGGAATCCTATTTCTTCTGTTTTCCCTTTTGGAAAGAGAGCACATGGCAGATAGAGGTGGTTCTAATTTCTCTGTATGGGGAGAGGGCCTTGGGAAGAAATATCTCTGGGAAAAGCCAACCCAAATTCTGATCATTCAAATTGCATTGGGCAGCTGATACAAAAGGACTGGGAGACAAAACATATGTGGGTATATGTCTAGAGTTCCTGAGTGAAAGAATTTGGAAATCTTAGTTACTTTTTAAATCATAATTTCCTTTACTTATGCCTCCCCAACAATCATCCTCTGGACCTAGGCCAGGTTATCAATACCCTTATTAAAATGTGGTACCCAAAAGTGGTCCTATGAGAGAAAAGTAGTCCTATTAGAGAACAAGACTTTTTGTCCTGACTTGCTGTTATGGGCCAGAATTCTGAACTTGAAACAAGGATTCTTACAAGGTGTTAAGTCAGTGGAATTGATAAAGACAATGGTTATCTAGTTAACATGGTGCTTAATAGTTCTCTATTTCAGTACATGTACTTAGTACTTAATATAGTTCTAAAAGATCCACACCTATGATAATGTAATTATAAAGAACAATAGATTTAGAATCAAGATCCAGATTTGAGTTTCATTTTAGTCACAAAGTAGCCACAAGGACTTAAGGAAATAATTTCACTTCATTGGGTCTCTGTTTTTTTTTTTTTTTTTTTTTTTTTAATCTATAAGAAAGGAGGGATAATATCCCAACAATTTGCTCCCTTCTAAGATTTTTAAAAATCAGTATCAAATGAAATAATAAATGTAGAGTGCTTTGGAAACAAAAAGATCTTTAACACCTGAACTTCTACCATTTTATTTCATCATTTCAGAAACATGATTTCATCAATGTGGATCCTCCTGGTCATGTTGTTTGGTCATTTCAATCATGTTTGACTCTTTGTGGGGTTTTCTTGGCACAGATACTGGAATGGTTTGCCATTTGCTTCTTCAACTCATTTTACAGAGGAAGAAACTGAAGTAAATGGGATTAAATAACTGCACAGGATAACATAAGCCATAAATATTTGAGAGTAGATTTAAACTCATGAAAATGAGTTTTCCTGATTCTGAGCCAGTATTATACCACCTAGCTGCTTTCCTGATGATGAATTCTTACCACCTTTAAATAGGTTGACTCTTAACTGTACTCATTGTCAGACTCATAAGCAAAGCCTTTCTAGCTTAGTGGGTTCATCTTGAACTCTTGCTCAATTGGTATGGTCCTTGAAAATGTGAAGTCACTGCCATATCTCATCATCATCATCTTAGATTTGTTTCTCATTTGTTGAGATAAATATCCTTTGATATGATCTTGTCAAGTACTGGCACTTTGAAATAGATATTAAACTCAATTAAGAACTTAATGCAGCTTCTTGTATATGTAAATTGGAAAGGCAGCTACTTATATAGCATCACTGGAAATATTAGTAGACACTAGTAGCCCTCTATGGCTCTTCTCCTTTCACCTGCCCCAGTCTTGCCAAATACTTTCCTTAATAATACTACTCTTTACCTAAAATTCTCAGCATTGGTTTAAGACCTTTATATATATATATAATGTATATCTTTTGGTTAAGAATTTATCTTTAAGCTTTGCCTGTGAAAGGTTCTTTTCATTTTTTAATGGCATGACCTTTGAATTGACAAAAGGTGTGAATAAAATGGTCTCAAAAGAAGAATTGTGAACTCTTCATATCAGTGTTTAAGAATGCTCCAAACAACTGATACTCAAAGAAAGGTGAATCAGAACAGCTCTGAGATTTTATCTCATACTCAAGATATTGCTAAAGATAACAAAAGATATGAAAAGTCAATGTCAGAGTGGTTGAAAGAAGAGGAACATGCTAAAACATGATTGGTAGAGCTGGAATTTTGAAAAAAAAAATGGAATTATATAAGAAAGACACTAAAAAAACCCTGTTCTTAGAATCAGAGATCCCGCTGTTAGGTATACTCCCAGCTTTTAATGATAAATGCATTACATTGTATTCACTTCTGGATACCACATTTTAATAAGGACATTTATAACCTGGTCTGAGTCCAGAGGATGATGAACAGGTTGTTGAGGAGGAATAAGTGAAGGAAATTATGATAAGAAAGTGGCTAATATTTCCAAATTTTTTCACTCAGGAATTTTACCTCTAGACACCTACCCAATGAGATCAATGAAAAAAAGAAAGATCTCCCTACACTGAGATATATACAGTAGCATTTTTTTTTTTTTTAGTAACAAAGAGCTGGGGGGAAAGTAGATGCCTATCGATTGGCATATGGCTAAGTAAGATATGGTGCATGTGCTCTAACAAATAATGAATATGTTAGCTAACAAAAAACATTGGAAGTCTTATTTGAACTATTATAAAACAAAATAAATGGAATCAGAAAAACAATTCACACAATGATTGCAAATGGAAACAATAAGAAAATAGCAATAAAATGGTGAAAAATCATAACGTTCAAGTTTGGCTCCAAAGAAATGATGTGAAAAGTTATATTTCTTAATTGTTTTTGCCGAGGTGGGAGACTGTCATATGAGTGATGTAAAAACAAGATATATTTATTTTTTTTTTAAGGAAAAATATTTAAGTATGATTGTTAACAGTGATATACAAGTATTAAATTATTATTGAACTTATTACAATAAGAGCAACAAGCAGCATTCTGGGGAAAGCTAAATGTCAAATCTAACATTGGTAGTTGAAAAAAAAATCAGTTGAACCAGGACAGTGAAAGAAAGCTCAGACTGAGCTGTATTTCAATTGTGAAAAAGACTCAGGTAGTTTTAGCAAACTATACATTTTCAGTAAGAGTCATCAGTGTACCACAACATCTGTAAAAGCTAGCACAATGTTCGTTTTTGTTCACAGTATCTAATTCAGTATCACTCACATTCCTATTTGGTAAGATCAGATATATGGTACTGCATCCAATTCTGGATGCCATAGTTTAGGAAAGAAATTGACAATTTGGACCATATCCAGAAGATCGTGATCTGATTGGTGACAAAACTTTCAAATAGATGCTTTGAGAAACTATTAAAAAAGGGAAGAGGGAGATATAAACTCCTAGAAAATGTTTCCTACAGGAAATATAATAGTTATTTTCAATTATTTGAGGAGTTTTTAATGACTAAAACAAGTAACAGTAAGATTATGTGATGATCAACCGTGTTAGACTTAGCTCTTCTCAGTAATACAGTGATCCAATAACCCAGGTTCCAATAAACCTGAGTTGGAAAATGCCATCATGCAGACAGAAAATGATGGAGACTTAATGAACATTAAAAATATACTTTTTCCACCTTTTTTATTTGTTTGTTTTTTCTTTCTTGTGGTTTTTCCCTTTTGTTCTGATTTTTCTTTTAACATAACAATTTGGAAATATGTTTAAAATGATTGTACATTGGGGTAGCTAAGTGGTGCAGTGGACAGAGCACGAACCCTGAATTCAGGAGGACCTGAGTTCAAATCTCATCTCAGACACTTAATACTTCCTAGCTCTGTGACCCTGGGCAAGTCACTTAACCCTAGCCTCAGGAAAATAATAATAATAAAAAAAAATAAAATGATTGTACATGTATAACCTATATTGGAGTGTTTATTTTCTTGGGAGAAAGGAGTGGGGGGAGGGAGGAAGAAAAGAAAATTTGGAGCTCAGAATCTTATAAAGATGAATGTTGAAGGCTATCTTTACATGTGATTGGAAAAACAAAATACTACTAAATAAAAAAAGAAAAAATACAATGTAAACTCATAGCAAGTAAGGGTTGTTTCATTCCTTATACTTGTATTCCCAGGACTAGGACATAGTAGGAGCTTAATAAATAAATATCAATTAATTGATTTTAATCCTCCTTTTTTTTTTTTCCCCTTGGTCCAGGAGAAGAAATCGTTCTTTTGAGCCTAGACTGATTTTGCTTTGAAGGAAATAGCTTTTAAATCAATCTATTGTAGGAGTGTGTGTGTGTGTGTGTGTGTGTGTGTGTGTGTGTGTGTGTGTGTGTGTGTATGCCCCTTAGGACTCAAATGCTTTTCTTTTATATTTTCTGGGTGGTTCCATTAACTTCCCTGAGGCCCAGTCTCAAGAAGACAGGCAAGAACAAGTTCCCATTCCCATTGAGGTGAGGTCTCCAGCTGGGGTTATTTCCAGCAGAATTTAATGAATTGTAAATATTTTTGTGTGGTTCATCAGTGTAAGGTGCCTAACATAGGCATAATTGGACATCATTCCTAGGAAAAGGCTGAAAAAAAAAGAGCCACTGCAATCTTTGGCTCTCTGATCTTCTGATTCTCTTTTAATCAGCATTTCATTTCTTTCATGGGGAAGAAGGAATGGACAATTCTCCACTTCCTGCAATTTACATGTGAGTTACTTTTTCAAAGGGAGATTTCCCCCTTTCACTGTATACTCTTGGCTTGGCTTTAATTTATTCCATAATATCCCCTTTTGGGAGAGGCAAGGAAAAATGAAGTGTCAAATATGTTATTTGTGCCTTTTGTGAGAATATCAAAGAGATTTTTATTACCACTATATTAATAACCTTCTTCTAGATCAATGGTTCTTAATTTTATGGTCTTAGGATTCCTTTTACTCTCTTAAAACAACTGAAGACCCCCAAAGAGCTTCTGTTTATGTATTATACATCTGTCAATATTTGCCATATCAGAAATTAAAACATTTATTGTTATTGTGAGAATAATTTTGACCTTAAAGATCATTTGAGAAAGTCTCAGGAATTCCCTGGGGGTTCTCAGAATTTTTGAATCTCTTGCTCTCAAAGACTACAATTCTTGCCTTTGCACCATTTATCTGACTTCAATACGACCTTTACCTTCCCACTTTTCTCCTCTGAAACCAAGCCTTCTTTGAGGGCCTAGTTCCTGTCTCATCTCTGCCATTGCGATGGTCCAGTCTAGCTCCTCTGAAGGGCTCAGAATAAGTCCTTGTTAGGATAAGCAAAAGTCCTTGCCCCACATTGTGGACGCCAATTTGTAATGTGTTGTTGTCTCTAGAAACTGCCAATCGCTCTCTGGTCTAGTTCTTCCTCCAGAGAGCAGCCTCAACTCTGGCCTAGAACAGAGACTCTCTATCTCTCGAGTGGCGCTCTTTTTTATCCTCCCAGAGAATGGGCGTGGGATAACACAAGGGTTTCTGGGAAACATTACTTCAACCAATGAACTTGCTCCTCCTAAGCATATAAGCTCCTCCCCAGGAGTTCACAGATGTAAAACTCCCAGTAAAAGCCAGAATTAGAGAATTGTTAATTACCAACTTGGCACTTAGTAAGAACCTAATATCTCATTATCACATTAGCACTTAGTAAGAACCTAACATCTCCCCCTTACATAATACATAGTAGAAGTATATAACACATAGAGATGCCATGAAGATTTTCTGATCAGCCTGACCCTTTCCACAATCAGCTGTTCCAGCTCTAAACACAAGGATATATTGTCTGCATCACTCATTACTCAAAGTGCTAAATTTGGAATAAGAGGCCTTGGGTTCAAATTTCATTTTTTTTCCACTTTCAAACTGTGTGATCTTGAACAAATCACTTAATGTACCTAGATTTCTAGATTTGAAGCTAGAAAAGAGCTCTGATGTTAGGATTCTTATAAGGTGCTAAGTCACTGGAATTGATCGAGACAACAATTATCTAATTTACCATGGCTCAGTATGATTGATCTGATCCTACAAGGAGATGTTACGGGCCAGAACTTGAAATAAGGTACTAAGTGGAATTGAGAAGACAGTGGTTAAATCTAGTTTAGCACTGATTTAATCCTCCAACAAATCAATGGTTTCCTAGTAATATAATGATTGGTGTGTACTCAGTATACAGCATATAAGCAAGAAGCTCTCAGGGCTAGACCCACAAGCCCACTAGAAGCTCTTTGGAGGCTGAGACAGATTCATTTCATCTTCCACCTTTGTGCTGACTGGAGGCTGAAGCTGGCAGAGGCAAAGGACTAGCAGCAGGAGCTCTTACAACCAAGGAGAGAGATAGGCCTCTAAGAAAGCTAACCGGGCCCAAGGAAGGAGACAAGACTTGGAAAGAGACAATAAAGGATTTGGACTTTAACTCCAGGCTGCATTTGGAGTGATTACACTGAACTGAAATGAAGGCTGCCTCCAGAGACACCCTCCCCTAAGAAACCTGCTCCCAGAGATCATTACATTATAGAGAGAATATTACACTCTAAGGTCATTTCCCCAACACTTCCATTTTTATAGATGGGGTAACTGAGACTAGAGAAGTTTAAAAAAAAATGTCTTGCCTAGAGTTACACTGCTTCAGGTGTTAGTCAGGATTTGTATCGGGTCTTTGTGATTCCATATTTAGCATTCTATCTGTAGTCATCATTTTTAAAATAAGGGAAATTAAATAGTCTCCAAGGTCTCTTTTAATTGTAAATCTATTATTTTTTGAGACAGTGGTACTCAGTGTTTATTGTTGTTTACTTAGCACATAAGAGAAAAAAAGTAAATATTTGGTTAATGTGTTGTTTGCTTGCTGCTAACATTGAATGTTCAAGGTATGTGATCTATCTAAACTAAAGTAATACCTATTGCCTAATTAATTAGTTAATTAATTAGTATTGCTAATTGTTTAATTTCCTGTTTAATTCTCTAATTGCCTGGATTCTGGAGCCAAGATTGGTTTGACAACATTCCTTTGAAACCCTTCCTCTATATATACTTAAATCAGTACCGGTTCGCTTTAAAAAAATAACTTTTTCTGAAGATGTTTTGAGTGTACCCACTGAATGTCCTGTAAATAAAATAATTTACACTAGTTCTTACTGTCAGCTTAATTCACTTCTGACAGAAAGCAAATTCAAGACACTTGATCCACTTTTTGCTTCCTGGTCTTGTTGGTCTAGTGTTTATAAGAAATGCAAACTTCCAATTTAGTGAATTTTTTTTATTAGAATCAAACAAGCATTAAAAAAAGATATTTTCCCTTTTTTTTCCTCTGTGGGAAAACCAGACAGGCCTAATTAATAAAATGTATCATATCAATCTTCAATTATGTCTCAGTGGGGAAGGAGAAGAATACAGTTTAGTAATTTTCATGCCTTTGAGAATGATGTTTCAATTTAAATAAACAGGTTTCGATTTTTACATTTAGGCAATGGCATTTCAATAAAGAACCTGGTTTTGATTGGGGGAGAGAGAAGGATGGTGTGGGCAGAAAAGGGAAAAAAAAAAAAGCTAAAATTGGAAATCCTTATCCTATAATAGCAATTGGCCAAATAATTACAGTTGGCTCCAAGCCAGTATTTAGAAGGCTGTCCCTGAGGAGTCTTCCCACAAAATACCATGATTGGCTGAGAACCAACACTAAATGAAAGCATAGGAAATGTAGTGAAACATATTGCTGCCAGTCTCCAAACTGTGGAGAGCACTCACCCTTCCTTTAATGATTTGGCATTTCTTCTAAAAATTACAGTGACTAAGGTGAAAGAGGTTTAGTCTTCTTGCAAGGCCCCTATGCCTTGTATTCTAGATTCCAAGTCCAAGAGCATTTTCTTCAAAGAGCATATTGCAACTAGAACACAATCTTTTTGAGTATAACATTTTTACATGCAATAATATTATTTTTGAAAGGGAAAGGATTTTAGACATTAGACATTTGGTTCAACTTCTGTTCACAGATGGGGGAACTGAGACCCAGATAAGCAAAAAGATTTTGTTCAGAGACATCTGATCTACAAGTAAAGTATCTGTCTTTTCTCGCCTTTAAAGTGGTGTTCTTTCTACCACATCAATTTGGAATGTCAATGTCACATGACTGATTTTTTTTTTCTGACATAATTGCTGAGTATAAATATTTTATTTCTTAAAATCTTCTGGAGGACCTTAATTTTTTTTCCAGTCCTATGATATTTCCATTTCCGTTTTAAAAATTTTTTTTACTAATAGTTTTTATTTACCAGATATTTGCATGGGTAATTTTACAACGCTGACAGTTGCCAAACCTTTTGTTCCAATTTTTCCCCTCCCCCCCAAGATATGTTAAATATGTTAAGAGTATAAATTAAATACCATATATGTATACATGATCAAACAGTTGTTTTGCTGAACAAAAAGAATCAGACTTTGAAATAGTGTACATTTAGCCTGTGAAGGAAATCCAAAATGCAGGTGGACAAAATTAGAGGGATTGGGAATTCTATGTAGTGGTCCATGGTCATCTCCCAGAGTTCTTTTGCTGGGTGTAGCTGGTTCAATTCATTACTGCTCTATTGGAACTGATTTGGCTCATCTCGTTATTGAAGATGGCCTCGTCCATCAGAATTGATCATCATACAGTATTGTTGTTGAAGTATATAATGATCTCCTGGTCCTGCTCATTTCACTCAGCATCAGTTCATGTGAGTCTCTCCAGGTCTTTCTGAAATCATCCTGTTGGTCATTTCTCACAGAACAATAATATTCTATAACATCCCTATACCACAATTTATTCAGCCATTCTCCAATTGATGGGCATCCATTCAGTTTCCAGTTTCTGGCCACTACAAAGAGGGCTGCCACAAACATTCTTGCACATACAGATCCCTTTCCCTTCTTCAAGATCTCTTTGGGATATAAGCCCAGTAGCAACGCTGCTGGGTCAAAGGGTATGCACAGATACTTTCATTTCTACATCGGTTTTGGAAGCTTTCTTATTCACAAAAATTGATACTCATTGATTTCTTGTTTTAAAAGGTGCCCAAAGCACTGAAAATGAAAATGGCTTGAGCAAGGACACCCAGCTAATTAGGTTACAGAAGGAAGAGTTCTTTCTTACTTTAAGGTCGGTTATCTATCCACTATGTTATCTCCTAATTGAAACTCATACTTTTAAAATTCCATCTCCTGTCTCTTACAATTTACAGATTATTAAATGAAACATTATATCCTAAAATATTCTTGAAAATTTCTAAAGAAATCTTAGAGATAGAATCAATCAACAAATACCTTTCAAGAATATGGGACTTGTGGGATTCTATGACTAATCTTTTTTTTTTAATTAAAAAAAAAATCCAGGTAGCTAGAGCAGAGGCCAGCAAATAGCTCATAGACAAACTTCTGTTTCCTACCTCTACTTCTTTTGTGGGCCCAGAGAATTAAGAATGCTTTTTTACTTATTAGAATAAAGTTTTATCACATTTAAACATGTAAAAACCATTCTTAGTACACTAATGTACAAAAACATGCAGGATAGATTTGACCCATCAGTTTTACTTTGCTGATCCCTAAGTTAAACCATGCATTTGGATTTCACAGTCTTAAATAATAATTTTATTTTTACTTGATTACTTTTAGAGCTTCTGCCTATTTGGTGTTGACTCTACAAGAGCTTCCTATTTTATATATAGACATTTTCCATAGAGAATGTCAAATTTCTTCTTTCTGAATTTATTGAAGGAGGAGCTTTGGGGAGGTGGCAGAATAGAAACTGGGGGACTAGAGAGATTTCATCAGAATAAAGACTTGGCCAACAGCATATATGCTGTTAGCTACCTTACTTGGGGTATATTCATCATCTAAAAGAAGATAGAATTTTCTCTCTCTGCAATACACTGATTGTAGAACAATGATAAGGAACTTATCATGGCTAACATTCTGGACAACCATAATTATTATGAAGAATTGTGTCTATTCAAAGGATAGGAAGCTAGGGTGACTATATACTGAGCTCAAGCCATGCTGAGAAGCCTGTGTCATTTTTTAAAAGGATGCTCTGAATTTGAAACGATGCCCAAAGGGCAAAAATTGTGTATATCTTTTGTTTTTACTGGGTCTGTATCCTGAACAGATCATAAAAAGGGAAAATATTTGTAGCAGCTCTTTTTGTAGTGGCAAGTTACTAGAAATTGAGTAAATGCCCACCAGTTGGGGAATGGCTGAATAAGTTATGGTTTATGAATGTGATGGAGTATTATTCTATAAGAAATGATGAGTAGGCTGGTTTCAGAAAAGCCTGGAAAAATTTACATGAATTGATGCTAAATGAAGTAAGAAGAACCAAGAGAACATTGCACACAACATTATGTGATGATCAAACTGTGATGGACTTGGATCTTTTCAACAATGAGTTGATTCAAGGAGATATTTTAAAATGTCATCTGCATCCAGAGAGAATTATGGAGACAATGTAAATCAAAGCAAACTTTTGTTGTTGTTTGTTTGCTTTTTTTTTTTTTTTTCTTTTGAGTGTCACCCCTGCCTTTGATCTGATTTTTCTTGTGCAGCATAAGCAATATGGAAATATATTTAGAAGACATACTTAACTTATATTGGATTGTTTGGGAGATGGGGGAAGGAAGGTAAAAAAAAAATTGAGCAGAAGGTTTTGTAAAAGTAAATGTTGAAAACTATCTTTGCATGTATTTAGACAAATAAAAACTATTAAAAATAAAAGGATACTCTGGGTTCAGATCATTAACACAAACTAGTTTCAGCTCGAGCATTCATAGTCCTTATTAACTAAAACTTTATTTAACTTCTTAATATTTAATCACCAAAAATGCTTTATATTGTCTTCTATCAGTAAGTTTCTCTGCTTCAAGACAATCTCCAGTTTGTCCATGTAGACTACAATGGGGACTGACATGCATGCCTGCCTGGGGGATGATGAATTTAAGAATCAAAATATCATAGCTATTTTGGAATTGTTTAATTTCCTGTTTAATTCCCTGATTGCCTGGATTCTAGAGTCTTCTGAGGGCTTCTGAGACTTTCTTTTACAAGCTGTTTATTTTATAGACAAAAATAGAGGTATATAAAAATCTGTATAGGTATTTAGTGGCAAGTTCAGGACTTCAATTAGAGTTTCCAGAGCCTCTAGCAACCAACATGAGCTGCCTGGAAAACCTTATTAATTGGGGGGGGGTCATTTTGGATGGAACATGAACTTACATAATGCATTTGTTGTAATGGAGCTCTGTGGCCAAAATAATTCCTGAAATAATTAACTGATGTTCTAGGTGACTTAAATACAGATATACATACATATATATACATATATATATGTATATATATATATAATGTTCTGCTTTCCTGATTTTGTGATATACTACATCTTCTTGGCTTTGTGGAAATGATGAATCTATTTCCATGGGGTGTGGATAGGAAAGATAATCATATTGTACCGCTCACATTGGATTCAGAACTGGAAAGGATGTCAGATGCCATCAAGTTCAATCTGTTTCATTTCACAGATAAGAAAAGTGATGCAAAGGAGTTAAGTGACTTGCCTAGGGTCACACAACTAATAAATGCAGAATTTTAAATGCAGAATTTGAACCCAGGTCCACATGCCTCTAAATCCACTATGCCATGTTGCTTCTCATAAGATAGTTGTAGATAGCTATTCCTTGGTACTGTTGCCTCTTCCTCCTCCTGATATCTGTATGATTCTCCAAATTTGGGCATTTAATAGGGAATGTCCCATATGCTCATTGATAACTCTTTGTTAGAGAAATGGTGGACAAGCAATGTTCAAATCACCCTTGGATGCAAGAAGATGGCATCTTTCTCTTTCTTGTATGGCTTAAATACTCTCCTTCCATCAACACTCGCTGTCATATAAATACCAATTTATGACAGGAGCTGATGCAAAGTAAAAGTCAGTTCAATTGTTGTAACTATTATATGCTTTCCTCCCTGTGGCTGCCTATCTTGCTCAACACATTACCTTCAGTCGTCTTCTATACGCCGTCTTGATAAAACAGTGACATTTCAGGTGCTTTCCAAGTCAGGGAGATGCAGGCACACGTTGTTATGTGGATCAGTGACATATTGCCTGCACATATTGAATTTTCCAGGTGCAATCATGGTTTCCCTCCCCTCCCTTCTTTGTCTTGTCTCATGATCAAATACATTTCCTTTTTCAAACCTCTCAAGGACACCTTGTCTTCACCTCACCTACTAAATAATGTTTGCAGGGAAGAAGATAGACAAAATGGGACCAGAAGACACTGAACCAGGAAAGTTTGTACCACAGGGAGGCACACTGCTCTAAATGCGCTTCTTTTGAGGTCTCCTTGACTCAGATCCTTAAGCCCTTTGCAAAATCGTTTACTCTCCTGATTTGCTCAAATGTGTACTTGTCTTTAATCCAGAAAAGGTGTATGTGTGTGTATATGTGTGTGTGTGTGTGTGTGTGTGTGTGTGTGTGTGCGTGTGTGTGTGTGTGTGTGTGTGTGTGTGTGCTTCAGTGGTAGTGGTGTTGAGGGGGTTGGAGATAAAAAACTCAGGCTGCCTAAACTTTGACCATTAGTGAATGGTTTCCCAGAGGTGGCTCAAAAGGGGTTTAACAGCTTCTGGTCTGCTTTGCTTGTTCTGTTACTCTGTCTTTCTACTTTGTCAGAGACAGTGAACTTCTATAAATCCATTATTCCAGTAAATGCCAGTTTCTAGGAGATTTTTTTTTTCTTTTTGCGTTGTCTGGCAAAGCCCTAACATATCTGGAGCTGCCGATTGTTATAGCAGGTGGCTCTGATGGATGACCGACGTACTCATAGCTGCTCGGAATATTTATCTTTGAAAAATGGAGACTATAGCTGGGTTGGATCAGATACATTAATAAATCACTGTGGGTGTCATTAATTCCTGACAGGCTCTGACAATGAGGGGAGGAAAGGGCAAGTTTTAAGGACTAGCCCTGAGAGGACCTCATGATCCAACTTTCCTTTTTGGTTTTCATGCTAACTACAGAATTCCCAATAATGATAAATCCCAGCAGAACAGCCTTGCTTATTTCAAGGTTTTCTTCAAATTGGTAACTTCCTCTTTCCTTCCCCATGCCACTCATTTAAAACCACTTGAAATGTTTATTATCTTTTAATATTCAACTGAAACTTTATTTTCTGGACACTTGCAACCT
Organism: Sminthopsis crassicaudata; assembly: GCF_048593235.1. NCBI lineage: Eukaryota > Metazoa > Chordata > Mammalia > Dasyuromorphia > Dasyuridae > Sminthopsis > Sminthopsis crassicaudata. The sequence goes on along the minus strand of NC_133618.1, from coordinate 406,162,879 downwards.
TGTTGCTGCTATGCTGAAGTTCACATAGTGAGTGGCTGCAGCTGGGGTATGTAAGGACCCAGGTTAGGGTGAAGGCAGCTCAGGATGCCTGGTCTACAGCATAGAAGCTACCTATCCTAAGTGTAATTGTCAGTTAAAGCAATTACCACCAAATGGTGTGGCTGAGGTGATAATCAGTGGCAGCCTTGACCATGCTGGAGGTAGAGAGATAAAAGGAAGTAGAATAGCTCCTGTCCTTCCTGACAGTCAATACCTTCCTGCCACACTGTGGAGCTGGGGATGAGATATTGGGAAGAGACAGGGAAGAAAGGCATCAAGAGCATTCTGGAGAACTGTGAGGGTTTTTTTTTTTTTTTGTAAATTATTATCTCAGATCAAGTGGAATGAGAATAAATCCTGCCAAAGAACTGCAGTATTGTTCTACCTCCCACCCTGACTTCACTTCAGTAAATATTTATTTAGTAACCTGAGAGTGCCAGGTAGTCACAGTAGTTATTCAAGTAGAATATATTAACAGTCAACAAACAGTTCCAAATGGTGTAGTTTTGAGAAATTTTGGATTGGGGCTTCAGAGACCTGGAACTAGTCCGGGCTCTATGACCTTCAATAAGGCAATAACCCTCCTTGGGTCTTGTTTTCTTCTCTATAAAGTAATTGACCGAGCTGGATTTTTTTAAAACAATCCTAAGACTCTGTAATTCTAGGATGTATGAAAATATTTAATAGGACGATGCTGAGCTGTAGCTAGCATGGAGCCACTGAGAAGTTGTCCCAGGGCAGACAATTTACCGTCTGTGAAATAAAAAAAAATATATATATATATATATATAATGTTAGTGTTCCTTTGGCAAGGTGGAAGGAGAGGGGAGTAGGAGCTTAGATAATGTCAGAAGAAGATAGTTCAGTATATGGATAGTAATGAGGATATAGGACTGCAGCCTTCTGCTTTCCCTCTCTCTGTTCTTAAAATAAATCCTGAGCTTGACCTGCCCTTTTTTTCTAAGGGCTTCCCTTTCCCTCCCATTTTCCCACTCAAATCAATTTCTTTCCTCTTCTCTCTCCCTACAACAATCAGGGATAGTTTCTTTCCATCCTCTCCCCTCTGAGAAGGTAATTAATAATCCTGCTTTTACTTTTCTTTTGGTACCACAGTGTGGGAGCCAGCCTTCCTAAGTCTTCTCTGCCACAGTAGAAAGAGCATGGCACCTTTAATTACATGGATGAAACTAAATAACCTCTGAAAGTTCTTGAAACCCTAAGATGCTTTCCTCTAAGCCATTATGGTAATAATTTTTTCCTCTCAGAATTATATTTATGTTTTATGTTTATGCTGTTTCCCTGAGCAGCATTTGTTCTTTAGATGGCAAAATTAGTAGTTATAACTCTGCTGTAACATAAAATATATAATTATACATGTAATTATAAAAATAATAATATATATTTCTAGTCATAATTATATATATATATATATATGTAGATATGTAAGGTATGTCATCTATAAATATGTATAAATATTTTATGTATTGATACGTATATATAGATACTGTATATCCTGTGTATAAGTTATGCTGTTTAAAAGTATATATATATATATATAATTACAGTTATTTGGGTAGAGGATATTCAAAGACCATAATGCAGCTCCTCAGCATTTTCTGTCAAACATTTACCTAAATACTTCTCTTAAGGCTGAGTTAGAGGATGAGAAGAAAGTATAGCCATGGAACAATAGTAATATACTAGCACTGGACTCAGAAGAATTGGGTCCCAAGTCCAGCCCTACCATTAAGTAATTATGAACAAGTCACTCTATTGCATTCAAGGCTTTTTAAATTTTTTCTACTCACAAACCCTTTTCTCTCAAGAAAGTTTTATATGACCCAGGATTTATAGGTATAACAAATCAAACATTTGTTTATAATAAATCATAAATTTGCAACCCCCATATTTAGTTACAAAATCCCATATGAGGTTGTGAACCACAGTTTAAGAAGTGAGAGATTAGATGATCTCTAAAGTTTCTTCTAGTTTTAAATTTTTTTCTAAAAGAACAACAAAGATTAAATACCATAAAATTATTATTTTGTGTCTATAATCATCTCTTCATTAATGCCAATGGTCTCTCTTCACAGGACCTCTGGCTTTAAATGTAAACAAATTATTAATATATCTTGAAAAATGCCTTTGAGTCAGTTTCTCCTTTTCAGCACTTTTTCTATTTCTTTCTTTGCACTGCCAAATTCCTCATGTTAATAATTTCTGTGAATTAATTCTTTACTTCCTCACTACCTACTCTGTCCTGATTCTTTGCCCTTCAGTTTCCTGAAAACTCCACCATCCTTTATAATGTCCTCACCACCAGACTTTTTCTTAATCCTTTCCCTCCTCTGAGGACTTGATCTTGCTGTAATAACATTTGATAAATGTCTACTCCCTCCTGGAAACTCTCACCTCCTTTGGCTTCCACTATGTTCTACCATCCTATTCAGTAGCGTATATAAGCTTTAGAACTAGAAGAACTATCTTTCAATCCAACCTCATATTTCATAGCAAAGGAAATTGAGACCCAGAGGAATGGAATGACCTCCAATACCATAGTTCCAATTATATCTTGTATATCTCCCTTAAATATTTCATAGGAGTGTAAACTTTCTATTTGAAATAATAGAATTTGCCAAATTTTCCCCTAAACTTACCCTCCTCCTAACTTCCTTATTTGTGTTAAGGGCACCAACATAGTTATGTATGATTCACATAGTCATGTGAGTTTTTTCATGTATGCTTTTAGTCATGCAGTTTCAAAATCTGGAAAGTTATCCTCAAATACTTACTGTCATTTACTCCTCCTATCCAATCAGTTGCCAAAACTTTTAATTTCTACTTCTAATTTGAATTCACAAAAATCAGTCTTCCTGAATTCAGACGCAGTGCTCTCTAACCCTGTACTACTGTACATATGCATATACACATACATATGTGTGTATAGCATGTATATGTAATAGATATACATGTTATATGATATTTTGCAAATTTTAAGATGCTATATGTGTCATCTATTATGACATAAATGTCAGATATTATAATTTTTCTTCTTATTATTGTTATCAGTACAGATCAGTGAATTCATTGGAATGAACTTCTGATGAGGGAATTCCCTTCACCAACACAGTTCAGTAGTTATTCTAAAATTTACATTCTAGAGAGCAGTTTGAGGAATTGAAATCATATAACTTGCCAAGGGTCAGATAGTCAATATATGTCAGAAGTGGGACTTACCCCTAGTCTTTGTAACTCTGTCAAAGTCTTTTTATCCTTTATGCCATTCAGTCTCACTTATCATTATCATTATTAATAATCACTATTAAAGGTACTTTAATTGATGACAGTTCACAAAAATCTCAATATAAATCCTTTCTTAAATGAAATATTTTTCCTAATTGAACTTTTCTATAAAAGTTGGATCTTGATTACTTAATTTGCTTCTTATACTTTGTTCTCAATTTCCTTTTCTGTAAAAAAGGGAAAGGGATAAAACAAATGATCATTCTGGTCCCTGCCAGCTTTCATATCTAGTCATTCTTGGTTCTCTTTTCTTAAGTGTTGTGTGCTTAAATTTCTAATCAAACTTGTATCAGAAATAGCATGTGAGAGGTTTCATGATAAAAACAAATATAGCTTAATTTTAGATATATTTTATTCAAAGTGCTCTTTCTTTTCCCAGTATGCTCCCTGTGTCAGCTTCTAGATGTAAGTACTTTTTAGTATTTACTTTCTAAGAGACTTAATTTGATAGTACTTACATACCACCCATCACATCTTGTTACAAAAACATTAATCAAAATCATGCTTCTTCAATAGTCCCTCCTTTTTGTGCAGGCCTTGGTGACAGATTTCTTTTGCAGTGGAATGAATTGGGAACTTTTATCTCTTCTCTGCTTTCCATCCATCAGATTCTGAGTCAAATATCTTGGCAGTTTTGTTTTGTGAGTGGGCTTGGGGATAAGGGGCTGGTGTGGAGACTTGAATGAATATAAATCAGTTTTCTACAAGTTCATTAATACTATCAACCAACAATGATTTTTTAAGTGACTACTATGTGGCAGGCAATCTACTAATGCTAGAAGTAGGAAAAGAAAGATGAAAAATTCCTGCCCTCAAGGAGCACATTCTATTGAAAAAACACCATGCACAACATATTCCTTCCATCTATTACATATATCTTGAATGTATATACTTGATTATTTATACATTGTCTCTCCCATTATTGCTAAGCTGAAATTTAAACGTCTATTCCCTGATTTCAAATCCATGCATTACACTGATTCTTCTTTAGTACATCATTTTCTGGTTTTTGAGATTCTCTGTCTTAAGCGAATGGAGCAATCTGTACAAAACTGAGCTTCATATATGAGATTACTTCATGTCAGTTTAGGTCAATTAAAGTGATGTTCCTAGGCTCATTGACTGAGAGCTGGAAGAGAACCTATAGATCATCTAGTTCAGCTGCCTCATTTTTAAAAAGAATGTAAGTTTAAGTAACTTGTGCAATGTCACATAAGTAGAGTCAAGATTTCACCCCATGTCCCCTGACTTCAATATCACTACTCAACTGAACTGCTCACTTTAAATATAAAATCTGGTGGTCTACCCTCAGTTCTTGTCATCCTTGATCTCAATTTGTTCTTATTTGTTAATATCATGTCCTCCATGAGTTTAACAATCATCTCTATACAAGATGACTCCCAAATCCCAATATGTAAACTGAATCTCTCCCCAAACTATAGTCTACCATCTCTAATAGAACACTAGCTATTCTTACTTCAATGTTTTATCAATTAAAAAAAAAAATAAAGCTTTTTATTTTCAAAGTATTATTGAAACATTCACCCTTGCAAAACTTTGTATTCCAAATTTTTTCTTCCTGTTGCCCCCACCCCTTCCCTTAGACAAAAAGTCATCCAATATATGTTAAATAGGTGTGATTCTTCTATACATATTTCCACCATTATCATGAAGCACAATTAAAATCACATCAAAAAGAAAAAAAATGAGAAAAAAAGCAAGAAAAAAAAAAAAAAAAGAAAAAGAAAAAAGGGGCAGCTAGGTGGTGCAGTGGATAGAGCACCAGCCCTGAAGTCAGGAGAACCTGAGTTCAAATCTGACCTCAGACACTTAACACTGCCTAGCTGTGTGACCCTGGGCAAGTCACTTAACCCCAATTGCTTCAGCAAAAACAAACAAACAAATAACAAGAAAAAAAGTGAAAGTATACTATGTTGTGATCCATATTCAGTCCCCAAAGTTCTCTCTCTGAGTGTAGATGTTTTACCAATTTCTTAAAGTTAATATATGGAAATTCCAAAATGGAATCTGGCATCTCCCCTAAAACTATTCCACTATGTTCCAGGTTCTATTGACTATACCATCATGCTCCCAGTCACATTGACTCAAATTTTCAACTTCAAACTTCACTCTTGCTTCTACCATGCTACTCATATCTAACTCATTGCCTTCCTCAGAAGATCCTAAAATCTGTAAAATGATATTTAATTAGGAACTGCTCAAGGCAGTATAGTGTAGGGAGAGCAGGATCCTCTTCCCTCATCATCTCTCACATTTATTCCTTTCTTCTCTATATGATTTGACATCAAGTCATTCAGATTCCCACCCTTAACAATTGTAATAAACCCCTGACTGGCTTCCTGCCTCTAGTTTCCACCCATTATGTCTCAATTTGTATCTATCCTTAATGACTCAATCTAACTGAAACCTGTTTAAGATTTTAGCTTAAAAAGGCTAAAATCTCCTCTTGCCTTCCGGGGCATCTCCAGTCATTTGAGATGTATCTGACCACAGGATGAAGATTGCTTTGGAGGAGCAAAGTGAAGCTGGTTGCTTTGCACAGCACTTCCTCACTTAAATCCAATTCATTTACATGCCATAGCATCACCTCCCTGATGTCATTCATGGTCCTTTTCAAGTACAAAGGACATATAACAACAATTCCTCTATCTATCCAAGGACTTAACAAAGTGCCTGACACTATCATAAAAGGTGCTATAGAAATTCTTATTCTCTTTCCCATTCCCTTCATATAACTGTCAAAATATAATATACAGATCTTCCTTGAATCTTCCATGCTCAAAATCTTTATTAACTAACTGCTGCCTATAGAATAAAATATAAACTCCTTAGTTTACAATTTAGTAGTATGTGCCATATCTTGTCTTTGTTATACCTCTCCAGAATTTGTTATACCTCATATTATTACCTTTTGCTTACTTTATGTTCCAGCTAGGTAGGTTATTAATTGTTTCTGTTTTCTATTTCTGAGTACCTGGATGTTCACTGGGTCTCAGTTTCCTCAACTGTAAAAAACAAGACAGTTGGACTAGTGCATCTTTTAGGTTCCTCCACATTCTGAATTTTGGTTATTTTGCAAAAATCTTGCCTCTCCTCGAGAAGGTCATTGTCTATGTCTCTTTGCAATTGGACATGTTATTTTCTTCCCATTTTATAGCTCTATTTATTTATATTACTCATTTCCTTGTTTATACTATTTTTCTCCCACCCCTTTGGTTTATGATCTTAATCATATTTAATTCTGTAAAACCAAAAGAGATTGCTTGCGTATATGATCTGATACAAGTTCAAGAAACAAAATCTGTCTCTAATATCCAAGGGGGTGTTCCTGCAGTGAAAGTTTCAGCATAATACATAAACAAAAGGTTGAGCAGTTCCTGATTAAATCTCACCCATTTGCCCCAAGAGTTTTACCTTGTGATTTGACTACATTAGATCCCATTTCATGTGCACACCTTGGTTCCACCTTGTAGAGGGGAACAGTAAATTTCTTTTAAGAAGCCTTCAGAGGTCGGCAGCATCTTTAGTCTATAACCTCTTATGACAAAAGATACTATTTTCTCTTGCCAAGAGAATAGTTCTAAAAACATACTGCTCCTATCTATTTATTGCTCTTGATTTATGACATTTTGAGGAGAAAGCAAGGGGGAATTTCAGTAAGGATAATTCTTTGTAGGAGCGACTGATAAGATTCTTATAATATGATTTGAGGCATCTTGAGGAGGTCCTCTTTCTTCTCAAATCATTTAACATTTAATTATATTCTATTTTGGGCATACTATAATAGTGGGAAAAACAACACTATACTATGATAAAGAACATCCTATGCTTAAGCCACCATCCCACTTACTATCTTGAAATAAAGCTGAGAAATAATCTTTCTTCAAAAATAACTGACATTTGGTATTACTTCTTTATTCCCCCTTTAGATCATTCATACTTTAGAGTGGGGCACATGTTTTGTTAGGATATACTAAAGAAAAGCCCAAATGTCTCTTCACATAGAAAAGAGTGCTGTTACTTATGTGCCAGTTTCTATTAAGTTAAGTAAAAACATGGAGCTTTTCATTTAAGCTTCTCTACCCTAGGCCTTACTACCTATGTAAACTTAAGCAACTCTTTTACCTTCTGGAGGTCTGAGTTCCCTCATTTGTAAAATAAGAGGATTGTATGAAATAACAGAAACATTTAGGATTCCTTTCAGCTCTAAATTATGATTCCTGAAGTGGACTGATGTCCCCAAGGAATCATATTCTTCTACTTTGTAAATACATCTTCAGGGACAAATAAGAATATATTTCTAGTTGGGTAGCTAGATGGTGCAGTGGATAGAGCACCAACCCTGAAGTCAGGAGGACTTGAGTTCAAATCTGGTCTCAGACACTTAACACTTCCTAGCTGTGTGACTCTGAGCAAGTCACTTGACCCCAATTTCCTCAGCCAAAAAAAAAAAAAAAAAGAAGAAGAAGAAGAAAAAAAAAGAACACATTTCTAATGGTTGATTTTCTAACAGTGATGTGTAGGGGAGATCTGAGAAATAGTAATAATACTAATGTGATATGTAGGGCACAGATTCATAGAAAATAGGGCCAAAAGGAGACTAAAAAGAACACCTAGTTTAATCCCTTACTTTTAGATATATTATTTCCCTGATTTTACTGTTGCTGTTCAGTTGTTTTCAGTTGCACCTATCTCTTTGTGGAATTTTTTGGCAAAGATGCTAGATTGGCTTGCCATTTCCTTCTTCGGCTGAGGAAACCAAGACAAATTTAATTAAATGACTTAACTAAGAATATATAGGTAGTAAGCATCTGAGGCCAGATTTGAACTTAGGAAGGTGATTCTTTCTGACTCCAGGTCTAACATTCTATGCATTGTGTCACCAGTTGCATGAATTTGCAGATAAGACAAATGAGACTTGCAATAATAATCTCTGAAGCACAGAACTAACAAGTTTATATAGAAAATGAACTATTTAGGAGCCTAAGTGTTTAAAAAACATGGATATTTAAGACTTAAGAGAAGAAAAAAAACAAGTTTTGGTTTTTTATTGTTGTTATTGTTTTGTATAGAGAAGGGAAAGGTATTTACTTCTGAGAGAGGAAAGGAGATATGGAAGATAGGAAAAAAAGAATAAAAGAGAGGAAGAAAGAAAAGAAAGAAGCAAATCAATAGAAAAAATAATAAGGAAAGAGAAAGAAAGAACTAATGAAAGAATGATTGAACTAGAACACATGGTTACATAAATGGGCCTCTTTCTACTATATGCCATGGAAACCTTATACAAAACCTTATACAGGCTAAGAGAATGCTAACTTATTTGGAAAGGGAGGGCAACTTCCTTTCAGATTATAATCCAATTAAATTTTTGATCCATACCTATATAGCACCTTAACCCATTAAATTCCATCTACAGCTTTCTACAAGTGCCTCAGACTAATAAATTAAAAAGTGCTCTACTGAACTCCTTGAACACCTACTCAGTGCAAGGTACTATGACCAAAATTCCCACATTCCTCATTGCTCTTTTTCAAGTTTACCTTTTCTGCAGAGTAATATAATACTTCAATGGTATGGCCACAAAGATGTTTTCTTGTTCCCAATGAAATAACCCTTGCAGATAATAAACTTTAACAAGGAAATTGTGGGTTGTACAGGTGCAAAAACTACTTCAGTATATTTCTCCATACCCCAATTAAAATGGGAATAGAGCATATGCTCCCCTGCTGGAGTCTGTTAGCATGGTGAAGTGAGAGGGAGTTCTAGATAGCTAGCAGAGATTCCCTTTTTATTGTTTGGTTTACAGGCAATCATATCACTCTACACAAACTATAATTTCCTCTTTGTTATCTGGGCTTCCTCCAGACAACACAGTTCACTAAAGAAATAATAATGAGGCAAGGCATTTACTGCCACTGTGGGTTGTGCTGCTAGAATGGGAGGGAGCCAACAATTGGAGATTGATGCATTATTAAGCAAGGAAAAGACTCCTTATGCATTCCACCATTCCCCAATTCACTTTTTTGTTTTTGTTTTTGTTTTTTTTTTCCTATGGGATTTTAAACTTTTTATTATGTTATTTTTTTCTTCTGCAAAAATTACTCCGGTATTGATGAACTGTGAGATTTTATGGAAACGTTGAGTTAAATAGCACAACAAAGTTGTCATTGCACTTTGGCAAATTGTGTCTATAATCCTAACAGCATATATAATAAAGGGTGGCAATTCAGAATTTTCTTTACCTGGGATTACAAGTCTAGATCTGAAAGGAGATATGAGACATGATCCAGTCCATTGTCTTCCTCCCCCTTTTGTGGATGAGACTGAGGCCTACAGTAATTAAATGACTTGTTCAAGATTATAATTACTGAGGCAGGATTTGAATACACTTCTTTTGACTCTAAATCCAGAACTGTTTACATTGTACCCCGAGTTACCTCTTTGATGGTTCCCTAAGACTGTATTTTGGAATGGGATTCTAAAACATATTGAGGAATAACAGTAGGAGTTAGAAGATAGTTAATATGGTTTTTCCCTCTTTGTCTTTTCCCTTCCTCTCTGCTACTTCAAATCATGTCTACTCTCAAAGGGCCAGCTTGTGTCCACCATCCTCCATGAATTTTACCCCTCACTTCTATCTCTTTTCACCGATCTCAAATTGTACTTATTGTTTGCTCTACAAAATCTAATTTAGCCCACTGCAAAAGGACCCTTGGCGCTCTGTGGGAGACTAGACTTGATTGCTTCTAAGTTCCCATCCACCTTTATGATTCAATGAAAACGTTTTTCATCAGATTCTTGGAAACAGGTCCCAGAATATACTAAGACTTACCATCAAAACTAGTTATTGCTTGAAATATGAATTGGAGGAATAATAGCTATTATTGTCCTGCCTTGTTCATAAGGCATTTATGAAGACAGCAATTGATGGACTGAAAAAAATAATAGAAATGCAGGTTCTTCTTCTTATTATTTTGTCTCTTACACCTTGAATGTTTCCCTTTTCTCTCCATCCAAATTCCTCCTTCAGTGTTTAGTTTAAGCATACCTCTAACATAAATCCTTTCCCGAATACTCCTGTTCACAAAGATCTCCCCCTTCTGGGAACTTCTTTTGAATTAATGGATTGTACCATATATTTGCTGCTGAATGAATATCTATATGTTATCTAGGAGAAAGTCCTGGGTGGGGAAAAGGAGATCTGGGTTTAAATTTCAAAATAACTTAGTTGCATTCCTGTTCTGGGAGGAGATTTTCTCTGATACAATGGAAGCCTCCAACTTAAGTATAAAAGGAAACAATTAAATGTAGCTTTTAAAGAAGTAGGATATGGTTCTTAATCATCTAGATGAATAAGTGAGCCCAACTTTCTACAGACTTTCTAATAGCCCACAAAAAAAGTGATTAGTGGTACCCAGGTGAAGGGCCCGTGAAAGAGCAGGCCATATTGCCCCATATGCTTTCTGGAGAGCATATTGAATAATTGCTCCATCTAGCACTTCCCCATTAATGATTATTCCCTCAGACCATTCATTAGGCTCCTCCATCCCTCCCTATTTAAAGATTGCCTCTCCCCCCTCCCTCCCTAATGGGTGATTGCTTTTTTGGAAGCATTTCCCTATTGGATAATTAATTACTTCCTTTAGGCCAACATTTGCTTACAGGCATCCACTATGGGGGCAAAGAAGAGGCAAGAGAATTTATTTTCAGCCAGATGCAAATTGTTCAACTTAAATTTCAAACTGATCCATTGATCACTGTTTCATGCTATCCAGGGTTATGGGATGATGGGAAGGATCTAAGGCAGCTGATAGCTCAGCAAATGAGTGTTGTGTCTTCAGTTAGGATGATCTAAATTCAAATCTAGCCTCATACTTAGTAGCTATGTGACCCTGGGCAAGTCACTTAAGGACTAGTTATCTCAGTTTTCTTATCTGTAAAATGGAGATAATAATCAGGGTTATTACAAGAATCAAGTGAGATAATATTTGTAAAATATTTAGCATAGTACCTGGCACATATTAGGCTATATAAATGTGTGTGTATCTATATCTATATCTATATCTATATCTATATCTATATCTATATCTATATCTATATCTATATCTATATCTATATCTATAGATATCTATCTATATATTTATATATATTTATATTTATACACACATCTCTGTGTGTATGCATATATACATACATTTATAAACACATGTAACATATTTATATGCACACACACATATATATATATATATAAATGTATATACACAGATGTATACATTTATGCTTATTCTTTTTTCCTTTTTAGCAATCACTTATTGCAACTATTTCATTTTACAGATAAAAAAAATGAAGCAAAAAGTTACAACTGATGAGGGTTGGGGTCCCTTTAAGATTCCTAATTGCCCAACCCTCATCACAATGAAATCACAGGTGTAGCACAATCAGGATCTGACTCCACTTCCAGTGTTCTTTGTATCAGGCTAGGCTAGTCTGACCCCTTTATTTTACAGAAGAGGTTTAGGGAGCTGAAATGACTTGTCCAAGGTCATTTGGCTCATTTTTGTCAGAACTTGGACTAAAATCCATGGGGTCTCCATTGTGCTTTTTAAATTACAGCATCCACAGAACTAGCACCATCACAAGTCTAAAACCAAGTGGTGGACAGGGTCTTTTTTATTTTTGTTTTTTTTTTTAATCTCTAGAGCATAAAATACTCTCTCCAATACTCAAATGGATTTCATATATTTGAAAGTTCCCTCCATTCCAATCTCCACTCTCTCATTCTTGCCCAATCTCTTCACCCCCAACCATAAATTTACAACCCACTGGAAGTCTTTCTCCTAATATTGTTTGGGAAGCACTCTAGCAGTCCATTTGTCCTCCCTTGTTTCTGCCATATGATCAGATCATCTTCACTTCCTATCATACAATTTCTGGATGATGTCTTGTACTCCTATACTCATTGATTACAAGTTCTGTCTTCTCAAAACCACTACCTGCCTGTTCTTTGTGTGTTTCTTACTTTTAATTCTTCAAAGGCAGTGAGTGATATTCCACATCTCATTGCTGTGTAACAACCTTGTAGAATGGAGTAATTTTTTTTTTATTATATATATATATATATATATATTTTATAATATTATCCCTTGTATTCATTTTTCCAATTTACCCCCCCTCCCTCTATTCCCTCCCCCCGATGACAGGCAATACCATACATTTTACATGTGTTACAATATAGTCTAGGTACAATACATGTGTGCGAATATCACTTTCTTGTTGCACAATAAACATTAGAATCCGAAGGTACATGCAACCTGGGCAGACAGATATTAGTGCTAACAATTTTCATTCCCCTCCCAGTGTTTCTTCTCTGGGTGCAGCTACCTCTGTCCGAATGGAGTAATTTTTAAAAAGATAACTGCTTTTATGGATTTGGCCCATAGCAGTCATTTGATAAATATTTGATTTATTAAATTTGATTTTGCTTTTTATGAACTACACTTTTATTTTAAATATGGGTAAAGGGATTGCATAGTATCAGAAAATTAGAGTTGTGCTACCCCAAAGCTCATGTCCTGGGAAAGAAGGCACTGACATATCCCTGGTAATAGAAGTACAAGCTCTAGAGCTGAGGGGAGAGCTCCAATGTCCACTCCACCTTGGGAAGTGTATCTCATATGTAGCTTGGTTGTTTTCCCATTTAGGTTTCATTAATCATTTCTTAAAAGCTGTGAACTTGAACCACTAGTGAAGTCAAGTTTCTCACTTGTAAGATGGAGGAAATACTATTTGTAATGTACTGAACCTGGTGCCTGGCAAATTATTGGTGAATTCTTGTTCCCTTCCTACTCTGTCCCTCAAAGGTTCACTATTACTCCTGTTTTGGCTGAGGAGCGTGTGCTATTCCTTAGCCCCAAATTTCTAGGGCAAATTTAATGGATAGGTTTTCAATGGAGTCCCATTTCTTACTGAGTCCTACCCAGACAAAGGCTTCATAAGTAGTGTTTATGCCATGAAAAACCAACTCTTTGAAAAATATGATTGGAGATTGCTTTTTTATGAACATAGGAGTATCTGACTACCTACAGCTATGATAGAATTAATTTTACTAAGGAGCCAAGATATCCACTATGTCCTGGGGGTTAACCTGGCCAAGCTATAGGCAGCCAGCAGGAATCAGAGTTCAGTGGCAGGAACCTGTAGTTAGAGATAAAAATCCATCCAAGCCCCATTAAAAATAGGTATGGTTTGTTCCAAAAAAAAAAAAAAAATCAGTAGCTCATATAGGATGTGATTTACCTCAGGATCCGGCCTTTATGAAGGCAAGCAAATATAAATGGAGGCTCTCCGGGATGACACAGAATACTCAATTTGATAAATAAAAAAGGCTCATTAGAGTTTAATGTCTAATTTCATTTTCCAGTTATGGTTATGAGAGAGCTATTGATTCTGCTGGGGCAGGTTGAAGCACAAATAAAGTGGATTTAGGCAAGGTACCTTTGTGTTCTGGCTTGGTTTCTGCCCCCAGGGAGTCCCATTTAACTTGGCTCTATTCCATCATAAGGGAGAGAGGGCAAAGTTTTGAAGCCTTTAGTCTCTCTTTTGGAATAGGGTTCTGGAGAAAAGGAAGCTTCTACTCTTTCAGCACCAATGATATTGATTTCATTTATAGTAATTCTTGAATCTTCTGCTACACTCTCTCATATTTTATTATTAGCAAGGCAGAGTTTAGAAAAGTCATAATTCAATTCAATAAGCATTTATTAAACACTTACTGTACGCCAGGTATTCTGTTAGGAGATATAAAGGTATTATACATCTTCAGACATTCTCTGAGCATATAAAGACAAAAAAAAAAATCAATCAGTGCCTGACCTCTAGGAGTATATAACTTAATGGGGAAAATGACATGTACAGGTGACTACATTTTTAATATAAAATAATTTCAGGAATGGGCCATTATAAATAATTGGTCCTATAAGAGGTGGCAACTGAATTGAGCTTTGAAGGGAGTTGGGGGTTCTAAGCAAAGGTGAAAAAGGAGAACTCCCTAGATTTGGGAGACAATGAAAAGGTTTAGATAAGAAAGATGGAAGAGGATGTATTGTATATTGGCAACATACAGTTAGAAGACAAAGAAAGAAGAAAGAAACAAAAAGTCCTTGAAGGGGAAAAATGTATAATCAGCTGTGAAGGGCTTGGAATCAGAATGTGAAGGGTTTTAAAGGACAGATAGATGAGCTGGTCTTTTATCCTAGAAGCAATCAGGAACCACTGAGACCTTTCAGTAAGGGAGTAACTCTGACAGTGTTAGAGTTATGCTTAGTGTTAGAGATTTAAAGATAGATTCAAATGAGGGTAGATGGATTGGATAAGGATTGAACTTGTGATTTCACTGGTATAAGAAGCCACCAAGTGAAGAAATACAGCTTACTAACTCTACCAATGCAGGTAGGTAAATTTTCTTTAACATGCTCTTAGAAAGCTACCTACAGGGCAGAGCCACCAAACTGTACATAAGGATCCCTGTGGACTACATATTGACTTAGAAAACCACATATTAACATTATTTATTTTTTATTGTATTTTTATCCCATCAAATGTTTCCCAATTACACTTTAACATGTCTTGGTCACACTCAGGATGGTAATGAGCCTCAGTATAGCTGGGCAAAGTATTTGATGCCTTAGGCCCAGAACACTGATATCTTAAATAACTTGCTCAGGATTCTATGGATAGTGCTAATGATGCTTCCCAACTACACCTAGTTAACTCCCTATTACCAGTAGACTACACAACTTGCTTTGGTCTTTGATATTAAAAAAAAAATAAATTACATCTTCTTCCATTTTGCTTACATCAGTAGAAAAAAGATTTGATTTCACAGTTATCTTAACCAATATTTCTCAAATATTCTCTATAATACTAGCTGTGATTTGCAAGGATGCGATTATTTCTATACACTAATTTATTTTTGGAGTCACAGCTAGAATAGAGTGCTAGGTCTGGAGTCAGGGAGACTCATCTTCCTGAATCCAAATCTGGTCTCAGACCAATTCTGTATAGTAGTAGTAGTAGTAGCAGTGTAGACCAGTAATATGTAATAGTTATGTCATCTTGGGCAAGGCACTTAAACTCTATTTGCCTCAATTTCCCATCTGTAAAATGAGCTGGATAAGGAAACGACAAGCTACTCCAGTATCTTATCCCAAGAAAATCCCAAATGGTTACACAATTAAACAACGAAAAAACTTATTTTTTTTTGGCAGATAATACTTTTTCAGCATCTTAGGCAAATGACTAATAATTTCTTTTAGTCAAAAATTATAATTAAGTTGCGAATGAACTTTTTAATACAGAAATTCCCTTTGAAGATGCATTTCATAGCTGCCTTAACACTATTAGAGAATTACTTGGAACATGAAAAGAAGTAATTTGTTTATAATCACACAATTAGAATGTACAAATCAAAAGCAGTACTTAAGACCGTCTTCTAGACCCCCAAATTTCCCCCTTTTTGACTATATCATGCTTCCCCTAATTTTATACTAATGATAATAATTATTTATATGTATGTATCTTGCTTTTACAAGTTATTTAAGTCAAAAGTGTATTTCATAAGTCTGGTCCTGAGAATTGTGGTTTTTTAAAAAAGGACAAAACATATATTCTACTTAGATATCTTCTTACTTGTGAAATCAACTATTCAAGGTGTCCCATATCAATCACATATTCCAGCTATATTATGTCTTTCAGAAGGTTTTCTTTCAGGTTCAAATGTATTTTGGCAAACTGAATCACAGTTCCATAGAATGTTAGAGTGGAAAGGTTCCTTAAAAAATGAAGCAGAAATGTCAGAAACGGACCTTTGAATGCAAGAAAGTTTGGAGTAGATTATTAGAGCTGGAAAGAATAAGATTTAGAACAAAAAAGTTGGAGAGGGTCACAAAATACAAATGTTAGAGATATAAGGAACTTTGGAACATAGGACGTAGAAAATCAGTAGAAAAGACCTTATAATTTGTGGAGTTCAAGTCCCTTTTTAGATAGAGGTGGAAATGGAGACCCAGAGAGGTTGAATTACCTACTTACATAAAGTTACATCACAGTTTCATGAAAGAATTAGGTGTCCTCATTCCTAATTCTGGTCCACTACAGGCTATCACAGTTGAGTCCCAAGAGTTGATATCATATCATTTTCAATTGTTCTATGCAGTAAGTTCTTAATGGGATTTGAATCTAATATTTCATATTTGACATGCTTCTGGATCATCTGAGAATCTCACAATCATTTTTACAAATAGAGGGCTCTTGGCTCAGTTTGAATCAATCTCACCAGAGAAAAGATCATTACTGCTTATTTTCACCTTTCAGTTCAACATCCATCTAATATAAATAAAGTATGTATTCATCTATTCACACATTAAATAGTATATGTATTTGGCTGTCACAAGAGATCTTATTCATAATATAATGTAACCACTTTAGTCTCTTCATCTTTAGCACTGATGCCTAATCATAATATTATAGATTTAAAATTGGGAAGGAATTTTAAAATTAGGATTAAGGTCATCTAGTTCAATCTTACCATTTTAGAATTGAGGAAATTGAGACCCATAGAATTTCTGAAGGTTGATCATTCCATAATTCTATATTCATGCAACTTCCTAATGAATCAAAATTTATATTTCAATCCCTAATGACATTGTTCAGATGGGCACACTAACTTCCCCACCTCACTACTTTTGTTTCCACATAATTTAAATAAATGGATGGGTTTTCCATGTAGATTATTATAATAGACTAGAATATTTCATCATTTATTATAATAGACTAGAATATTTCATTGTTAAAACAAAAAGAAACAAGAAAGCAAAAGCATAAATTGTACAATTACTGCACATATTTAGTACAGTATTTGGCAAACATATAGTCAGCAAATTAGCATTTATTAAATGTATACTATGTACAACCACTATGATAAACACTGGGAGTACAAAGAAAGACAAAAACAACAACTACAACAATAATAAAGAGAGCTCTGAAGAAGCTTATAATTTCCTTGGCAAAAATTTTCCTACAGCAAAAATATATGGCAAAAAACATATTTTTAATTATATCTTCTATCCATACACCCATCTCTCCTCTGCCACTGCCACTTTGTACGGCTTGTCACCTCACACTTGGAGTATTGCAATAGTCTCCAATCCACCCTACTCCTAGTTGTCAAATTGATCTTGAAGTGCAGTTCTGAGAATATTGTAATAATTTTATGTTGTCCCCTTCCACCCAGTTCCCTTTCAAAAAACTTCAGCAACTCTCTTTCCTCTTCAGGATTAAATATAAAATTGTCTGTTTGGCATTCAAAGTTCTCCATGACCTGGCCTCCTCCTATCTTTTCAGTCTTCTTTTACCTTACTTCTGACCCTGTACTGTAAGATCCTGTTGATTCTTCCTGGAACAAGCCCCTCAATCTCCAGATTCCAGGAATCTTCCCAGGGTATAATACTCTTCCTCCTCATTTCTACCTCTTGACTTCATTCAGATTTCCTTTGAAATTTTTTTTGTTCCATTTAATGCTTGTGATTTCCCTTTATTATGTCTAACTTAGCTTGCACGTATCTTGTTTGTACATACTTGTTTGCATGTTGTCTTCCTCTCCCCAATCAGACTGTAAACTCTCTGTTTTGTTTTTTGCCTTTCTTTCTATCCCCCAGTACCTGGAATCGTGCTCAAGTGGCTCATTGTCTAGTAAAATGGGACAAGGGGTCAGGTAACTCTACTCGAAGACAGTAATCAGTGTTGCAAGAGAGACAGAGACTAAAGAAGACAAGATTTTCTAATGGGAAGGTTAAGTGGCAAGTTTCTTATTTCCTACTGGCAGGAGGAGGACATGCTTTATGAATACAGGCCTCTAAGACGTTCTTGTAGGTAAATATATGTGTTGTATTTTGTGGCAAGAAGGTATTGGGCTGCTTTAGCTTGAGGCCCAAGAGGGCTGCCTGTCTAATAATTACTTTCATCATACTTGTGATGGGGCTTCCTCACTAACCTGTGGATAACATCACATTCTGCTCCACCAAAGTGGCCCTCAAGAAAAGAAAAAAAAAAAAAAAAAAAAAAAAAAGAAAAAAAAAAAGACCAGCTGGTAGTTTTCCCTGAAGCAGAAAAAAATCAAACACCCCCTGCTCAGCACATCATCACCCCACTTATCTTTCACAGAATATAAATGAAAAGCAATGTTTTCTATAAACATCTGCATTATGAAGACTGAAGGGCATTTTCATCATTTTCCAGAGACCTTCCATGAAAACCGCAGGGAGAAGACTAAACTAATAGACAGATACATCATGTGAGGATGGATGTCAACATTTTCTTTTAATCAGTGCACAGTCAATACTCTGCATTAGGAATAACTAATTAGTTTCTCGACTTCTTCCCACAGATGTCATTGCAAAATATATCTGAGGAATGTCATCCATACTTGAAGAGAGGACAAGCATTATAATTAAGTATTAGGCTATCTTACTAGTTTGAAACTGCCATGAAGTGTGAAATGGCTATAATTCACATTTTTAAGATCCTGCATTTATTAGCATCTATTTTATACTCAAGGTTAGTGGTGTGCAGCCGGGATTGTCAAGAAAAAAATTAAATTCTACTTTTCTTTGCTACTTCAGAGCATGTGACGATACATGTGTGGAAGGAAATGAAGAGCAAGAATGGAATCAGTTGCACTTCTGCTTAAGTCTTAGATCCCAAAGGATTGGAAGCTTATCTTCCTCTGTGAATAGCAAGAGGTAATCAGATGTATAGCTGGATGACAGAGAATTCTGAATTCTTCCACAAGCAACTCTCTATACCAGATAAAATTCAGAGCTATACACTTGTAAACCTAAACACAATCCCACTGGAGCCTGACAATTACATGTTCCCTGGAGAAAAGGGATCTATATTTTCTAAACTTCTTGCAAAAGAAATAATCAGGTAATAGACTATTTTATTGGGGGGGGTAGGGAAAGAGTGATATTCCTCATTACAAATGAGAAAAAAAAGTAGTATCCATTCATTCATTCATTGCATAACTATTTAGGGAAAACCAACTATGTGCAAAGCAGTATGTTAGGTGATGAGGGAGATATAAACATGCATAAAAATAGTTTTATCCTTGTACAGTTTGCAATTTAGTTGAAGTGAAGAAAGTATAAGGAGGTGGTAGAGAATAAAGCATATACACAAAATCATGGAATACATAAAACACTGGCTCTGATTGTTATATAAATATAACATTCAGTTAATAATCACTCAGCACCTACTATATATAAGGCCTTGTAGTAATAGTTGTGGATAAAAGACAGTAGCTGATTTCTAGATGCTCACAATCTAATGGAGGAGAGATCATGTAAACAACTATGTACAAATAAGCTTCATACAGGATCAGTAGGAAATAATCACTGGAGGGAAGGCACTAGAATTAAGAGGGATCAGGAAAAGGCTTCTTGTAGAAGGTAGGATTTTAGCTGGGGCTTGAGATATCAAGTGAGATTATATTTGTAAAGCACTGAGCACTTGCCACATAGTAGGCACTTAATAAATTCTGGTTGTCTTCCCACTTCAACTTCCTCCCCTCTAAATACAAAGAACAACTCAGAATTCAGGAGGCAGAGATGAAGAGGAAGAAAACCATAACAAAGACAGAAGATATAACTTAACATTCAAGAAACAGCAAGGCTAGCATCCCTAGTTCTGAAAGTACATGGGGATGGGCTATAAAGTTTAAGACTAGAAAGTTGAAGGAAGGAGGCAGGTCATGAAGGGTTTGAACTATTGTACTTCTTAAAGAAATATGTTGCTCATCTCTGGGGAAGGTGTGACTGATTTGTTGGTAGAAGAAGGAACTTTTAAATTGTTTTCCCTATAAAAGGGATGGATTTGTGTTGACTAATCCATATTTTTGAGACACTTGAAGTGGCTGCAAAATGTATCTTGTGAAAGATCTGGGGATTTTAATACATCACATGCTCAATGGGAATCAACAGTGTGATATGGCTGCCAAGAAATCTTAGGCTGCATTATTATTGGCTGATTATTATTATTATCAGCAAAATTGGCTGAGTGCCCAGGGTGAGGTAACACTAGAACAGCCCAAGGTATCAATGAATAGCAGATTGATTAATACCAAATCCCTCTATGACTATGGATATGGTGACTTATCCCTTTCTAAATTAGCTTTGCTAATGAATAATTGAAGAGCACACCCAAAGAGAGAAATCCCACTGTCCTCTGTGATGGTCTGACCACATCTTCAATACTATCTTTAGTTCTGAGTGTCATATGTTAGGAGGTACCTTGTCAAGCAGGAAGATGGCCAGGAGAGAGATCAGAATATTAAGAGTAACTGAAGTTATGTCTTACACAATAATTATTTGAAATAACTGAGGTTGTTCTGCCTGGATATGAAAAGACTTAGAGATATGATAGCTGTTAGGAAGTATTGGAAGAAGCATTATCTGTGGAAGGTTTTATATTATATTTTTAGTTTGTTATTATTTGGTATCTGGTAAGAAAACATTTAAAAGAGGTCATATCTATCTCTTTTCTCATCTATGTCACAATTGGACTGAAAAATGAATAAATAATAACAGGCAAGTACAATGTAGATATTTATGATAATAATAGTAATAGAATTTATATAGTGCCCATATGTCAGTTCTGTGCACTTTACAGATATTATTTCATTTGATCCTCACGATAACCCTTGGAGCTAGGTGCTAACATTACCTCCATATTAAAATCAAAGAAACTGGAGTAGGGAGTATCAATCTTTTTAGATTTCCAATATCAGTGGAGTATGAAGTATGGGGAAGAATCCATATTTTCCTCATCTATGTCATTTTCTTAGGCACATGAAAAGTTGGCAGACCTTTCTTTTACCAGTGCCTTTGTGACTACCCTTCCAAAAAGGCAGCACTTTTCTTGCAATGAGCACAAGGTGGGCAACAATGGACAGTTGACCAGTACGTCTTGAATTAAATTCCAGATTTGCTGATGGGAATTTTTTTGGGTCAAGCTATAACTTCTTTCCCATATCAAAAGAAATTGGAAATAAGCTCTACCTAAAGCCTGATTATCTTTTGTGACTGTACCTCAAAGGACAAGGAAAAGAACTGAGATATTAACTTCTTTTCCCTAATCTTATAGGACAGAACTGGCACTAAGGGGCGAATATCAGATAAAATGATTTTACCTAATGGAGAACTTCCTAAGTAAAGCTAACAAACATTTATTAAATTTCTACTAAGTACAAGGTACTAAGATTAAATCAAAAGTCCTTCCTCACAAAGAGTTTATACTTTATCTAGGAAGAAATGATTCAATCACAAACAAGTATATTACAAGGATAGGTATGATGTGGGCAATGGAAAGATATGGATCAAGTCATCTAGTAAAACTTGAGTAGAGAGGTCATTTTTAGATGCAAAAGTAGGGAAAGCTTCATGTAAGAAATAATGCCTTTGACAGACTTGGAAAGAAGAGAAATATCTGAGCTGGCCCCAAATAGCATGAGTAATCTTGGGAGATCCTGAGACAAATGTCATTTGAAGCTTTCAAAAGAAGGTTAGATGAGCAATTTTCTGGGGATATTGTCAAAGGGAGTAGAGGGACCCTGATCTCACTTCCAATCCTGACCTGATATTTTATGTCTAGAATGTATGACAATAATATTGGGCAACATTTACGAATCACCTGGGATCTAAACTATGATCCTGGAACCTGATTACCATTATGCTTTAACTAATCACTGACAATTACTGATCAAAAGAAAAATTATGGTGACATTTGGTTTATTGTTTGTTGAATTCACTTCTGATTCCATATCTGTCTTGGGTAAAAAGTGCATCATTATGTACCTCTAATCTCCCATTATTCTTTGTTTTGAAAAGGTTATAATTGGAATAAAACAAGACTGGCTGGAAGCCAATATCCATGAAGAATAGAATTAAGCAAGATTTTCTATACACATAAAGACATACTTTCCTATCAAAAGAGAAAGTTAGATTCAAAGACAACAATTTCCCAGAATACAAATAAAAATTAAGTAGATGTTTTTGTATTAAGGAGATTGGTGAGTGGATAAAGATAAAGAATAGATGTTTTTTTTGTTTAGGTTATTTTTAATTTAGTAATTTTCCTAATAAATATCTGAGAAAGGCCTTAAGAATCAAAGAATACTACTTCTACCAGTATCAAGAAGCCTATATGCTTCTTGCTTCAGAAGCAGAAGGAAGAATGAACCTAAAGTAAAATTTTATATAATCTCTTTTTTTAAGATAAGGAAGCTAAGACTGATATAGGATATAGTTTGGCCCAACGGTTAATAAGTTGAAATTTTGTGAGCAAAGAGATCAGGTGGATCCATCACCTTTCCTGAGATAATTCAACTTATTGGGATTTGACAATATTTTATTTTTTTAGAATCATATGTTTAGGACTGAAATCAAGATCCTTAAAATTTATGTAACCATCTGCCTCATTTTATGGATATGGAAACAAGTCCATAGATGTCAAATATCTTGCTTAATATCATAGAAATAGAGAAAGAGCTGGAATTCTGACCTGTGTTCTTTATCTTAAAAATCATGTTTTTTTCCCCATATTTTCTTGCTTTATTCCTAAAACACTGTTTCTTTGGCTTTATTAATAGAGTTGAGTGCTTGATTTCTGAGTGTAGTGTGTGGCACATAGGAGAAAGGTATTCAATACATCTCCATTGAAATGAATTAAAATACAGTTAGAATTTACTATTGAGGGTCTTTTCTCCCTTTGAAGCTCTGTTTTATAAACAAAAATTCTATTACTTTTGATTTTGTCCATGTGATTACTTCTCTTAATATGAATCTTCCCTTCCTCCCTTTCTCCTTCCTTTTCTTTTTCTTTCTTCCTCTCTTTCCTTCTTTCTCTTTCTTATTTTTGAGGTCAGATGTAGTCTTTTGACACTTAATTAGCCACATGCATCTGGGCAGGTCACTTAATCCTGTTTGCCTCAGTTTCCTCCTCTGGAAAATGAACAGGAGAAGGAAATGGCAAATTACTGCAATATATTTGCCAAGAAAATCCCAAATTGGGTCATGAAGGACACAATTGAAATTAATTGAACAGCAACAATTATGGAGTTTTTTCCATAGCAGATAGAGGTAAAGTTTCTTGTCCAGAGTCACATAGTAGGTATCCAATAACAAATTTAAACTCTGGTCTTTCTGACTCCAGATCCAGTGCTCTATCCACTGGACTTTCTAGCTGCTCTCAAAAGGGTACTACAAATTATGAATTAAATGGCCCATTTAAAAAAAAAATTAGATCACTGGCTTTTAAGTACTATGAATATTTTTAATGAATATATTTTAAAAGACTCTTTAGATAGGTACTATATTCAATTTCTATTGTTGTTCTGGCATATCCAGTTCTTTCTGAATCTATTTGAAGTTTTCTTGGTAAGGGTACTGAATGGTTTGCCATTATTTCTCCAGCTCATTTTACAGATGAGGAAACTGAGGCAAACAGGGTGAAGTGACTTGACCAGGGTCACACAGATACTCAATGTCTGAGGCCAGATTTTAACCCCAGGAAGAAAAATCTTCTTGATTTCAGGCCCAGAACTCTGCACCATCTAGCTGCCCCATATCTTCACCTTTCACAGTCTGCATTTTATTCACATTCACTTGTTATTCAAGGTATGTCTTCTTGTACAGCCTAGTTAGTGAGGGGAAACAAGCCCAGTCTCCTTCTTCATTAATTTGGAATAACATGTCATCATTAGTTTAGAATAATTCCACATATGGGGAATGTTAATAAACATCTCATAGGGAGAATGATGGGTGTAGGCTTTTGCATACTAAGCTACTTACTTATCTAGGGAGATGCAGCAGTTTTTTATTTTTAAACTCAACTTTGAATTTATTTGTAAACATCTTAAGGAAGATTACTGATACAGTAAATCTGAAATGGAGTGCAATGAACCCAAGCTATCGCAGACCAAGAACAGTACCAATTCTTTTAACTTACAGCCTAGGAAGGCAGTAAACATGGCTACTCCAAGATGAAATGCCAGAGGCCTTAAACTCTCTCAAATAATGACTCTCATTAAAATAAAATAAATAAAAAACCCACACATGCCAGACACAAGATTGAGTTTTGATGAAACAACAAAAACAAAGTTAAGCCCAAAGTTTTTTTTTTTTTTTTAACCAAGAGGGAAGTTCTCAGGAGGAGACAGGGCAAGCTAAAGTCTTTCCAGCTGTGACTGCTATTTAGCCAAGTGAAGGACCTATAGATATTGGAAAAAGGGGAAGGGGAAAAAGAGGGGTATGAACAAAACCCAGATGTTATCCATTAATCTGATAATTTTCCCCACAATAACAAATACCTTCTGTAGGCCAAAACTATCCAGAAAGTAAAATGATAAATCTCTCCTGCCTCCCCACAAACTTAGACTGGTTGGCTCTGACCCAGCCATACTGTGCTTTCTATACTTCACATCTTACCATGTTTTTGTTGGATATGTTTTTCACAATGGTTAGAAATCTGGACTCGGAGTCAGGAAAACCTTATTCCAATCTGACTTTAGATGCTTACTAGCTATATGACCCTGGGCAAGTCACTTGACCCCTCTCAGTCTCACTCTCTTCATCTATAAAATGAGGATATAATAGCATCTATATTATAGGTTGTTATGACAATCAAATGAGATATATGCAACATGCTTTGCAAACCTTAAAGGCAATAGAAATGCTATTGTTGTTGTCACTCTTATCAGACAGCATGGTATGGTGGGTAGAAAGCTGGAGGGAAAGAAATAAGTGTTTATTAAATACCTGCAATATAGTATATACTAAGAACTATGTTAAGAACAGAAGCTTTTTTTTTTCTTTGCATCTATTTGGTAAAATAGATTAAAATGGGGGGGGGAACAAAAGTTTTACAAATATCTCATTTGAGCTTGGATGATACAGTTGAAGAAACTGATGCAGACAGAGGTTAAGTGATTTGGTCAAACTCACTTAACTAGAAAGAGTCTGAAGCTAGATCTTACATAACTCAGGTTTTCCTGACTCTAGAGCTAGAGCTCTATCCACTAGGGTACCACTTAGCTACCACACAATAAACAAGATCTGGACTTACTGTCCCTCTCTGACATATTGACTCTGTCACTTTGGGTAAGTATTGGTGAAGGGAGTTTCCTAATAGAGTGTAGTGTCCAACACCAGTATAATCACAGCTCTGGACAATGTTTTAAAATTTTTACAAAAAACTTGAGAGACTATGGATCAGAGAAATGCAAATTAAGACAACTTTGAGGTACCACTACACACCTCTCAGATTGTCTAAGGTGATAAGAAAAGATAATAATAAATGTTGGATGGGGATGTGAGAAACCTGGGACACTGATACATTGTTGGTGGGGTTTGTGAATGTATCAAACCATTATGGAGAACAATTTGGAACTATGCTCAAATGGTTATTAAACTGTGCATACTCTTTGACAAAGAAGTGCCACTACTGAGTCTATATCCCAGAGAGATCTTTAAAAAGGGGAAAAGGACCCACATGTGCAAAAATGTTTGTGGCAGCCCTTTTTGTAGTGTCAAGGAACTGGAAACTGAGTGGATGCCCATCAGTTGAAGAATGGCTGAATAAATTATGGTAGATTAATATAAACTATGGTATAAATTATGGTTATAGAATATTATTGTTCTGTAAGAAATGACCAGCAGGATGATTTCAGAGAGATTTACATGAACTGATGCTAAGTGAAATGAGTAGAACTAAGAGAACATTATATACAGCAACAAGACTATTTGGTAATCAACTGTGATGGACTTGGCTCTTTTCAACAATGTGGTGATTTAGGTCAATTCCAATAGACTTGTAATGGAGAGAGCCGTCTGATTCCAGAAAGAAGACTGTGGGACTGAATGTAGATCTCCATATAGCATTTTTGCCTGTTTTGTTGTTGTTTACTTCATTTTTTTCTTTCTCTTTTTTCTTTTTCTTTCTTTTTTTTTTTTGATTTGATTTTTCTTGTGCAGCATAATTATAGAAATATAGATAGAAGAATTATACATGTTTAACATATATTGGATACTTGTTGTCTAGGAAAAGGGTGTGAGAAAAATTTGGAACACAAGGTTTTGCAAGTTAATGTTGAAAATTATTTTTGCATGTATTTTGAAAATAAAAAGCTATTATTAAAAGATATCTTGAGAAATAGTGGGTGGTTTGGTTTAAAAAAAATCTGAAACACACCTAGAATATAATTATACAATGCTAGAACTGGACACAATATCAGAGAGCATCTACTACAAAGTTCTCATTTTTCGATGAAGAAACAAACCCAGAGAAGGGAAGGATTTGTTAACTTTTCCAAGGTCCCCAACTTGTTGGTAGCATGACCCAGACTAGAATATTGGTCTCCTAATTTGCTTCTTGATTATTCTTTTTATTATACCATTCTGTCTCTTTAATCAAACATTCTCTAAATAGTCTTGCATATTTATACCAATTCAGGGACCAGATATAGATTGTTCATGAACCATCTCGATAAAATGAATTTCAATTCTATGATGCCACAAATTGAGATTGTTTTTCTGCCAGTTCATTTTCCCTTCACTCAATATGCAAGATTAAAGCTAATCAATAGTGCAGTGGAATTGTGAATGTATTAAAATACTAGCATGGATACATTTGTAGGCATCAGATTTTGCTATTTCATCTACTAGAGTTGGAAAGAAAACAAAACAACAACAAAAAAAGAAACTAATACAGATAGCATTCAAAATTGCCACTTTTCAGAGGTAGATTCTAATTCAGCACTTTTCTGAGAAATAATTCCAAAACAAGGAACTTTGAACTTGAAATAAAATGAAGAGTCAGCATAGTGTGTGAGAAAGAACACTGAATTTGTCTAACACTTACATGTATGACCCTGGGCAATACACTTTCTGAGTTTTGATTTCCTCATTCATAAAAGGAGGGGTTTAGAATAGATGAGCTTGAAAGTTTAACAATCTGTAATTGAAATAGAATATGTTTAATTCTGTTCTTATTGTTTAATCATTTCAGTTATGTGTAATTCTCTTTGTGACTCCATTTGGGGGTTTCTTGGCAAAGTACTGGAGCAGTTCACCTTTTCTATCTTCATTTTCTAGATAGGGTTAAGTGATTTGACCAGGGTTATATCCCTAGTAAGTAAATGAGGCTAGATTTGAACTCAGGTCAACCTGACTCTAGGCCAGACACTCTATCCACTGTGCCAACTAGCAGCCTTTCATTTTGAGCTACTTGCACCTCTAAATCTATGATGCTCCAAAGAGATTAAATTGCCATGTAGATAATCTAACTCCTGGCTCAAGCCTTAATATGAACAGGCTGTATTTACTCAGCATTATCAAGAAAAAAAAAAAGATATTTAGCATTACAACACAAAGCATTGTGCCTCATTCCTGACTCAAGGTCTTCATTCCATCCCTACCTCAGATACTCATTAACTATTTGACCCTGTTTTACCCTGCATAAACTTGGGCATTAATTTTTTCATTTGAAAAATGAGATGGTTGGACCAGGTAACTCTGAAAGTCTCCTACACTTGTATGTCTTTTATGTTATTAATCCTACCAAAACTGGCTAATATAAGGTATAATAGAAAGAATGCTGACTCTGGAGTGGTGAAGACTTAGATTTACTTAACCAATCAGTGCCCCCAGGCATTTTATTTAAAAATTAAATTTAAAAAATTTATGTATTTTCATCTTAAATACTAAATAGAAAAAGAAAAAATGCCAAGTACATTTCAGATAATTTTTAAAGATGAAAAACTTGAGCCATTGCTGATCTACTTGGGTAGCAAAGGAAAAGTTTCCTCACTGGGTGTTCCCTTTATTAATGAGATCATAGCTCAAGGACCCAGCACTTTCCAAGAGCTAAATCAGTGTCTATTTCTAGTCACTCCTTTAGCCCTTAAAACAGGAACCTCCTGTGAATAATGAAAATATTCTTCAATAATCAAGAATTTTAAGTCAACCTATAACAACTTGTAAAGATAAGCTGAGCACAGGAAAATTGCATAATAGGGAATATTTTTAAAAGGTCAGTTCTAGGTTTTAAGCCAGGATTAAAAAGCTTCAATCTTGTTTCTTACAGATATATCTTGGCCCATGGAAATCCTAATTCTGAATAATCAAACATTATTTTAGTTATTTTCAGAATGCTCTATTTCAAAAAGCAAAGAAGTAAGTATTTTTTTAGGATTTGTAAATACACACACACATATATGTATATATATATATATATTTACACACACATATGAAAATACATTCATATATACATATGTGTATATATGTCACTGTATCCTGCTTGCCTTAGTTGCTTATCTGTAAAATGAACTAGAGAAAGAATGCTAAACCATGTCAGTATCTTTGCCAAATAAACTCCGAAAGAGTCAGATAAGATGAAACAATTGAACAACACATAATGTTAAATAAAATAAATATAAATAAAATTTCAATTTAGTAATTACTCTCCAGAACCCTTTCCCCATCCTGTTATTCCTCCAGCCTTCTAGTTTGCTTTCCTTAGAAAGTGTTTTTCTTTAGAGAACTCACTTTTTAGAGACAAACATCCTGCTCATTCCTAAGGACCACTGAATGAAAAAATGAAGCACAAGTGACACTTTGCTTCTGGCTCCGAAAGCCCTATTTCATTGTCATGGATTATCATGGTCATGCTCTAAGTCCTCATGAGAGACTCTTTGACCACAGTTTCTGCCCAAGTTTCTTTTTCTAGAAATCTTTCTTAAAAGAAGTAGAAAGGATCTGGCCATATCCATTTTCTGTGCTGAAAATGGCCACATTAAAGTCTAATACAGCTTTCTTTGTATTGTACTATGTAACTCTAAAAAGATACGTCCCCACACCAGAGACTTTCCTAATAAAGGACTCTCATTGTACACCAATTATGTCCAATACATTTACATTTCTAACCTGTAAATCTTTATGAACACTAGGGATTTTTGCAATTGCAATTTTTGTAATTCACACCAAGCACTGAAAACACCTCTGTGTTTGGGAAACATAGCACAAAGAAAACCTTAATTTGCTGGGAATTATGATATTATTATTTTCCAACATGACCGCTGCCACATTAGTGGGCATGCTACATTTAAATTGCTCCTTGGAAGGCTAGGTCTGCCTTGTACAATACAAATAGATTTGTGAGAGGCTGCCTTCCACTAATGAAATCATATTATAGATGCACCTCATCTGGTATGTATGATACTTATGGTGCTTTCTGATTAGCTTTGGTTAAAATTACCTCTTCAGAGATGAGGAGATACAATTTTCCCTGAATGGGGCATGGGCATCTCTTGAGTGAACACTGTAGTAAAGCTGCTTCTATTATATTCATTTTATTTGTAGTCTTATGAAAAATATCCTCTCAGTGGTTATCCCCTTTACATATTGGGGCTTTTCTGCTTATATTTTGGAATGAAGAGGTCATATAATTTCACTATACAGAAGCAGAGTGTCTCAGGGAAAATAGGCAATTTTACAACAGTTTTTATGTCAGGCTAATTTCTTTACCTGGGCATTCAATAGATTTGTTTCCCTATAAAAGAAACTTATATCTCTGTTTTGGACCTCATTGTCATCCCTATAGTCTTGAGGCTATCTTGATCATCAATGGATGAGCTATTTCTTAACCAGAGATTTTTAATGCACTGCATTTCCTAACCACGTCTTCCAAAAGTTTTGATTTTGATCAGAGGACCTGTGTTCAAATCCTAACTTTGTCACTAACCTTTGGACAAGTCACTCAATCTCTGCATATTTCTGTTTCCTCATCTGAAAAATAAGGTAATTGGACTCTTTAAGAGTGTGTAGATGATCTCTAAGGGATTTTCCAGTTCTATATTTGTGATTCTATCAAATTCTGTTTTGCAACTAGTACTTCATGTCCCCCCAGGCCCTTGATTATCGAGATATTGTTCCTATTTACCACGTTCTATTTGTTTCATCTGCCCCGATCTATGATAATTCCTCTATGACATTTCTATTCCCTCTAGATATTTGCACTCAAAAGAAAACTCAGCCAGAAACTCAATTATCAGCAGGAAAAAACCAAACCAAACCAAACCAAACCAAACCAAACCAAACCAAACCAAACCAAACCAAACCAAAACAAAACCATACAACTTAGCAGACCATCTGATTGCAATGACATATCAATTATGTGCATAGGTACAAACTAGATCACAAAGATTACCTTAGTTCCTTGAAGGGTTCTGCCCTCACATTAGGTGTTTCTATAGATTTAGGAAACACTGTGCCTTCTGCTCCTGTAATGACAAGATAGAAAACAAAACATTGTTAGTAGGGGATGGGCACATTACTTTGACTCTCTTTGCCCCAAAACATAAAATAAACATGTGCAAAAAAGTTTGTTATTAATTGGATTACTTGTCATCTAGGGAAGGGATGGGGATAAGAGGGAGGGAAATTGGAACACAAACTTTTGCAAGGGTCAATGCTGAAAAATTAACCTTGCATATGTTTTGAAAATAAAAAGCTTCAATTAAAAATGTTTATTGTTTTTCATTTCTGTTCAATTTTCTGTGACCCTAATGGAGGTTTTCTTTGCAGAGAGGCTGGAGTGGTTTGACATTCCTTCCCCAGATCAATTGACAGATGAGGAAATTGAGGTAGACAGGGTTAGGTGACTTGCACAGGACCACATAGGTAGGAAGTGTCTGGAGTTGGATTTGAAATCTGGCCCAATTCTCTACATATGAAATGTTTAGAATGCAATAATTAAATAACACTTTGAAGATTAATGTTTTAATTGATTCATATGTTCTTTCCATCGATGCAGATTGCAACCCTGATAAACTTGAGCAAACAATTTTATGAGTTGCTATGACTTAAAGAGCCATCACACTGGTGATGAGCTGCTTCTTTCCTAGTTGAGCAAATCCTTGAAGAACAGTAGAATTTCCATCTTAGGGGGACCTGCCAGACTTTAGTATTTTGCTGATATAGTGATCAAGAACCCAGGGATACTTCCATGTTATGATGGAGCATCAGAAAATCATTTTAGTGGAGGAACTAAGTCATGAGTACATAGAGGTAGCACTACTGACATATATTTAATTTCCCTTACTCCTTCATGCAATCCCTTGCCCTGCTTCCTCCTCTGATCAGTAAGATATAGCTGAAAGAAGCCTGACTTGGGAATCAGAAGACCTTAGTTCTAATCTCATACACTAACCATTAAATGGGAATATGATCTTGGACAAATCATTCCTTCTTTTGAATTCAACTACAAACTGGAAAAAAAGGGTTTTTTTGTGTGTTTTTTTGTTTTTTGTTTTTTTGTCATAGATGAATAAAAGAATGAATAAAAATAAGCCTATCTTTATATCACTGAAAATTGCCCAAGGAACAAATAACATCTTGGTTTAGAAATAACATTTAGAAATATGAGAGTCAGACTCTGGCCTCTCATAAACAGTTGATAAGATTATGGTCTGGAAACGTTTTGGGAACTGAGAGGGTGGAGTCCTGTTATATTTTAAGCCACAAATCAGAAAAGGACAACTGCAGCTAACTAGTGCTGGGGAGGATGGGAAGAGTGAGAGGTAAATAAAAAATTGGCATGATTATGGAACAATTGGAGTTTTTTTCAGCATAATCTAGGTAAAGAAATGTTCCTGGGTACATTAATTTACATTTTTTCTATTTTTCCATAATTTATTATACTTTTCCCTATCTGTGCAATTGACAAATATAAATAAATATAAGCTGATAGTGCAATTTTATCTTGAAATAAAATTCTCATTCTTCTAGTTCTATATTTGCAAATGTATTACATCAATTGCCACAGTTTGATCCTATGAGGTTTTTTAAAATTCCAGTCCCTTTAGTGTACAGCAAAATTCAACTTATTAGCCTCAGAAAAAAAGGTTTTCTCCCCCTTTAAAATTCATAAAGAATCACTTAAAGTTCAAAGCTTTATACTTTGGGTATTAACATCAATCCCTTGACCCAATCTAGATATTTAGCTCTTGACTTTACCATCAGCTTTTATCTTTACAAGTTGTCAGCAGCAGCTGCACCTCATCGTCCTGAAGGCTGTTATTATCTGATTTGTCCACTCTGAACTGTTTCCAAATCATTTAAGTCTAAGTTTATCACCATCAATTTCACTGGATGTTGCTTTTCTATTAAACTAAGTCAAGATAGTATCCTTAACTTATCTAAATAACCATGCACTACTGTAATTGTTGGAGTGATCAGTGTGTTAAGTCATTTTCAATCATGTCCTATTCTTTGTGATCCTTTGGGAGTTTTCATAGCTGAAATACTGGAATGTTTTGTCATTTCCTTGTCCAGCTAATTTTACAAATGAGGAAACTGAGTCCTTAGTTAAGTGTCTGAGGCAAGATTTGAACTCAGGAAGATGAGTTTTCCTGACTCCAGGCCTGGCAATCAGTCCATTGTGCCCTAGAAGTAGTGCTGGAGGAGGGTATGTGAGCAAATGAATTCTGCTCCATTTAACATATATGTACATGTTTAATTAAATTTCCAACCTTTCTTTTTAGCATTAAAATGAGTTGATTGCTTCCACTAATCACCACAATTTCAAATCGTGACATAGGCAAAAATGCATGTTTTTAGGAAAATGAACTGGTTTCATGATTTTTTTGTGCCAGAGGGACATATGTGATTGGTTTCAATTTGGAATGGGAAAGGAGCATGTAAATAAAAAAAGGAAGTTATGACTAATTTTAAAACAGCAGCAACAATTTTTTTTTGTCATTGGTCCTTTCTTTCTTAATCTGAGAACTCCTTAGACATTTTCATAATGCCTTTTCCCCTAAATATGATAAAAAGAAAACTTTATAAGCCTTGGAAAAGTAGAGCCAGGTATAATCCAATTTATGCCCTCTTCTCCTACCCTACCCTATTTCAAATGTACCTCTCACACAAAGTGCTCTTTGATCTAAACCAGCCTGATATGTCTTCCATTCTCAGAACTTCCAGGCATTTATTTGTAGTATGAACCAATCTATATGTTTAAGACTATTCTGTAGCCTTAGATTATTGCATGGAGCCCTGACTTTGAAGTCAGAAGTCTTGAATTCAAATCATGTCTCTGACATTTATTATTTGTGTAACCTTGAGCAAAGTCACCCACCTTTCCTCTGTCTTGATTCCATTTTCTATAAAATAAAGCAGTTGATCTCGATAGCCTCCTGAGGCCCTGCCTTCCTCTAGATATATGATTTCTATGTTAATCTACTGCCTTTAAATATTTAGATGGTAAACTGCTTTAGGAAAGAGATAGCAACTTTCATCTTTTTTATTTTCACAAACATAAGCAAAGTTGTCTTTGACATAGAATAAGGAAGCAATATTTTTTAAATCAATTTCTTAAAAATTACAAACAAATCTCTGAAATCAGTGGGTTAAAATCAATGTAATTTTCCATAAAAAGCCATTTCTCATGTTCAGCAGGATTCTCCCCCTTTCACAAGGTGGAGATAAGGACTGAGCAGAGGAATATGTTTCTCAGACATGGTGAGTCAAGTTGCCTCCTTTGGCCCCTACTTCACAGGTCTCATTCTTTTTCAGGTCTGGTACCTTTGCTCCAGTACACGATAAACAACTCTCCTGCATTGAGTCCCCTGTGGCTATGGGTCATATTACTTTTCAAGGTCGCTTAAAACATACATGGAGAAAAATATCCAGTAATGATGATGCTGGTAATGATAATAACACCTTCTGGCTGTGTAACATTTTTACCTTTTCCAAGTGTTTTTAAAGCTATCATCACTTTCTTGTGATAATAGCCCTGTCAGCCACATAGGGCAGGTGATTATGTCCCCTTGACCAATAAAGAAACTGAGGCAGAAGCAGAAATATAGAAATGGATTTGGGAATTATAATAGTATGTAATAGCCTTCCATTCAATACATGTTGCCCCTTCACTGCAAGGTAGAAAGGGAAAACTAAATATTATGCATTTCATATATTGATGTTTGTTGATCTTCTTCTTCCCTCTTGTCCCACCTTTACCCAGGAATGGAATTTTGCTTATAATCTTGGGTAGCATCCTTGGCCTGAGGGGCAGGAGCCTAAAAAAGTACTTTCTTACTACTTACTACTTCCTATTATTCTTATTTCATTTCCTGGCTTAAGTTTGTCTTTTATCAGTAATGCTCTTGTTGCCCTTTTCCTCTTTACCCCCAGCTCCTATCAATCTCTTTCTCCCTTTCCAGATGCCTATATGACTTAATGTCATTAATACTAATTGAGTACTTAGTAACCCCATTAATGCTATTAATTATCAGAACTATTTTGGAAACTCTTGGAAGAAAGAAACTCTGCTGCCACAGTGCCTAGATCATGAGTAGGTAGTTAATGATGGAGAACTAGAACTGAGAAGAAAGATTAGGACTATTTATCTAAATCTCAAAGTTCCATATCTAGAGATGACATCTGAACTCATGGGGGAGAGAAAGGGGGATGAGGGGGAGAGAGATAAAAAGGAAGAGGAGGAGAGGAAATATTCAGGAAGAGGTAGTGGTTGAGAATACCAAAAGCTGAAGAAAGGGTTAGAAAGAAAAGGACAAAAAACAAAGATTGGCGACATTCTTGGAGAGTGCTTTTAATAGGTAGATCAATGTGGAAACTGGATTTCAAGCTGCTGAGAAAGAAATGGTTGTGAAGAAATGGAGGCAGTAATGTTGATTCTTTCTGAATTTTGGGTGATGAAAGGAGATGGCAAGGTAACGTGAAAGCTTTTTTTTTTTTTTTTTTAAGAATGAGGGAGGATTCATTACATTTACAGGCTGTGGGAAAGAAGCCAAGAGAAAGGGAGAGAGACAGAATATAAGACGGGGTGGGATAGGTAATAGGCTGAGCTGAAGATGATGGGAAGATGTGATCAAGAACATAAGTGAGATCTTGGCAAGAAGGGCTACTTTTTCCTTAGGAAATGACCAGTGTGTGAAATAAGGGAAATAGAGTTGGCAATCTTAATTTTCTCAGTATATAGAAGACTATATATAGAATAGCAGGAATTAGGACCGATACTAAGACTTTCAATCAGTTATTGAACTCCTTCAGAAAGAAAGGAGAATGATCTGGAATCTAGGACTGCAGATGACTGCAAAAAGAATACAAATGGTGATAAAACCTACCTTTTGCAAGAGGCCTTTCTTGGTCCCTTTTCTTCCCCTCCTTCTCTCCTCTTTCCCCAGCAAATACCTATGCCTTCCCTCTGAAATGATCTCCCACCTACCCCACATATTTCTTATCTGTACATAGTTGCTTGCACGTTGTTTTCTGGGTTCAAATGTGAACTCTTTCAGGGAAAGAACTGGTTTTTTTTTTTTTTTTTTTTGTATCCTTAGTGTCCAGCACAGTATCTGGAACATTTAAGGGTAGCTAGGTGGTGCAGTGACTACAGTAGTGGAATAAGAAAGACCTGATTTCAAATTAAGCCTCAGAAACTTAGCAGCTTTGTGATCCTGGGCAAGATACTTAATTTCTCTCTGCTTCAGTTTCCTAATCTGTAAAAAGTGGAAGATAATAATGGAATCTACCTAGTATAGATTCTGTGAGGATGAAAAAGAATATTTGCAAAGTACTTTGCAAGTTTTAAAGGGTAACATATAAGCTAGTTATTTGTTATTATTTAGTAAGTACTTAATAAATATTTACTGTGTAGAGATAAATTGGACATCAAAAAAAAAAAAAAAAACCAGAAACTGCAAAGTAAGAGTTTGGGTTAGAAGTTGGCAGTAAGAATATGCTGACTCTTCCTCTTGGCACATTGTACCATTAGGCATGAGATAAGGGACAATTGGGGCTGCCAGGAATGGAGCATTATCCAGAGATTGGATTCCCTGAATGCAGGATCATGGAAAGAGTCTGAGATGAAACTATTGAGGGTCACCATGAGTTTATCAATAATAGGGTTAGTGCTACAGGTGATGTAATGAAAGGAGAGGGCAGAGGAGGAAAGGAACTAGGGAACACTTAACATTGAACATGATGGGAAGGAGACTGTGTGTAATGATAGCAAAGATTACTCATTTTGCTTTTATAAGCTATTTCCCATCAGCTACATCAAAAGATGGTCAAGGAAGTTTCACATTTCCTGGTATTCCCCTATGCTAATCTACATCTCTGGTGCATGATTGATTGAGGAGGCATCTTACTTAGAACACCTCGGTTCCTCCTACAAAGCCCCACGTATCAGAGGATATTCCAAGAATGTCAAATTTTAATCTAAATACTGCTCTTGAGGAATCCCGTTCTTACTATTAACTCATTTGCTCCACTATGAAACAAAACCAAAGCTTTGAATTCACTTTTAATTAGTTCTGTTACATCAATATGCCTCTTATATATCATCTTATATTCTCTTCCTCATTAGACTTTTAAATATCTCTAAAACAGCAATATTGCATAACAAATGATTAGACTCTCCCCTTCTGTGTATTTACCACTCCACTTTAGTAATGGAGTTCTGCTACTTGGACAGCAAGGAAAACTGGAGGAGCAAACACTGATGAGAACTGACTGCAGATCTCATTTTCTCTGCTCCAAGATGAATCTGTTTTTTCTTGGAAAGTTGCTTATGTGCAACAAAGCCATACTAATTTCACATTCTTGGGGCCTGGCACACAGTGGGTTCTTAGAGACAGCTAAAAGGTGATAGATGAGTATTTCTCAAGGACCTAATGATGACATGATACTTTCCCACAGACTTAAAATAAATCTGGTCACTTAGTTCCCAGATGCATTGTAAAGAAACAAAGAACCATGGGATTTCAAAATGAAAGATATTATAGAGGCTGCCTAGTCTAGATACTGGAATAGTTTGTCATTTCCTTCTCCTGAACATTTAATAGATGAGAAAAACGAGGCAATCAGAGTTAGGTGACTTGCTCAGAATCACACAGTTGATAGGTGTTAGATTTGAACTTGGCTTCAAGCCTGGCATTCAGTCCACTGTGCCATTGACTTGTGCTAGTATACAGTAGACACTTAATAATTGCCTGTTGTTTTTTGTTTTAAATTTTTTTCTTTTTTTTTAAAGGACTATGGGATCTCAGAGTAGGAAAGATGGCAGAGGATACCTAATCCTTCATGAAACTAAAGAATAACCTTGGAAGATCAATGATAAGTGCTCATCCAGTATTTGTTAGGAGACTTTATGTAGGAAATCCCATCACCTCCTGAGGAAGTCCTTTCTATTTTTGGACAGTTCTAGGTATTGGGAAGTTTACGTTAACCATAAATTTTTGTTGCTACTGTTCAGTCCTTTCAGTTGTGTGTGACTCTTTGTGAGTCACATTTGGTGTTTTTTGGCAGATACTGGAATGGTTTGTCACTTCCTTCTTCAGCTCATTTTATAGATGAGGAAGCTGAGGCAATCAGGTGAAGTGAATTTCTTAGGGTCACACAACTAGGAAGTGTTTGAGGACAGATTTTAATTATGTTCTTACTGACTCTAAGCCCAGAATTCTATCCACTGAGCCATTTAGCTGTCCAAAAGTTAAATCCACCATTCTCTAACTTTCATGATTAATCTAGTTCTGTCTACTGAGGTCAAGTAGAAAAAGTTTGGATTCTCTTCCATATGCTGTCCTTACAAATTTTTGAAGCTATCTTATAACATATCCCCCAAATCCTTTCTTATTCAAATTAAACAATACCACTCCCTTTTTCTGTTCCTTATGATCTCAACATGATTATTCTTCCAGATAACATTCCTTGCTCCAGTGGTCCTCAAACTTTTTAAATAGAGGGCCAGTTCACTATCCCTCAGACTGTGGGAGGGCCGGACTATAGTAAAAACAAAAGCTCACACTCTGTCTCCACCCCTCAGCCCATTTGCCATAACCCAGAGAACCGAATCTGGCCCATGGGCCGTAGTTTGAGAACCCCTGCTCTAGACCCTCTGTGTCTTCTCTTTGTTTTCCACATTTGGTTGTGAACTCTTTTTTTGAGCAAGGACTGTCTTTTACCTCTTTTTCTGTTTCTCACACTTGACACAGTGCTAGCAAATAGGACCAATTACTGACTGAACTCAGTTCAAGAACTGGAACAATACTCTGGAAGTGATCTAGTTGCTTTGGTTATTCTGCCTCAGTCTTATCTCACAGTTTATTTGGCTGTAAGTTTGCATTCCATTTTTCTATTTGTTCTGTGCCTATCCTTGTTTCTTTAAGGGTTCTGGCTCTGAAAGTGAAAACTTTTTAGCCAACTTGTCCAAAGGCATCAGAAGACTGATTTCTCACCTTGTCCTCTATTGCATTGGGTAAGTATGACCTGTTTCCATTCATTCACCCTTTTATTGAGTATGAAATTTTTTAAAAAGTAATGCTTCTTATTAAAACCTCAATTATCTCTCTTTTAAAATGACTCACATTGACTTGGAAATGTTCATGCTTCTTAAAACTAAAACTAAACAAAATATATCAATTTCCTTTGTTATTACAAAGTAAGAAAGTCTGAATGGAAGGGACCTAAGAAACCATTTATTCCAACCCATTCAATTTACAGATGAGAAAATTAAGGCCCAGAAAAAAGAAAATGATTTAGTTAAGGAGGCTTAGCAAGTTAGATAGTATAGTATAATTTTATTTTTTTCACCATTTTCCAGTGTCCAACCACCTGCAGTTCATAGTTGACCACCACCCTATAAGATGAATTTCCCTTTTCCATACAATCCCAATTCTGAAGTAATAAATAATCCTCATTTTTATTATTTCAAAAAGGCTTCTATTAAAACAATACCTACTGATTCTCTCTTTTGACACTCTGTAATTTACTGGCAATAAATGTTCATAAACAGTTTGAGTGAAAAATCCATAAAGCCATTTCAGCTTTATTTTAAGTTCCATTTAATGTCTCTCAAAAATGATTTCATCAATGTGTTTCCATTAGCTGGTTCTCTGCCCAATAACTTAATTCCACACGATCAATCAGGAACTTATAAAGCATGTGACAGGATCTATCTAAAGTGTTTTGAATCACCGTAAAGATCCGCTCAATAGCTCTTTCCCCTACTGGCATAGGTGGGGGGTAAACTTATCAAAAGACCTCAGATGCACTCAGTCACCATGGTAACAAGAAGCTGGTTTCTCTTGTCAGGAAAGAGATGCTTCCAATTTGGAGCTTGATGTCAGAGATATTTCCTCCTTGGGATACTTAGGGGTAAGGGGATGGAGAGAGCAATTAAATGGGAAAAAAGCAAAAGATTGGAATTATGTGCCTATCTCTATGTGCCTGTTCTCTCTGGGCCTCAGTTTCTTCCTCTATAAAATTAAGGATCTATACTTTTTATGGTAGCAAAAACACCAGAGCAAACATGGTTGCCCATAGACTGGGGGAGTGGCTGAACAAAAACATAGCATATGAAAAAATGGAGGACAGTTATTCCATAATAAACAATAATTATGAGGATTTCAGAGAAATGTAAGAAAACTTTTTTTGATCTGATAGGCAGAACCAAGTAAATATATATTTGCTATAATAATGTAAATGGAAACAACACTAAAAAGTAGCCCAGATCATACACATCTCAGTAATGAATCTTTATCCTAGATAAATGATGATGAAACACATTTCCTTCCTCCTTCTAGAGATGGTGAACTATGAGGAAAATGTGATATACACTATTGGTTGCTTTTGCTTATCCTTTTATTTGTTATAAGGTAGGATTAAATTGTGGATGATATATTTGGAAATGATTGTGGGTTGATAAAAAAGGAATTAGAAAAAAATTACTGAAACAGATTATTTTTAAGACTGTTCTTATAGTGTAGCAAAAAGAGTATTAGATTTTGATTCAGAAGAGTGACTGGAATTCAAATCATGGCTTTGTTTCTTATTGTGGGACCTTGTAGGAGCCATCTTTCTGGATCTCATTATGAAGTAATGACCTCTTACAAGTCAATGCCCTCTAAGATCTTTTGTAATTCTATGTGATCCTATGATCCTATAATTCAAAATTCAATTATTCTAAAATAAACAGTTCATTAAACCATTATCCCTAATTCTTCTTCTAAAAATTGCCTTTTTCTCTGCTTTCTTCTCAAAAGGTCTGCGATATGGATTACTTGAGTATAAGCCATCTTTAGTGATTAATAAGAATGTCATACAAAGAAAACTTGAACACATTAATGATAGTAGTGAGCATACAATAGTTTTTGGCTTGTTATTTTTCAATAGTTCAGTCATATTTGTCTCTTCATGGCCCCATGGACCAACTATCTAGAGCTTTTCTAGGTAAAGAAACAGGTGTTTTTGGGCATTTTCTTCTCTAATTTTATGTTCAGAATCACACAGCTAGGAAGTGTCTGAGACCAGATTTGAACTCTGGTCTTTTCTGACACAGTCCCAAGACTCTAGTCATTGTACAACTTAGCTGCCTTTAAGTATTATGGCTTACAAAGGGTTTTTACTCACAAAACTCTGTAAAGTAAATACTACAAATACAAATAATATTGTTTTCATTTTATAGATAAGAAAAGCAAGGATTAAAGTGATGCACTCATTTGCCCATGATCACTTGGTTTAGTAAGCAATATATTCAAGTGATGATTCATTTTACCTTTGATTTTGAGTGTAATACTCTTTTCATGATATCATGTGGTCTGTCAAGGAAATGCTCCATAGTATCTAATGTTTTTAAAACTATTTTCCTTTTCAAGTAATCCAGGAGTGGATGCCCCATGACATTAAATATCAAATTAAAAACAATATTCTTACATAAGAAAAACAACAAATATTTAGTGTGTGAGGGTCAGAAAGTAAGGCAGTCCTTCACTCTGGTATAAAAACATCTACTTCTGGTATGCTACAACCTAGAATCATTATTAGAATAAATGTATTGGGCATTATTTTAAAGTATTGTTTTTTGTTAGTATTTATTTTGAACATTGTTTTGAGAACAATTTATTGTTTATTGATTTTTTAATATTCAACTAATCATGTTTGTTATTCCCTCACTGAAGCAATATTGAAGAGATTAAGGTTCAAGTGATGTCTATTGTCCATCCTCCCATCTTTCTCTTGTGTAATAGGTTTTTTGCACCTCTTTATATGAAATGATCTACTCCATTCTACCTCTTTCTTCCTTCCCCACCCAGTGTATTCTTCTTTCTCATCCCTTATTTTTTATAATTTTCCTTTCAAATTCACCTTATATTCATACCCTCTGACTTTGTATATTCCTTCTAGCTCCTTCTAGCTGCACTAGAAATGTTACATTTAGTGATTTAAGTATCACTTTCCTATGTAGGAATATAGATAGTTCAGCTCCTTTGAATCCTTTATGTGGTTTTTTTTTTCTTCCCTTTATTTTTTCAGGCTTCTCTTGGGTCTTGATATTGGAGATTTTTTTGGTTCAATTATGATCTTATCTTTATGAAAATTTGAAATCCTTGTATTTCATCAAATGACCATTTTCCCCCTTGAAGAATTATGCTTGGGAAATGGAAATTGAGTGAATAAGCCCATCAGTTGGGGAATGGTTGAATAAGTTATGGTATATGAATACAATGGAATATTCATGTTTTATAAGAAATGATGAGAGGCTGATTTCATAAAAGCCTGGAAAGATTGTGAACTGATGCCAAGTGAAGTAAGCAGAACCAAGAGAAAATTGCACACAGCAACCGCAAGATTAAGTGATGATCAACTGTGATTGCTTTGGCTCTTTTCAACAATGAAGTAATTCAAAGAAATTCCAATAGGTTTGTGATGGAAAGAGCCTCTACATTCAGAGAGAGTACTGTGAAGATTGAATAGGGATCAAAGTATAGTATTTTTGCCTTTTTTTGGTGGTGGTGGTGCTTGCTTGCTTGTTTCTCCCCCTCTTTCTCATGCTTTATTTTTTCCCCTTTTTGATCTGATTTTTCTTGTGCAACATGATGAATATAGCAATATATTTGGAAGAATTACACATGTTTAACCTATAGTGGATTGCTTGATGTCTAGGGGAAAATTGTAGAGGGAGGGAGAAACATTTGGAACACAGAATTTTGCAAAGGTGAATGTTGAAAACTGTCTTTGGAAAAGTAAAAAGCTATTATTATGAAAGAAAATAGAAGTACTATGTTTATTTTCACCAGATAAGTGGTTATAATCTTAGCTTTTTTGTCTTCTAGAATATCATGTCCATGACTTATGAACTTTTAATGCTGTTGCTGCTAAGTCTTGTGTAAACCTGATTGTTGATCCCTAATATTTGAATTTTTTTTGGTAACTTGCAGTATTTTTTTCTTGTTCTGATAATTCTATAATTTTGCTATAATGTTCCTTGAAATTTTTATTTTCGGTTTTTTTTCCCGAGGTGATCAGTGGATTCTTTTTTGTTTATTTTCCTTTCTAGTTCCAGAATATCAAAATAAATTTTCCTTGTTAATTTCTTGAAAGATGCTGTCCATGTCCTCCTTTTGATTATAATTTTCAGATAGTCCAATGATTGTGACATTGTTTTTTCTGGATTTATTTTCCAGGTCACTTGTTTTTCCAACAAAATATTTATATTTTCTTCTATTTTTTCATTCTTTTGAATTTGTTTGATTCTTGATGTCTCAGTCATTAACTTCCATTTATCCAATTCTAATTTTTAAGAGTTGTTTTTCTCAGTTAACTTTTATGCTTTCTTTTCTAATTTGTCTAATTGTACTTTTAAAGGATTTGTTTTCTTCCATGGATTTGTGTATCTCTTTTTTTATCTGGTCAATTCTGCTTTTTTATTAAAAGGGGTTACTTTTCCTTCTCCAAGCTGTTGACTTTTTTTTTTTTTCAACTTATATCACTATCATTTTTTTTTTCTCAAATTTTCTTCTACCTTTTGGATGTGATTTTTAAAGCTCCTTTTTGAATTCTTTCATGAGTTCTTTTAAATGTGAGCTTTGCTCCTGGGGTAGAAAGGACACTGTCTCAGGTTTTTTGTTTTCTGGTTATATATCTGGTGCTGCACTGATGTTGCCCTGAGCCCACAAAAAACCCTCAAATCTAGTGCTGCACTTGACGTGGTAGAACTGTCACTACAGGAGACTGTGGGAGTCAGGGAGTTTATCTGGTGCTGAACTGTGATCCTACTGCTGGTGTTTGGAGTGTGCTAAGGCCAGTGGGATGTTTCTGTGGGCTATGCTGAAGTACAAGGATGTCTAGCCATTGGAGGTTACTGTGGTGCTGTGCTGAAATATGTGGAAGTTTAGTCACTGGAGGTTGCCTGATTGCCTGGGGTTACCATGAAGCACTTGGAAATGTGGTCACTGGTGCTTGTCTATTTGCCCAGGGCTATGCTGAAATACATGGTAGGTTCTGGAGCTAGAGGCTGTCCATTCCCCTATCTATGCTGAGACATGTGGCAGAGTCTTGGTGTTGATGTTTGCCTGTTCCACTGCTGTGGGGTAAAGGATCTCCCACTGGTTTGCTGAGGCATGTTCTGGATCACATTCTCTTTTTACTCAAGTGTGACAGACCCATCTTGCTCAGCTCCCAAGGGTTTGGGGGGACTAAATTATTATTACATCCAGTCTTTTTGCTAGTTTTGTTCTTACAGGATTTGTTTTGGGACACTATTTTTATGGAAGTTTGTAAGTAAATATGGGAGAATTTTGGGAGATTACTTTATTATTTTGGCTCCTAGAAGTGATTGTTGACTTCTGAAAAATTATATAGACTTAAATTTAAGATGGTGGCATAAAAGATTATAAATGAGCTCAGTTATTTCACATATACTCCACTGATCATCTAAAAAGGTTACCATATCAAATGATAAACAAAAAATCCAAAGTTAAATAACATTAATTTCCTTTATCCAACTCAAGACTGAAGAACAACAACAAAAGAGTGAGTAAGGTTATAGAGGTTGGCCCTGTCACAAAGTCTGAAATCAGAAACTAAGGCTGATTATATAACTATATGCAAGAAAACACTAAATATCATAAAGGATTATTATGGGTTAAGAAATGGTAAAGTAGCAAATGTAGAAAAATTTCTTTATGATAGATACATATGGGAACTCAGAGATAAAAAAATGACACAGACACAAGAACTGTAAAAGTATTCTGAAGAAATAAGATAAATTATTTTTTTAAATGGAATTTTAAGTGAAATAGCTTTGGAGGGAAAAATTGGAAGGAGAATAGTTTAGAAAAGAAGGTAAAAAAATCTTCCCCAAGTAATGGTCATCTAAAAATTCAAACAATTTCATAAAAAATAAGAAATATCAGCACAAAGCCAAATAA
The DNA here is from genome assembly GCF_048593235.1 of Sminthopsis crassicaudata. Taxonomy (NCBI): domain Eukaryota; kingdom Metazoa; phylum Chordata; class Mammalia; order Dasyuromorphia; family Dasyuridae; genus Sminthopsis; species Sminthopsis crassicaudata. The sequence goes on along the minus strand of NC_133618.1, from coordinate 406,118,178 downwards.
TTGGGGGAAATAGAAAATGTAAGGTAGCTATCAAAAATAATTGATTTGGAAAACAAGCCAAAGAGAGAGAATTTAAAAACCATCAGAGTCCCAGAAAATAGAACAAAACAAATATTAATTACTATATTTCTAGTAATCATGAATAAATATTTTCTAGATTTATTAGAGCCAGAGAAGAATTGTGAAAATAGAAAGAATCCAAGAATCTTCTCTGAAACCTCTAACTAGAAAATTTAAAAAATTACAAAAATATAATAACCCAAATTGAGAAATTTTAGGTGAGGGAAAAAAAAAAAAACAACTTAAGCAACAAATGTTAAGCATATTTAAGCAATGATTGAAATGCAATATTTTTTTCAGAATATCAGAATATACAATATTCAGACTGAAATACAATTTTTTTTCCCCTGAGGCTGGGGTTAAGTGACTTGCCCAGGATCACACAGCTAGGAAGTGTTAAGTTTCTGAGATCAAATTTGAACTCTGGTCCTCCTGAATTCAAGGCTGGTGCTCTATCCACTGTGCCACCTAGCTGCCCCACAAATATTTTTGAGGACAGAAAATCTTGCAATAAAATATTCCAAAAAGCTTAAAGACTTACTTAAAGGCTTGCTGCCAAAATGAAGTTATCCTGGATGGCTTACAAGTCTACAGGGAGAAAATGGATCTTTTATAGAATAGAGAACTTTCAAACATTCCTGATAAAAAGACAAAAGATGAATAGAAACTTTAAATGAAAATTTGGTAGTCAAATGAAAAAGATAGAGACTTAAAAGGAACTAAATGAAATGAAATGTTTTCATTCTAATTTAGGGGGAAATTTTAAGAATCAATTCAGAATTCTAAAGACTTAAGAGATCATAGAACAAATTCAATTAGATGAATAGAATAAATGAAAGAGGTTTCGTTGTTTTGATGGTTTTAATAAAAGAAAATAATGAGGAAGCAGAAAAGGAATACAGTAGGGAATAAACAAGGAAGAAGGGATTGAAACTTATTAAATCACAATTTGAATACATAAGAAGAGTATACAAATATGGATAAAGGGATTGTGGGAAGTGAGGACAGGTAATAGAATGAATTCACTATAAAGAAATTTCTTTATAAATAAATGTTTGTGTAATAAGAAGAGGAAAATAATAATTAGGTATGCTAGAAGTAAATGTAAAATGAGCAATCATCATATTCAATGTAAGTGGGTTGAAATTGCCCATAAAATAGAAAAGAACAAGAATATGGAGAACACAGAATCTAAGAAAAGATTAGAAAGATATCTGGAACCTAGAAAATCACATATAGTTAAAATCAAATTAAAGTTTAGAACTGCATTAAGATATTTGAAATTCCATTTATATTACTTTTTGTTTCACAAGGTGATTCATTTATAGAATCTCATTTGTTCCTCAAAGCAATCTCATGAGTTAGGCAATGTAAGTATTATTATTTCTGTTTTAATAATGAAGGAACTCCTTAAAATAAAGGAGACATAATTTTCCTCCAAGGCCTATCATTTTATCAGTTTTGAAGCTGAGTTTCAAACTCTTAGTCCTTGAATTTCAATTCAGTGCATATTGTGGTGCTTCTCACAATCCTTGGATTCATGTTATTTACCAATATTATAGGTTCAAAGAAGATAATAAAATCATAGAGAAAGAGCTAGAATAGATTTCAGAGATCATTAGTTGTACCCCTTTATCTTATAGATGGGCAAACTGATGTTCATAGAGATTCAAATGTCTTGCCTAACCTCATATATAGGGAACATGTGACAAATCTGGGATTAAAAATCTAGTTCTCTATTATAACATCCTAGTTCCCCCAAATAACAGCAAACTAATTAGCTACAACACTTGGAGGATGAGGTTTTATTGAATTTAACTGGGATGAATCAATTTACTTAATGATTCTAAAAAATTTTTTTTTTTCTTTCAACATCTGTTACTGAAAATTTTTCTTCACTAAAATATTGAATTCTTTTTTCCTAACCATGTAAATTCAATCTGGTAACCACATTTGCAGGTTTTCATTTTAATTAAGATGCTTGCTGTGAGGCTTACGCTTATCATTCTGAACATCAAATGAAAACTTTCTGGACTGTAGAATATCCATAGTCTAAGAGACTACTAGACTGAATATAGAGTGATTTCAGAGCTTATGAGACAGTGTGATATGAAGGATTATAAGTCAGAGAACCCATAAAATGGGTTCAAATCCCATTTTATTCTTTTATTTAGCTTCTGTCACTATAAGCAAGTCACCAACTATTTGAGAATCTGTATCATTATGTGTAAAATGAGGAGATTGGATTAGATGGCTGGTGAGATCTTTTAAACTGGTAATTTACGATCTTATGACCTTTCCCAAGTATCAATCATATTTATTTTGACTACATCTTAAAAATCAATTTATTTTATCTATTTGATTTTTTTTCTCAACATGAATTATAGTAAAAAAAAACAAAAACAAAAAACAAATCATTTGAAGATGAGTTAGATTTCAGTTAAATTAGGTTTAGTGTATTAACCAATTAGGATACCCAGTCTATCCAAATTTCATGCTAGTCTTCAGTAAATAAACTGGCATGAGGCTGATTTCAAAAAGGCTGGGAGAGTCTTGAATGAACTTGCATAAACATGATAGCATGAAAGTGCTAAGTGAGTAGAACCAAGAGAATATCATACAATAAACAATAAATAATAACAATAAATAATACAATAAATAATCAACGATAAAATTATACAAAAATCAATTCTGATAGATGTGGCTCTTTTCAACAGTGAAGTGATTCAGGCCAGTTCCAATGGTCTTGTGATGAAGAGAGCCATCTGTACTCAGAGAAAGGATTGTGGGAACTGAGTGTGGATCATAACACAGTATTTTCACTTTTTTTTTATTTGCTTGCATTTTGTTTTTTCTCATAATTTTTCCTTTTTTGATCTGATTTTTCTTGTGTAGCATGATGATTGTTGGGGTATATGTAGAGGAGTTGTACATGTTTGGCATATATTGGGTTGCTTGCCATCTGGTGGAGGAGGTAGGAGGAAAGGAGGGAGAAAAAAAATTAGAGCATAGGGTTTTGCAGGAGTGGGTGTTGAGAACTATGCATGTGTTTAAAAAAACTTTATAAAAAATAAACTGGCATGAATAGTGGATGTCAAAGACAATAAATCAATTTCTAGGAGCAATAGACAGATGCTAGGTAGTAACTTACTGCAGGAAAAGTCACTCACAACAGTTAAATCCTATTGAGTTTCTCCAGGCTGCAGCTGGTACTTCATAACATTTGTTGTCTTTCTGAGTTGTTTCTAGGAGACATACTTAATGTTTTCTTTTTTAAAAATCAGAACATTCTCCTAACTGAAAAAGTCAACTATAACACTCTTTGTGCTCCACAATCAATTGATAGAAACTCTGTCATGTTGTCAGCATCAAGCCATGTGTCAGCTTTCCCTTTCTGTGCATAGCAAAAACTGCAGAAGTTAAGTCTCATCTTTAGCAACGTCCTGGCTGGAGGAGATGAGACAAGGAGTTAATTAAGCAAACTCTATTCCACCAACCAATAGAATAGAACTCATATTTGGTATATTATTAAACCAAAACAAACCCAGTGAAAGGAATCATTCAAGCAGTAAGCAACCTCATTTCAGGTGAATGCAGTTTCATTATTTTCAAGAGTAAATAAAACTCTACAGTGTAAAGAAAATAACTTTCCAATCACTGAAAGGTGCCTTGACTGCTTTATTATGATAAAAACATCCCTACCAGGGCAAGAGAGAATCCAAGCTAGGAGACTACAAAGTAACACTCATCATTTTAAAGGGTTTCAGGACATGAAAAATCAATGAACTGGGCATAGAGCCCTCTTACTAATCCACCCCTTCCCTACCTTTCCCATCTTATCACCTTATCCCTTTCTAAGCATTCTACAATCTGTCTAGAAAGAGGATAAATATAGAGATTATATCAGTATATGTATGTGTGTGTGTGTGTGTGTGTGTGTGTGTGTGTGTGTGTGTGTGTGTTTCTTAACCCTTAAAAATTCCTTGGACATAGTAAATACTTAATAGATTATTATTAACACTATTCCAAAAGATTTAGAGAAAAAATTTTTCTCATAAGCTAATGAAGCTACTGAGTGTTCCGCCTACTAGAAATGAAGATGTAGCTGAAAACAAATTTCAGACAGATAGACATTATCTTAGCCTGCCAGTCTTCTACATGATTTTACAAAAAACACCCTCAGTGTATGGAATGTTATCACCTTCCACTTTTTCTTTTTGAATACCTTGTTCCCTTGAAGTGCCATTTCCTTCAAGTCTTTTTTTTTTTTTTTTTAACTGATTTCCCCTCCTTGCTATTCTTTTCTTCCCAACCATTTCCTTTCCCCTTGAAAAGCATGAACTTATTTTCTATATATCATGCATTTAGTTATTTGTAGTCATTTATTATATCCCCTCAGTAAGACATATAGACCCTGAAGGTAGAGACTTTTTTGTCTTTTTATACTCAGCATTTAGCACAACTTCAGGCAACGATTGTTGAATTGAATACTATATAATGAAGGATTTGAATGTTAGGGCTCTGTTAATAGTATATTAATTAATTGTCTCCTGGCTGGTCTCCCAGTTACCAGCATTTCACTAACCTATTCGAATCCAATTTGAGCACTACTGTGAGAAGAATCTTTGTAAAGCAACTTTTTCATACTTAGACAATCTAAAAATGCAAAGAACCTTAGAGATTAATTATCCTCATACTTATTTGAAGCTAAAATTCCTCCTGCAGTATTTTTTAATAGGATTTATCCAACCCTTTCTCAAAGATTTCCTTGGGAAGGAATTGATTTTTCAGTCATTCTCTTTGGAAAAAGCTCTTTGTTGAGGTGAAATTTAAAGTTCTAGAGCTTGAGATTGCCTGTCATCTAGGGGAGGAAATAGAGAGAGGGAGGGGAAAATCTGGAAAAATGAATACAAGGGATAATGTTATAAAAAAATTACTCATGAATATATACTATCAAAAATGTATAATTATAAAATTAATAAAGTTCTAGAGCTTCTACACATTTGACCAGTTTGATTTTTGTGGCCAAGAAGAACAAGTTAATTTATCCTTTTTTTTCCCCCTTTGATATGACAGATATCTGAAGGCATTAAGTATGTCTTCTTACCCCTGGATTTCTCTTTTATCAGATGGTAAGTTTTTTAAAGTCAGGGACAATGTTTTAATTAAGATTTATATTTTCTCCAATGCCTCTCATGCTGTGTGCTCTATTCCTATGAGGCACATGACAGAATAATATGACAAACACCATATTAAGTTTTAAATAATTTGAAGAATGACAATGGAAGCCTTCTAGATAGGTTGAGTACATCTCTTATTAGTTGTGGGTTTTCCATATCACAGAAAGTTCACTTTAAATATAACATTAACTTTGATGAAACTAAGGAAAGGGATTCTATACTACCTGAAATTGCTATGTTGAGAAAAATCTAAACAATTTATAGGAATAATTGATTTGGGAATAGCTAACTTGGACAACTTCTAGTTGTACTTATAATTTATATAATCTTAGGCTCTCAATCTATCATTTATTTATTAACCACCCATTACTTTATTTCTTTGGACCCCAATTTCTTCATTTGTAAAATATGAAAACCAAACTGCATGATATTTTAGTCCCTTTCAGTTCCACATTCTGCTAACAACAGTACCCAAAAAAAAAAAAAAAAAAGAAAATGACCAGAGGAAATTATTTTTGATCTTCTTCCAAATCTCAGTTTCTACATTTGCCAAATGGAGACCACATAAACAACCTTACCTATCTCACAAAGTTGTTGTGAGGATAAAATGAAATATTAATTTTGAAGGAGTTTTGGAAAACACACAAAAAACCATGCCAACATAAAGTTTCATTGTTATTTTCTTCTCATATTGCTTTCCAAGGAAGATGCTTTCTTCTTCACTGAATCTGGTATGGTGATAATCTCTCAGGATACTAATTTAGGACTAGTCACTATTTCTCAATAAAACTACCATGAGGATTCTCAGTCAAGAGATTTTTAATTATATTCAGTCCTTTTGAGATTTTCTTCCCTGAAAGTGATACAGATTCTACTGTTTGCTTGATTTTAGTGGATTAAACCTATTCTCTTTCCCAATAAATGTGGCCACTTATGAAGACACATAACATTTCTTTACCTTGTAATTATTTGATGCAACTTTTCTTTGTTACCTAGTGAATAGTTCACTAAAATATGGTTCAGCTGGCACTCAGAATACAACTCAACTCAAATGACTTCTAAGGATTTCTATATAATTTTAACCATAACTTCAAAATACATTTAAGGGTTATCTTGTGATGGTGAATTTTTACCATTTGCAACCTACCCATCTTCATTTGCTTAACTTTTCCTTTTCTCTATGGCTATACTTGTCCACCAATGTGATCTTGCCTTTAAAATTTTTCAGTTCTTTGCAGAACTTTAACCCTTCATTATATATACTCAATATTCTTCTCATTCTTCATCTTGTCTCCTTTGTCATCTTTTACCCTTTCTCTTCTTCCAGTAATGGTGCTTATCTATACCCTAAAGCAAAGTTTTGCATTAGTTATGGCTCTTTGGACCAGCATACTCCCCAGATACCCAGTCTTATTCTTCTGTGATTACTTATTGATCAGAAGGAATGTGGGCAATGTTGTCTGTTCTCACTATTAATTCTGAGAATGACATAGAGAAGGCCATATAGTTAAGCACAATCCCTTCTACAACTTGATTATAACCAGTTTATTCTTGACTTCCGTGAGAAATTATTTTATTACCTAGTTCTGCAATATGAAAGAGAAATCAAGCTAGTTCATTCATGTCACTAATGACATTTCAGTTCCTTTCAGAAACTATTTAAAAGACATATTTCTTCCATTTCCTTTGTGTATTGACTATGCTAGATAACCAACGTTCCTCAGTAAAAAAAATGTCAACATTATAATACCTGCAATTTCCAACTGGTAACATGAACTCTGCTAACACAATGTACAATGGTTATAATAATTAAACCTTAACTCTGGAAACTTCCCCATATATTTTGACAAGCTTTCACATATATCATCATATTTGACTTCACAATAAAAATGAATGAAAGATAACATAGATATTGTCTTCCTTTAACAAATGTGGAAACTAATGACCTATGGAAATATTTTACATAACTTCACATATTGTTTCTTAGTGAGGACTAGGCATGAGGATAAGGGAGAGAATCTGGAAATTAAAAGTTTTAAAAACTAACACAAACCAATGTGGAAAGTGAGACATAGAATTGTATATTGAAAAGTTGTAACTTATCCAAAGTCACATAGTTTATTAGTAATAGAGCCATTATCAGATATGACCCTTCCTTCAGTGCTCTTTTCACTAGATAAAATCCTTTCCTCCCATCATTAACCTTGGCAAATGTTGGTGGGAGAAAAGTCTTTACTAAGCTGCTGTCTCTCAGGTCTCACTCAAGAGGGATCTAATAAGGATGGAGAATATTCATTAACCAGCAAAATGAATGTCTCCAAATATGATGAAGATTTTCAAATGTATTGGCTTTCCCAAATAAAAAGTAATCCAGCCTTGATTGTAAGTGACTCCCAAATTCCCATTACCATCTTCTACACAGCAAAAACAGAACTGGAAGGATGATTAAAGAATAAAGAATTTCATTTAAAATGCAGTTCCTTGTCATTTGAATGCTTTCTAAAAGACATCCTATTATTATTGCATCATTATTATATAATGATTAAATATTTGTGTTTGTATGGTATTCCCAGTCATCTTCACTCAATTTAAGGCTGTGTGAAGGCAAGGGCTATATGTCTTATTCATTTGTGCAGTGCTTCTAATGTCTAATATTTTGCTTTGCATTTATTTAGTAAGGATCTAATAAATGGTTTTTGGATGACTGAAAGATCACCAGTAGGAAACCAATTTTTAAAAACCAAGGCCCATTCATGGGGATGATTTTTATTCCTAAACTACATATTAAACCATACCTCACCATATAACTTATTAAACTCATTTATTACATGATATTGTTCCTTTTTTTAACCATCCCTAAGGATGGAAGCCAAGGGAGAAGGCTGAAATTTTAAAGATTCTTGAAGCCCAGTTATTCTTTACAGGTTTTTCTGCTGCCCAAAGTGGGTATCAATATGCTGGATGCCCTGGAGTGAATCATAGAATCTTATAAAGTACCATCAAAACACAGCTTCCATTTTGTCTCCTACAAAAGGCTTTTACCTCATCACTCAGGTTTATTGCTCTCAGAATCTTGAAATGACTTTGCATAACTTTGTATACAGATTTAGTGTTTACTTAACTGTTTTGAGCAAAGATTGTTTCATTTTTAACTTTATAATCCTAGAATTTAGTGTAGTATGCTGTATATTAGAAAGGCTTTTTTTAGATTATTAGTCTGTTTCCAGCCCAGCCCCCACAGTCATCATCCCAACAAATTGTAGTCCAGCAAATGGGAGAGGTGAGTTAGTCTAATGGAAACATAAAGCTATCCTGAAAGATAGGCACCTGCCAGACAAATTAAACCATTGACATCACTTTGACCACTTCCTTCTTTCAGACCCCAGTCAAGATAAGCCAGTTATTGAGCCCAAGAGTCTTGGTAATCACAGGGTCCCAGAAGATGACTGATGCTGTTTATTTCTTTTCCTTTTTTCTTTTTTTGGGGGAGGATGAGGGAAGGAGGGGAATTGTAACTAAGTGATTTTCTCAGGGCTCACATAGCTAGTAAGTTTCTGATTCCAAATTGAAACTCAAATTCTCTTGATTCAAGGGCCAGTACTCTATTCATTGTGCTTCCCAGCTGCCCCTACTGGTCTTATTTCTAACCCATCCCCTATAGCCGTCATCTAGGGAAAATGTGATGTGATAAATAATGTTTTAGGGTTGCAGGCCAGTTTTTCCCAGGGTAACATCTACTGAAGACTCAGAAAAGAAAGTTATCAGGGCCAAAGTCCTTGGTGATGTCAAGTGGTTCAGAATCAGATATGTATGTGACTTTTATCAGTGAACAGGGCATTAAAGAAGATGCTTCCCTCTGTTTTGCTTTTGTATGTTAAGGATTATGGGACTTTTCCTTCTGACTTGTAGTTGAATCCTCTTATATGATTTATGTCCTCTATTGTAATCTGTTTTCCTTAGGAATGAGGGCTCTCTTGCATTTCTATTTGCAGTCCTAGTGACCTATCCAATGCTTTGCACTTAGGAAGCACTTAATGAATTCTTTATAATTCCTTTAGCAATAAATTTATGTTGGCTGCAATTTAATCTAGTAAGGTGCAGGGGAAGAATGGAAATCTTCTATGTTTCCACAAGTGTAAATGGATGTAGAATACACCTACAAAATGGAATACAATTGACACAGAGTCTGCAAAAACAGAGCCCAAAGATGTTATATTAATTCAAGTATGAGTATGATATAAACATGCCTAAAGATAGAGAAAATTGAGAACTGGGAGGTTATTTTTGTTTTTTAAAAACTTAAAAAGAACATGCCTTGTATCAAAAAAAGAAACAAAATTAAGAAAAAGGAATGGATTCATAGATGACACAAGTCACAGACAGATGTATCAAAGGGACTAGAAGTATACCTTTCTCCCTAATAGTCCACAATGGATGGGAATAAAGGAACAAACATATCACAGAACACAATTTCTCCTTTATCAATTGATAGATTTTTCTTTGTGTCTTATCTGTCACCTTCATGGAAGAACTAAATAGATAGGAAGAGGTATTCTTTTCTGGAGCTCACAATAAAGTCTTTATAATCTTATCATTTTTCCTATCAGGTAGTCTTTTTTTTTTTTTTTTTTTTTTAATAAGTGACAGAAAACAAGGGGAAGCTAGATGGTACAGTAGATAGAATACTGGGCCTGGATTCAAGAAGCCTCAACTTTCTGAGTTCACATATAGCTTCAGAGAGCCTAGGCAAGTTACTCAACCCCATTTGCCTCAGTTTCCTTATGTACGAAATGATATGGAGAAGGGCAAACAACTCCAGTATCTTTGTCAAGAAAACTCCAAATGAGGTCAGGGAGAGATGAACATGACTGAAAAACAAATGAACAATAACAGAAAACAAGGTTCTGATCAGACAATCACCTTCCCATTTTACTTCATAGTAAGATACACTTGGGTATCTTCAGTACCTTGAACCCAGTGTAACAACTGCTTTTTTAAAGCTATATTCTGCATTACCATCAATAGTGCCAGTTGCACATGAAAAAGGAGAGTGAGGTGGGAAGAGCATCTATGAGGCCTGAATTACTCAGTATAAATTCATCAAGGAGATTGTTCTTAGATGGTGAAGAGATTATCCTTGAAAGGAAGAAAAAAAAGCATGAGCTAAAACCGAAATCTGCAGTGCTTTGAAACTTGATTTCAATGTTTGCTAACTGTAGAGTTTGCTGCTTTGTCAATCTGTGTGACATTTAATCAATAGTAATCTGATGCTGCTTGAGTCTTCCCTTTCCTTATACAGGATTGAGGTATATAATCTAAACATATATTTTATCTCCAGCTGTAAATCTATAGGCTTTTATCTAAATGCATTAGCATATCTTTTAAAGTGTAAGGCATTGTGCATGAGAGGAAATAAAGACAAATTATCTAAGCTATTTTGGAAAAAAAAAGTCTATCTTATTATGAAAATAGTTCAGATTTTAAACTAGTAGTGAGTTGATTGAGACATCTCCAGTATTTTTCAATATGAACTGTTTTTTTGCTCTTTCAGAAGTTCTACTAGTTTTACAATGTCAATAGCTACTTTTGCCTCTCTAGATTGGGCAGTAAACCACATTCTTCTGGTTCTAAGGTAGGCATAGGAGATATTGGCTCAAGCTGGTATTCTGATTTTCCTTGACATATCATTTATGGCCTTAGGATCTTACTGTGTGATCCTGTGCAAGTCATTTAGCTCTGATTGCTCAGTTTCCTCACCTATAAAATGAGATGGAGAAGAAAATGGTAAAGCATACCAGTCTCTTTGCCAAGCAAAACCCCAAATGAGGTCACAAAGAGCTTGACACTACTGAAAAACTACTGAAAAACAATAACTATGCCCCATGCTTCACTCCCCAAATGTTTTTGAATCTTCATAGGGCCCATTGAATCAGGAAATAAAGAAATTGGGAATAATTTGATTTTTCTTATATGGTTTTCCCATTGCCTCCAAGATCAAATGTGAGACCCTAGTTAGCTTCTCAAGTGCTTTATAATCTGCTTATTATCTTTTTTTTAGTATTCTTATGCCTACTTTTCCCCATGTACTCAGTAGTCTAGAAATATTGACCTCTTTGTCTTTCCTCACACAAGATACTCTGTTTCACATCTCTTTGAATTTTCATTGGTTGTACCCCATTTCTGGAATTCTTTTTTCCCCCTTTTTCTGAGACTGGGGTCAAGTGACTTGCCCAGGGTCACACAGCTAGGAAGTGTTAAGTGTCTGAGACCAGATTTGAACTCTGGTCCTCCTGAATTCAAGGCTGGTGCTCTATCCACTGCGCCACAAAGCTGCCCCTCATTTCTGGAATTCTTTTTCTCCTCACTTGTTTCTTGTCTTACTTCAATTGTCACCTAAAATACTACCTTTTTGGAGGAAGTTTTCCTGATCCCTTTAATGCTATTACCTTCCCTTTAGGTTATAGGAAATTTATTCTGTCTATATTTTGTTTGTACATAGTTACTTCTATATTCTCTCCCCATTAAACTGTGAGATCCTTGAGAGCAGATGAGCAAAGGATGACCCTGCAACTTGATGAGAGGAGGAAATTACTGATATAGTAACTTCCTTCACCAATGAAAATCAGTGAAGGGAAAGGTAAGGCATAAGAACTTATGGTTAATAGTATTTTATTTTTTCCAAATACATGTAAAGATAGTTTTCAACATTCAGTTTCACAAAGCCTTGTATTCCAAATTTTTCTCCCTCCCTCTTGCTCTTCTTCCTCTCCAAGCAATCTAATATAGGTTAAACATGTGCAATTCTTCTAAACACATTTCCATATTCATCATGCTGCATGAAAAAAATCAAATCAAAAGAGAAAACCACTTGAGAGGAAAAAAACAAGCAAATAAACAACAACAAAAAAGAGGAAAATAATTTGCTTTCATCTGCATTTAGTTTTCATAGTTCTCTCTCTGGTTGTGGAAAGCCCTTTCCATCACAAGCCTATTGGAATTGCCTTGAATCATCTCACTGTTGAAAAATGTTAAGCCTGTCATAGTTGATCATCACATAATCTTCTTGTTACTGCATATAATGTTCTCTTGGTTCTGCTCACTTAACTTAGCATAAGTAGTATCAGTTCATGTAAGTCTTTCCAGGCTTTTCTGAAATTATTTCTTATAGAACTATAGTAGAATAAGCATTTATATAGTAACTACTATGTGCCAGGTATTGTTCTAAGCACTTTACAAATCTTCACTTGATCCTCAAAATAACCTTGAAAGGTAGGTGCTACTATTATTCTTATTTTGCAGTTGAGGAAACTGACACTAACAATCACACAGTTTTAAAGCTCTTTCTTCATTGTACCTTAGGAGGCAGGGGTACAAATAATGTAACTTCCATTTTATTAATGAGAAAACAAAAACTCATAGAGAAGAGAAGAGACTTGCATACAAGCTCATAGCTAATGTTAGAACCAAAGCTCTTCAGGCTCTGGATCAAACTCTCCACTCAACCAGATGGGCTGGTTTTCAGGGTACGCAGACTCTCACAGAGTACTTATTTTCTTCCCTGCTTTACTTTACCCCCTCTTAGAGTGAACTGAATGAAGACAAGATGGTTTGGCAGTATAAACCCAATGGCTTAACGCTATTCTCTTAATGCAAAGAGGCGTTGGCTTTGTTTCTTAGAATCTGTGAAATTTCTAGAGAGCTCTTTCATTGTATTCCAGTTTATATGAGGGTGGCTAATCAAAGAGACTGGGTTTAATCCCCATGTCAAGATATTCTTCCACAATGCGACTTTCATTTTCCTCCTCTAATCAGCATAGTGTAGCTTTCTTGTTTGTTAGTTTAAGTCTCCATTCCTTGCTGAAATCCTTAAATATTATAAGAACACACAGTTGACTATTCTATAGCCAGAAAGCTTCCTTTTCTTTCTGATGCTTAATTTCCTGGTTAGGCTTGCTTTTGAGCCGAATTACCTAGGCTATGGGCTACTAGGTGCCACATTTGATAAAGTGCTGGCTCTGGAGGCTGGAAAACTAATTTCATAATTTCAAATAGGGCCTCAGATACTAGCAAGTCACTTAACACTGTGTGCCTCAGTTTCCTCATGTGTAAAATGAATTGGAGAAGGAAATGGCAAAGTATTCCAGTGTCTCCAAGAAAACCCAAATGGAGTCTATGAAGAACCAAACACAATTGAAATGATTGAACAGCAAGAATAGCACAGACATTATAATGCCGTTGTATAATAGAGTACTTGACCTAAAATTAAGTTCAAATATGATCACTCTACTATTTTCTAGTCAAGACACTCAGGCTGCTCTTTAGAATGTAAATCATGGATGGGTACTTTTAGACTGTTAGTAGTTCTTTACAGTAATGATGATACTACAGATCTCTTACTTGTTTTGGTGTTATAATAGCTGTAGTTGTGTGCTTTGTTGCTATTCCATAAATAAAAGTATATTGTTCTGCAAGTAAGCCCTTGTTGGGAGAGAAATGATAGTTTCTAGGGACAATCTCTATCCATCCAAAGCCAATCCATTAATAATTCTTTCCACTAGGTCATATTGCTCTTGCTAGTCAGTATAAATTGATTATATCTAGCTCATTTCAGCTCTTACAAGAAGCCCCTTTCCAATTAATTTCATTTGTGTTCAATTTTACAAGCATTTAAGTACATATTATGTGCAGAGCATTCTGCCAGCGATATGCAAAACTTAGATCATGATGACACAGATGCAGAGCTAGAAGGGACCTAGAAATTATCTAATTTAAACCTCTTATTTTATTGATGAAAACAATGAAGATGAAGGAAAGTAAAGAGATTTGTTCATCCTTTTTATATTGGCAAGACACTGGAAATTGAATGATGTCTATCATTTAGGGAATGGCTGAATAAGTCATAGTAAATGAATGTTGAGAAGGCTGACTTCAGAAAAACCTGGAAAGACTTATATGGATTTATGCCATGTGAAGTGAGCAGAACCAAGAGAACATTGTACATAGTAACAACAAGATTATGTGATGATCAACTGTGGTGGATTTGGCTCTTCTCAACAATGAGGTGATTCAAGACAATTTCAAAAGACTTGTGATAGAAAGGGTTATCCTCATCTAAAGAGAGAACTATGGAAACTAACTGTGGATAGAAGTATAGAATTTTTACCTTTTGGGGTTGTTGTCTTTTTTTTCCTCTTTCTTGTTTTTTTCCTTTTTGACCGGATTTTTCTTGTGCATCATGATGAATATAGAAATATGTTTAGAAGAACTGCACATGTTTAACCTATATTGGATTGCTTGCTGTCTTGGGGAGGTGGAAGGGGAATAAAGAAGGAGAAAAAATTGGAACATAAGGTTTTGCAAAGATGAATGTTGAAAACTGTCTTTGCATGTACTTAGCAAAATAAAATACTATTAAAGTTTTAAAAATGTGATTTGTACAAGGTCATATATATTGTAAGCATCAGAATTAAAATCTGAGTTCAAGTTCTGTTACCTTAGAGCCTTTCCCCTGTGTACAACACTGCTTTCCAAAAAAGACATAGTTCCTGCCATCACGGACTTTTGAAATGTATTATCTATTTATTTATGATAGAGGATTATAGATGAGAAGTAACTCACACAAGTTTACAGATATAGTAAATATCAGAGACAGGGAAACTCTGGGACAGATGAAAATCACGGAAGATTCTGTGTGTGCCTCAGCTAATTTCAAACAAGGTTATACGGATCAGTGACATCATTTGTAACCTAACTCTGACAGGTTTTAAAAATAATCCATGCTTATGATTTGGAACTGAGGGCTGTTACTCAAACATCTCTGTACATGAATATAAATATTTGTAGATGGTAGTGATAAGTGGCCAGTGAGTCACTGGAATTTGGCTGGAAAATGTTTCCAAGACACATGCTGCTGCCTTATATTTGAAACAGTAAATATACTTCAGAGCCTGGAACTCATTTCCATCTCCTATGTTAGAGCCAAGCCACTCCAAAAGAAATTAAAAAAAAAAAACAACAACAAAAAAAACACCTTATTGGTCCCTTTGGCTTAAATATCACTGAAAAATATTTCAAGGATCTTCAATATTCTTGGTGTAGATAATTCTTTCACTGATTCAGATTACAACCCCTTTTACCATAAAGCATAATTCTTGTGAGTTATGGCAAAAAATAGTTAAAAATCAGGACACTATGAAATTAAGCTTCTATTAAGTTTTTTCCAACTTATATCTGCTGGCTTATATCATATAAAATCTATCACTAGATCTGTTCTTGAAACCTTTCCAACTTGGTAAAAACTTGGCTAGGCTTTACAAGCTGACAGAGCCTTTGAGAAGATAGGATCCCTCCTTGACATGATGAGGTACTGGAAGGAAATAGCAGTGGGCAAAAATAAATAAAAAAGATATTTATACCTATTATCTCCATTGTTTCTTCTCTTACTCCTTAATGCTTCATAATTTGGCTTCTGACTTCATTGATCATCTAAAACTGCCCTTTCTAAAGTTTCTAATTATCTTAATGACCAAATCTGATGCTCAGTAATTCATAATTATTTTTTAAACTCTCTCCTACATTTAGCACCATTGACCTCTTTTTCCTATCTGGGTTTTTATAACACTACTCTATCCTGGCTCTCTTTTTATTAGGGCCACTTTTTCTGCTGTCTCTTTTGTGGTTCACTCTCCCTAACTTTGGGTGTTTCCGAGTGATGTGGGTGAACCTATATCTATAATCTTCTCTTCTCTCTCTATAATCTTGCTCTTGATAACTTCAGTAGCTTCTAGGACTTTCCTTATTATTTCTATAAATACATATATGTATATGAATGTATATATGAGTATATTCACATATATACAGGATGTCACAAAAGGCTTTGTGCACACAGAGTGCTATGTTAAGCTTTAATAATTGTATGTTTGTATATATGTATTTTCAGCCTCAGTCTCTCCCCTAAGCTTTAGTCCAACTGTCTATTAGAAATTTCAGTTAGGATATATTTGTTCTAGAGGCATCTGAAACTCAACTGAATCCATTATTTTTCCTGAAACCTTTCTCTATTCCAAACTTCCTTATCTCTTTGAAAGGTATCACCAAATATTCCAATATCTGACATTTGTACTCGATGTTATCCTAAACTCTTGCCCTTCCTCATTTCACATATTTAATCAATTGAAAAATCTTGCCATTTCTACTTTCATAACTATCACATCTCTATTCATTCAGCTCCCTCCTTAATTCAGGCTCTTGAGATGTCTTATGTAAATTATTGCAACAGCCTCCTAATTTGTCTCTATATTTCAAGTCTTTCTTTCACTGTTCTACTCCATCCTATACTCTATTATGAAAATAATTTTTAACATTGATTAGACTACCTTTTTAAGTTAACTATGGCTTTCTTTTAACTGTTAGGTTAAAACATTTCTTTTCTTAAGCTTTTAAAGCTATCCCCAATATGGCCACAACTTATGAGCAGGGTTTGTTTTATTTCTTACACTTCTTTTCTAGCACCTACCATAGTGCCTAGCATATCACTAGTGTTCAATAAAACTTATTGAATAACTGATTGATTACTAAGATTTCCTAGCACTTTTACATTTCATTGTTTCAGCCTTAGAAAAGACATTTTACCTTCATGCCTTGATGATGCAAAGGATGAAAATAGATTAATAAATAATTAATAAAAATAGATTAAAATAATTTAAAAGTAAAATAGATTTAAAGCTTAACAAGTACTGGGAATATCTTAATAAGGAGAATTTTTTCCCATTTATTTATAGAATGTTTGACCACAGAAGCTTCTAGAAAACATAACAATTGACTGGAGATATTGCTCCCAAAGAGTATTGAAAGCAGGAAGAATTTTGTAGTAACCTTTAATAATAGCATGATGGTTATTTTTTATGTATGGTCACAGTAAATCATGAATAATTTTATTTTTAAACAATTTTTAAACAATTCTTTGGTATACATATATGTATATATTATGTATAATTTTATAATTTATTAAAACTGAAAGCAAATTTACATACTAATGATATGGATGTGTTTTTATTTTTACATTAAAACCTTGGTGGAATGTTTGATAGCTTTTACTGTTGCCAAATTTTTGCAACCCCCACATTCAGTTATATGAATATGTGGT
This sequence comes from Sminthopsis crassicaudata, assembly GCF_048593235.1. Lineage (NCBI taxonomy): Eukaryota > Metazoa > Chordata > Mammalia > Dasyuromorphia > Dasyuridae > Sminthopsis > Sminthopsis crassicaudata. Next base: position 406,100,793 of record NC_133618.1, on the reverse strand, counting down.
TATGACCCACAATTTAAGAAGCTTTACTGTATGGAATTATAATGTGGATATGTAAGATGCTATCAGTCCAGGGATATTACAGAAAGGATGGGGGGAATATTAATAAGGGCAGTTACTAACTTCTTGCTGAGAATTTCTGGGAAAAATATTTGTTGATCTGACAATTATAATATCAAGGTCTATTATTGTTGGGGTTTATATCCAGAAAAAAGAGACAGAATTTTTCAAAATTTAGCAAATCAGGTGACTATTAATCAAATCTGGTGATTCACATATACACCGGTGATATTGCCAGAAAGAACCCAACACTCCTAAAATTTTCTTGGGTAAGAAATATATTTTTGGGAGCACAAAATATTTTCATCATTACTGGAAATCAAAAGCAAGGTCTTTAGAAGAGTGTAACTCTTGTTATCTCTGTTGCTGTGGTGAGATAAACCTGTATAGGAAGTTTGTGAGTCAAGTCAGAATTTTTCATTTTGTTTTATGTTTTATGAACAAAAGAGAGATTGTCTTAAAAAGGATTGGTTTGCATCAACAAGCATCATGTGTAATGGGGATAAATTGGAAGCATTCCAAATAAAATCAGGGGTGAAAAAAGATTGTCCACTATCACATTATTATTCAGTATTTTACTAGAAATGTTAGCTTTAGCAATAAGATAAGAAAAAGAAATGAAAGGAATTAGAATAGGTAACAAAGAAACAACATTATTACTCTTTGTAGATGATATGATGGTATACTTATAGAATCCTAGAGAATCAGCCAAAAACTACCTACTAGAAATAATTCATGACTTTAGCAAAGATTTAGGAGTGCAAAATAAATCCACATAAATCATCAGCATTTCTATATGTTACCAACAAAGTCCAGTACCAAGAGATACAAAAAGAAATTTTCATTTGGAATTTAAATGTTTATACTAATGCAAACAAGATTAGAAGGGAAGTAACAAATTGGGAAAATGTTTTTACAGTTAAAGGTTCCGATAAAGGTCTCATTTCCAAAATATATAGAGAACTGACCCTAATTTATAAGAAATCAACCATTCTCCAATTGATAAATGGTCAAAGGATATGAACAGACAATTCTCAGATGATGAAATTGAAATTATATCCACTCATATGAGTGTTCCAAATCACTACTGATCAGAGAAATGCAAATTAAGACAACTCTGAGATACCACTACACATGTCAGATTGGCTAAGATGACAGGAACAAATAATGATGAATGTTGGAGGGGATGTGGGAAAACTGGGACACTAATACATTGTTGGTGGAGTTGTGAAAGAATCCGGCCATTCTGGAGAGCAATTTGGAACTATGTCCAAAAAGTTATCAAACTGTGCATACCCTTTGATCCAGCATTGCTGCTATTGGGCTTATATCCCAAAGAAATACTGAGGAGGGGAAAGGGACCTGTATGTGCCAAAATGTTTGTGGCAGCTCTTTTCGTAGTGTCCAGAAACTAAAGGTTAATGGATGTCCATAAATTGGAGAATGATTGGGTAAATTATGGTATATGAAGGTTATGGAATATTATTGCTTGGTAAGAAATGATTGGCAGGAAGAATGCAGAGAGGCTTGGAGAGACTTACATCAACTGATGCTGTGTGAAATGAATAGAACCAGAAGATCGCTGTACACTTCAATGTTGTATGAAGATGTATTCTGATGGAAGTGGATAACTTCAACATTAAGAAGATCCAACTCACTTCCAGTTGATCAATGATGGACAGAAACAACTACACCCAGAGAAGGAACACTGGGAAGTGAATGTAAACTGTTAGAACTACTGTCTATCTATCCAGGTTACTTATACCTTCGGAATCAAATACTTAATGTGCAACAAGAAAATGGTATTTACACACATATATTGTATCTAGGTTATATTGTAACACATGTAAAATATATAGGATTGCCTGTCATAGAGGGGAGGGAGTGGAAGGAGAGAGGGGATAATTTGGAAAAATGAATACAAGGGATAATGTTACAAAAAAAATTACTCATGCATATATAATGTCAAAAATTTTATAAATAAAAATTTAAAAAGAAAGTAATTTAAATGTTTAATATATTTATCCCTCATTTTTATTTATTTTTTTCTTCCCCCCTCCATGAAAGATGCTGGAAAAGTTGTCCATTTCCTTCTTCAACTCATTTAAAATAACTGTACATAAGATAAAATATTTAGGAGTCTACCTTCCAAGATAAAATCAGAATTAAATAAAGACAATTACAAAATACTTTCCACACAAATAAAGTCAGATCTAAACAACTGGTAGAAGATCAAGTGCTCATGGGTAAGCCAAGGTAATATAATAAAAATTTTAATTCTACCTAAATTAATCTACTTATTCAGTGTCATACCAATCAGAATGCCAAGAAATTACTTTACAGAGTTAGAAAAAATAATAACAAAATTCTTCTGGAAGAACAAAAGGTCAAGAATTTCAAGGGAATTAATGAAGAAAAATGCAAATGAAGGTAGCCTAGCTGTACCAGACCTAAAACTATATTATAAAGCAGTGGTCATTAAAAACCATTTAGTACATGCTAAGAAACAGAGTAGTTGATCATTGGAATAAGTTAGGTTCATAAGACATAATAGTCAATCACTATAGTAATCTAGTATTTGATAAATCCAAAGAACCCAGCTTCTGGAATAACAAAAGTTGGTGGGAAAATTGGAAAATAGGATAGCAGAAACTAGGCATTGAACAACACCTAACATCTTATACCAAGGTAAAGTAAAAAATTGGTTTATTATTTAGATATAAAGAGTGATACTATAAACAAATTAGAAGAATAAAGGGTAGTCTACCTCTCAGATCTATGGAGAAAGAAGGAATTTGTGACCATAGAAGAACTAAAGTATATCATGAAATGCAAAATGTTTAATTTTGGTTATATTGACTTAAAAAAAAAGTTTTTTGTACAAACAAAACCAATGCACACAAGATTAAAAGGGAAAGAAAATTTGAAAAAAATTATATCCAAGGGTTGTGATAAAGGTCTCATTTCTAAAATATATAGAGAACTGACTCAAATTTATAAGAATACAAGCCATTCTCCAATTGATAATATCCAGAGGATATTAACAGAATTTTCAGAAGAAGAAACTAAAACCATTTCTAGTCATATGAAAAAATATTCTAAATCACTATTGATAAGAGAAATGCAAATTAAGACAACTCTGAAGTACCAACTCATACCTCTCGGATTGGTTAAGATGATAGGGAAAGATAATGATAAATGTTGGGGGAGATGTAGGAAAACTGGGATGCTAACACAGTGTTGGTGGAGTTGTGAACTAATCCAATAATTCTGGAGAGCAATATGGAATTATGCACAAAGGGCTATCAAACTGCACATCTTTTGATTCAGCAGTATCTCCACTGGGCCTGTATCCCAAAGAGATCATAAAAAGTGAAAAGGACCCACATGTATAAAAATGTTTATGGCAGCCCTTTTTGCAGTGGCAAGGAACTGGAAACTAAGTGGATGCCTTTCAATTGGAGAATGATTTAAAAAGTTATAGTTTTTGAATGTTATGGAATATTATTGTTCTATAAAATCTATCAGCAGGATGATTTCAGAAAGGCCTGGAGAGACTTACATGAACTGGTGCTAAGTGAAGTGAGTAGAATCAAGAGAATGTTGTATACAGCAACAACAAGATTATATGATCAACTGTGATGGACTTGGCTTTTTTCAACACTTATTCAACAAACAGAGACCTACAATTGATTCAGGTCAGTTCCAATAGACTGGTGATGGAGAGAGCCATCTCTACCCAGAGAAAAGACTCTGGGGACTGTTTGTGGATCACAACATAGTAGTTCACCTTTTTTGTTGATCATTTGCTTTTTGTTTTCTCTCATTTTTCCCTTTTTAGTCTGATTTTCCTTGTGCAGCATGATAATTATGGAAATATGTATAGACGAATTGCACAAATTTAACTTATATTGGATTATTTGCTGTCTAGGGGAGGGAGTGGGGAAAGACAGAGAAAAAAACTTGAAACAAGATTTTGCAAGGGTGGATGTTGAAAACTATCTTTGCATAAAATTTGAAAATAAAAAAGCTATTATTTAAGAAAGGTTTGTTTTGTTTTCTTCCTGTCGTGCTAGAGTCAGAGACAGATTTCACAAATTTGGAGAACTATAATCATGGACAGTTTCTTTCTGCCCCAAGAGAGATGGAGATATTCTTGTGAGAGTATATGCATGAACACAGATGGTTAGAAAGATTTAGTGTATATTCAAAGAGAAAGGAGCAGCATCAGAAAGAGGAGAATGGGTTGCTAGGTGGTGGTTGGAGAGACAGAAATGTTCCAGCTGAGCACTTAGAAAGAAAACGAAGATTGGCATGTTTCTGTGACTAGAGCTCTCTCTGCCTGCCTGATGTTCTGCTTCATTCAAATCCACTAAATAAGAGGTATATCTGAAATGAACCGGAACTGAAATCAGCAGGAGGAGAGAACAAGGTTTAATTCCATGGCCCCCATCCTCCTGCCTACAGTTATTGCGAATTTTCTCCATTATTTCTCTATTTGAGCTATTCACATCTGATCATTCTAGTAACTTAACATCATACGAAATATAGTTTGGCATAATTGATAGAAGATCTGGATTCAAGGCTTACTTCTGACTCAAACAGGCTGTGGGTTCCTTGGTAATTTGCTTAACCTCTCAGTTTCTCTAGGGAGATCTCTAAGACAATTAATTGCAGAGAATTTTCTACATTTCCCTGAGCGAGGGGATTTCCTAACTTAGAAGTTCCCTATACTAATAAAAAAATCACAGACTCACTCTATATCCCTAACAAATTATGACTACTCATAACAGTTATGAGTTATTAAAAGTTAATTGTTAAGTAGAGGCCTGCAATTGCGTGGACTAGTTAATACATGTGGTTTGGAAATGAGAACAACACAGAGGGTAATCCCTGTATAAAATAGCTAAGATTGTTAATATAGCTTGTAGACTTTAAAATGAGATAAAGAATTTTATGACTTTAATGTTGTTGTTATTGTCGAGTCATTTTTAGACACGTCCAAAGCTGTGACACCATTTGGGGTTTTCTTGGCAAATATATTGGAGCATTTTTCCATTCTCTTCTCCTGATCATTTTTCAGATGAAGAGACTGAGGTGAACAGAGTTGTGTTAAGAGATTTACCCAAGGTCACACATCTAGGAAGTAGTTGAGGCCAGATCTAATCTCAGATGATTGGCCTTCCTGACTTCAGGCCTGGCACTCTGTCCACTGTGCAATTTAACTGCCCTATGACTTTAATTATAAGCAGTGACTTTGATTATATATATATTCATACATATATTTTGATAAACTTCCCCAAAACAAAATATTTAAACAAGATCCAATTCATCTTCCAAGAACCAGATTAGCCATGGTGAAGGGTACAGTTAGGTAGAAGCCACATTGTTTTCTCCCACCCCAGCCTACTTTTTTCCAGCTTGATCATGTCCAGTAGAACACAGAGAGTGAGATATAGCTCTTTATGATCTGAGAAGAGAAATAGGACCCTCAAATTTCATAGTGGGGGTTTCAGTTAAAGGACAGGATACTTCTCTCTTTTGTTACTTTCTACATTAAACTTCCAAGCTTTGAAAGATATTTTTGCCAGTTGGTTACAAAAGAAAGTCCATTTAGAAAGTGAATAGCTGTTTAAGATTATTGTATCTGAGAACAGGATTGGTACTCCAGGACTGTGGCTTAAAATATAAGAACTGTGGGCTATTTGTCAGAGAGATTACACCTAACAAAGACTGTTAAATTCGTGTTTGTCTGGAACCTTGTAAATCTAATCATTTCAAATGAAAAGGAAGGGGAAAAAGAGAAAATTACTAATTTATTACATTTGTTAACCTTATAGTAGAAGAGAGTAGGTATGTAAGAAGAATAAGAGTACAGATGCCTAGAACAATAGCAGAACATCAAAATTTTGGAAAAATTCCAAGAAAAGAATCATCAATAAAATCTATGATCTCAGACACATATACACATTGCCATTCAGTGTTTGGGAGAGTCCAAAGTAAAGTGTGAAAGACAGAGGCATTAGACTGACTTCCAAACTGAAGGTCAGCAGAGTCTTTGTGGTGACCTCATTGTTGTATGCCAGTGAAACCTGGACTATAAAGTGCACCAGTTCCATGCCAGGAAACTGAATCACTTTCATTTGAATTGTTTTAGGAAGATTCTAAAGATCACCTGGCAGGATAAAGTACCAGACACTGAGGTCCTTTCTTGAACTAACCAGCCAAACATTCCAACTCTCCCGCAGAGAGCACAACTCCAATGGGCTGGGCATATTGTTCTAATCCCAAATGTATTCTTGCCAAAAAGTCCATTTTATGGGGGATTCACACAGGGTGAGTTACTCACAGGGTGGTCAGAAAAATCAAAACAAAGACATTCTCAAGGTCTCTCTTAAGAACTTTAGAATTGATTGTATGACATGGGAGACATTGGCTCAGGACTTTTTAGCATAGTATACCCTCATCAGAGAAGGTGCTGTCCTCTATGAACAAAAGAGAATTGAATTAGCTCAGAAGAAACACAAGATGTGCAAAACTAAAGAGTCCACCCCACATGTTCATAGAGACTATTTGTATCCAACTTGTGTTGGAACAAGACCATTCCTTGCATTGGTCTAATTAGCCACACTTTGACTTGACTTTAACTTGAGAACACAAGACAACACCAGTCACAAATACACATACATATATGTGTATGCATGTGTGTGTATGTATGTATCTAACAATGCATAAACAAAAAAATGTGGCGCATGAGTATATTAGAATATTATTTTGTTCTAAGAATATAGAGAAATGTGATTCATGAACTGATACAAAGTAAAGAACAACTAGAGAAAAGTTACATACTGACCTGACTACAACATGAATAAAGAATAGCAACAACAAGAATGTTTACTGTATCATTATAAAGACCAAGTTTGGCTCCAAAGAGATGTGAGCTTCTTTTCTCTCTTTCTAGTCTTTGCCAAAACAGAGTATTTTTGGATATATGATAATGTTAGGTTTAGTTGAGATATCAGTTTTGAACTTTTCTTCTCTCTCCTTCTCCCTTTCCCTCTCTCATAGATAATATAAAAACAAAATATTAAAAAAACTCTTGAAAATTAAAATATACAAATGAAACAAATTTAAGTTGATAAAACAAACAAACAAAAAAAGCAATTTTGGCAAGACTCTCACCAAGCTCCAATAGAATGTAATCCAAGGATGTAATGTGATCATAGAAATGCACTTTACTCAATAGGAACAGATCAAATAAAGGTAGATATAGAAGTGGCAGAGTAGAAATACATATTAAGGCATATTTGTGAGGAAATCCAAAAACCAGAAGAGGGAAGCATGATTGTGAATATTTAGATAAATATCAATGGAAACAGAAACAGAAATACTATCGTACAGAACATCTGGATAGAAAAAGGGAGTGTATATGAGGAATTTGAAAAACAAAAATCAATCACAAGAGTGGGATTGTGGCACGATATGTTAAGGCAGAGGACTTCACTTATCTAAACTTTTGGGTTTTTTTTCCTGCCAAAAGCAAAGCACCTATTCATCTCTTGATTGGCTTTAGTGGTCATGCCATTCTTCAAGCTCTGCAAGACCCCAAAAAGGGAACTAATTTTCTGGAATCTGATTTCCATAAACAAGGTGGTAGCTGTTAAAGTAGAAATAATGGAGTACTTCTGGGTAGGGGAGTGACCATCCTATATTATATTTTGTGAGTGAGGAAGGGAAAAATAGGAATAGTTTGGCTTTTGGTCTTAGATTTTTGTTTGGGAAATCCCAAAGCATCCAGAAATAAGATAGATAAAATGCTATGTCTTAATTCTATAGGAAAAGTTAACTAAGGAGGATTGGGGAGTTTTAAGATATAAAATTCTGAAGTCACAGAAAAATAATTGCATCAAGGAGAAAAGGACAAAGTTATTTAGATATATTGGTGCCAAAGTACAGAGGAATCAACCAAGATTTTGAAAAGACATTTAAAATATGAAGATAAGGACAAAGAACAGAGAATGAATACAAAATCATTACACAGTCTATAAGAATAATCTTGTTCTTTAAAACTCAGAATGACAAGTTTGGCAAAGAAAGTGAAATATAAATAAATAGTAGGTTTTCTTTATTTTAGCAGTATTTGGGAAAAGAGTAGATTCAATAAACAGTTACAGAGGTAGACAAGAGTATAATAATGGATGATGGAGAGATGGCGAATTACTCTACTTTTATTTGATTCCATGATCTTTGAACTGGAAAGGACAGAATAAAATGACTAATCAGAAGTTGGTATCCAATTAGCAAAACAGAAAATAAAAAAGTCCCTGTCTCAGATGTATTTGTGTTGCCAAAAGATGAATAAAATTCCAGAATCCTGAAGAAATAGAGGCTAATAGGAATGTTGAAACTAAAGTCAGTGATCTTTGAAGGATCATGGAGATAATAAATGTATTAGATCAGAGCAGGAGAAATGCTGTCTCATTTTTTTTTAAAAAGAGGGGGATGAAAAAGTCATCTTTAAACTAAAGGCCAATGTAATTGACCTTGATACCTACATAAATTTTAGAATGTTTTATTAAAGGTACTGTTATTGAATGACCTGGAAAAGGCTGCAGTGATCATAAAGATTTAGCATGATTTTATATTGCATAAGTCAATCTAGGACAACCTAGTTTTTTTTCTTGACTAGGATTGCTGGACTGGTGGATCAGAGGATTATAGCAGACACAGTTTGTTTACATTTCAAGGAAGTATTTGACAAAATCCCTCATTCTATTGTTGTGGATAAGTTAGCAACATACGGTTTAGGGATAGATTTGGACTTAGTTGAATGATTGGGTCCAGAGTTTTACTTATTTAGAATTTGATGTCAACGTGGAAGGGATATTTCTAATTCTTGGCTATATCTGTTCAATATTTTTGTCAGTGACTTGGATAAAATAATAGATAGCATACTTATCAAATTTGTAGATTCTATAGAAACAGGATGGAGATAATACTTTTCCTGACAGAATCAAGATCCAAAATTATCTTGATGTATTAGTAACTTGGGTTGACTAGATTCAATTTAAATTTAATAGGGATAATTTTAATATTATAGACAATGAATGAGAGGTGAAAGGGGCATCAGCTATGTAGACCAACTCTTCCATGAAAGGAATCCCCATTATTGTATATCTGATAAAAAGTCATAGGTTTAAGAAAATCACAAATAAAATTGCTTACTTGTAGTTCTGTATATATATATATATATGTATATATATATAAAACCATATACATATCAATAAAAATATAATATCAATAAAAAACTGGTTTAATATTGTATGGTATGGATGTTCATGTGTAATTTAGCTAATACATCAAGGCATGGCTACTTACAAATTGCAGATCACCACTTTAGTGTGCTTTTATCAACTAGATAATTAATTAGCTATTGACCTCTTTGGTGATGAGCTTATCCATTCTTAGGTAAGTGCTCTTCATGTGAGAAGACAGAAATTCCATCCTTGAGCCTCTACTTTAAACCTTGTTGTTTTGGGGAAGAATCTTTGAAAGTCTTGGGCTAGGACCACATCACAGTTTTACTTCCAAGTAGAAGTTAAGTAGAGAATACAGCTTTTACAACACAACTTCTTGCTCTTTCCCAGGTGACTGGAAACAAGCAAATCAAGAATAAAATGTTACCTTTTGAACATTTTTGACATATGTCTTATGAAAATGCTTTATAGATTTAATTTAATAGAAAAATAGCTCATGAAGAAGGCAAATCCAATGAATGGCTTCTGCAATTCTTCCATAAATTACAAAAATCAAGGACTTCCAAAGGCTTTGAGTCACTTGAGGAATGATCCTTCTAATCAAATTAATTAATTACAAATTGAAGAATCATTTGAAGGAGTGGCTAAGCAGGACTTCAATGCAGCAAAACCATGATGAGGGAAAGGAAACATCATTGAATTTTTCTGTACTAAGAAATCTAGAAATAAGTTACCCAGTATAGTCTTTATGCTGTAACATTTGTCCCGTGCCAACTACACTCTAGATCCATCTAGAGGATTTAAAAGAATCACATGAGACAGCTAACCCATAGAAGATATTTTTCTCCTTAAGAATGGTATTACTTTTTCTTCTCAGTGTCCTTTCAAGATACTGTCCTTTCAGGTGGATACTTAGTTTCAGGAATGAAACATAAATAAGGAAGATAGTATAGGAAAAGGGCACAGAACTAGTTAGCAGGCAACCAGTACGCTCATTTTATCTCTATCATTGGTTTACAGTGTACCACTGACTATGGGATTTTATCTCTCAGTATTTCAGTTGTCTTTTTGCAAAATGGTGATGACTCCTGTCTGTCCTATGACTTTACAGTGATATTTGATTGAGTATGATAATGAAGATGCATTGAATGGATTAAATAGTTATATAAAGGCAAGATGGTGCTAATATTGGTGGTTTCCTATGACATTAATGCACAGTTAATGGAATTGTGAAGCAGTCCATCCATTCTGGAGAACAATTTGGAATTATGCCTAAAGGGCAATAAAATGCTGCATACATTTTGATCTAGCTATACTACTAATAGGCATGTATCTAAAGAGATAAAATGGAGAAAAATGAACTATTTGCTTAAAATATTTTTAAAAGCTATTTTTGTTGTGGCTAAGAATTGGAAATAAAAAAAAAAGCCCATTATAGAAACTAGACATAGACCAAAATCTCAAACCCTTTACCAAAAAAGAAGAATTAGAATTGAGGAGATACCTATCAATTGGGGAATGGTTGAACACATTGTGGTATGTGAATGTAATGGAATACTATTGTGCAACAAGAAATTATGAGCAAGTAGATTTCAGAAAAACCTGGAAACATGAACTTAAACTAAGTAAAGTGAGCAGAACTAGGAAAACATTGTACATAGTAATAACAACATTGTGTGATGATTATCTATGTTAGACTTAGCTTTTCTCAGTAATATAGGACCCCAAACCAATTCCAGGTCTTATAATGGAAATTTTTTTTTACATGTAATTGAAAAGATAAAGTTTTATTTAAAATAAAATATTGATAGTTTGCTAAAAAGACAAAGCAGAGGCTTTTAAGTTTGAAATCCTGCCTTTGCTATTTTTTTACCTATGTGATCTTAGGCCATGTGGGTCATTTACCCCTCTAAACCTCAGTTTCCACATCAATAAAATGAGAGTATTGGATAAGATAATCATTCCAGTTCTGAATCTATTATCCTATCCCTAGGTAACTTCTTAGATCTTATCTAACACAAAATCTATAATCCTGTGTATAATAATAGCAGTCACTGGGATAGTTGGGATAGCCTTTATAGTTTACCTTAATGATTACAGAACTACCAAGAATATGCATCTGTTTTAGCCAAATTACCATCTTTTATATATGAATAAACTGAGATCAAAAGTTGAATAATTTGCCCACAGTCATAGATCAAGAGTTCCAAATCCCAGTCCAGAGTTCATTTTACTATACTGCAGTTGACCACTTTATTACTTGTTTGGGGGATAAAATATTGTAATGTTTTAGACAGTATTTTGAAACTCCAATCCTACATTTCCACCTGTTTGCTGAATATTTTCACCTGAATAACAGCAACATGAGAAGTGGTTGCTATTTATATGAAACTTTAACATCTGCAAAGTCCTTTACATATGTTATGTGCTAGCTCATTTTATCTTCAAAAGAATCCCATTATACTCATCTTACAAAACAAGAAATTGAGGCACAGTTTGAAAAATAAAACAAAACCAAACTTGTCTCAGTTTCACATGGTCTTGGGATTCCAACTCTTTTCTGGCTCAGAGACTCACATTTCTCCACTACACTGAGTTTCCTCTCATCATAGAGGACAACGACTGATTTACTTTTTGTGTTCCCTGAAGGCTGGCAGGCATTTCTCTATTGAAATTTAAACTATTTCTTCAGTATATCCTTACAACATGCTGTGGAGCAAACAAAGAGATAAAGAGCCAGAGAGATACAGTCACTAGACTTAGATCTCTTCAAATAAAAAGCCCAATACACAAGAACAAATGCTGTTTGCATGCTAATATGGCAGAGAGAAAAAAGCTGTTGCCTGATAATAGCTCTCCAGTGGCATGAAGGGCATGATATAACAGAAAATATACTTCTAGGGGTGGGATGGATGAACACCTGAATTCTAAGTCACTAATTGTACTAACATTGCATGTTTTAAGTATCTCTGTTCATGTAACTCTGTCCAGTGTGGCATCGTGTGTGTGTGTGTGTGTGTGTGTGTGTGTGTGTGTGTGTGTGTGTGTGTGTGTTTCATAGCTCTGGTGCCATCTGTGAGCCAAAGCTCTGACGCAAATATGGTGGATCAGGTGTCTTTTACCCATATTCTATCTGAAATAAAAGTTTCATTTACTCATAGAGCATTTTATTTCTGTGTCAGAGAAGAGCTATTTAATAATAATATATTAGACACTTTTCTGGGATAAGGTGCCCGCATAACAGAGGAAGATATAGTGGGGCATTGTTAGGAGTCCGGTTGGGGGGAGTGGGGGGAAGGAAGGGGAGGGCTTGGAATCCCACAATCTGTCATTTTATGTTATGTAACTCTTTAACTATTTTGCCTTTGTTGTACTGAGATAAAACACTCCCACTGGGGAGCCATTTCTCAAGCAGGGATGCTTCCTTTCCATGGACAGGCAAATTTAGGCCATTCAGCTTACAGTGGTTCTGCTTGGGGATGCAGGGATTTAGATGTGTACTTTTGTCAGTTTGTTGGGCTCCCAAGAAAACATTTCTCCTGATTTTGCATTCTGAACTCTTTCTGCATGGACTACATTCTTAGCAGGTTCAGCTTCACTAATAACTAATATCCATTAATGTCTGGATTTGCTATATGTGTGGCCCTGCATTTGGGGATCAGGTAAAAAAGGAGAAAACCCATTCTTTGTTCTAGATCAGCCTCACAATATCCTAAGTGACTACACACTGAAGGCTAGATATATAGTGCCACCTATTAAATGTGCTAATCAATAGTTCTGAAGAAAAAATGGCACCTGGCTTAGCTCTCAGTCTTTTCCTAATGTGCTCTTTGCTTATAGATCTGGGTCCTGCCACTAAAATCAGTAGATTAGTTCTGTCACAATCTCCTTGGAATTTCTGTGGGGGAAGTTACATAACACTTCTACTCCTAAGACTCCTCATCTATTAAAGAAGAATAAGAACATGTGCTAGATCTTAAGGATCAAAGAATTAAAGGGACCTTGATTTCCAAAAACCAATTGCTTCTTTTTACAGAGGAGTTCACTGAGATATCAAAAGATTGATTTACCCAAAATCATAGGTCAGGTCTGCTAAATCTCAGTTCTGATCTTATTGTACTCTATTGTGCTGCCCACTTTATTACTTGTTTTGAAGATCAAAATGCAGTAATGGTCCTCTGACCTTTAATCCTTCATTTCTAACTGCCTGATGCACATGTGTATCTGAATAGAAACAGTAACAATAGTCAACAGCAGATCACATTTAAATAGGACTGGGAGATCTACAAAGTGCTTTACATACATGAATCTGTTCAATTCTTATTACAACCCTGCAATTTAGGTGCTAGTATTGGCCATTTTACAAGTACAAAGAAGTGAATTAGCCTAAGACATACAGCACTATACTAGCTGAGTTTTATATTTGAATTCAGGTTACCTGCCTCCAGAAACATTACCTTATCATTGTGTTATACTTGTTTCTCTTAAATATGAAATTCAAATGAATAACATTTATGAAGTTCTTTGTAAGCCTTAAAGTGCTATAACAAATGCTAGGTACTGTTATTGTTACATCCAACATGGAACTTATTTTCTTCTTAAAATGGCTCCTCTTTCAAACTTCCCATTTTCAGTCAATATCAATATTCTCCCAGTCAATCTAGTGCTAGGTTCATAATCTTAAAATCATCCTTGACTATTCTCTTTTATCCACTTCCCATATACAATCACTTGTAGAGTTTTTTGTTTTGATTTTTCAACTCTTCTTATTTAAACATTTCAGTAACCTTCTAATTAATAATCTCTTTTTAGTTGTTTCCTTCTCCAACTAATCCTACACACAACTGCTAAAATACTTTCTCTAAGACTCTGGGTCTTAGGAACTATATCAATTTAATTTTCTAACCTTAATAGCTCTGTATTGTCTCTAGGGTGGTTCAATAAAAAGAGATCACCTAATCCACCCCCTCATTTTTCAGATAAGAAAACTGAATCACCAATAGATTATTTGCCCAAAGTTATAATGGCAAAAAGTAGCAGAGCTAAGATTGGAGCTCAGCTTTATTTATTTATTTTGTCTCCAGGTAGAATATGCTTTTGCTTATACATGGAAGCCTTAAAATATCTAATGGATCTTATATTCAACATCTCAAGCAATCAAATTTTAGTGTGTAGTATATATTATTGAGGGAAAGGAAAAGCAAGAAGGGATAAATGTAGCTAAAAATTTACTATAATTTAAATGGATGCATTTTGTTTTAGATATCATAATTAGTGACACTAAATATTCTCTCTACTTTCTCTGGTTAAAAACAAAACAAAACAAAACAAAAAAAAACCCCAGTAAACTTTTAAATGACATGGATAATTTTTATTCTATTTGAAATAACTCTTCCCATCTACTCGTGCAACCTCTTCCTACCTGCACCTATAAAAAACTCCAAGGTTTACTTCAAATCTCTTCTCTGTGAAGCTCTAAGCTTGCCAGAGGAAGAAGAATTACTTCTGAATTCCTATCATACTTGTCTGTGTCATTCACATCCAACCAACTCCTCTTATAGTGAAAATTGAAGAGTTAAGTGAATTGTGAGTCTATATATGTCTATTCAGTACAGTTTCCAGGATGAGGAGGCTATAACAGGAAATGAGGGAAATCTGGTAAAACCAATGAAACCATGAAAATCTGGTGAAAAGTCCTGAGACTCCCTTTAAGTCACTTTTAACGTTAAATAGCCACTCACCCAAGAATTAAATGTGGAATTATATGCATATATGGGAAGACTTTAGCAACTATCATGAGATGGGGAAGGGTAGTGAGGGATATAGAATATGATACATATAGGAGACAGGAGGAGCTAGAAAATGCTGTTTTGCAGCTCATGACTGCTCCCTTAGTTGTGCTAAGCCAGACAATGAATAAACTTGTTTAATGAGAAAGTGATCAGTTTCCCATTTGTCAACCTTACTGTAAAAATCCCAGGACTTTTGGGAATTCAGAGAGAGAGCAAACATATTAATGTGTACATACATCTATAGTTAGACTATAGGCTTCTAGATAGCAAGGGGTGATTTATTTTGGTCTTTGTACTCTTCCCAGTAGTTATTTAGTAAGCAGAGTTTCTCATATGAATGTTCTTCTGAAAACGTACAGATACATTTTTGAATAAAGGCCCACCCAAAGATTTGCTTGTTTTGGAAACAGAGGGACTGGATTGAAATTCTAGCTCACCTGTGTGAGGATTGACAAGCCACTTCATCTTGGATGTGGGACTGTTCCATTCAGTTCTAAACCTATGTTGCTCTGACTAGACAAGAAAAACTTCTTCAGACTTGTGGGTAAAAGATACCTTCATTAAATGCAAGACAGGAAGTTTAAACTTGGAATGCTCACTGGTAACCAATCAGTGGGATGAATATGGAGTTAGGGAGAAAGAATCACTTTCCTTGGCAGATGAAATGCATTTAATGGCCAAACAGGGAAAAGCTATTACCTTTCCTCACAGTTTGTAGGCACCCTGCATATTGATTTCTTATTGTCTCCTTTTGTTTGGTTACCCACAATAGTTTCCACATGGCCATAGTACAAAGGCAAGGGATCCCAGAAGGCTCTGACCTCTGGTAAGTATCCATTAAGCAATTCATTTTGAAAGACCAGGCAATCATCAGAGCCACAACTAACAATTCAGTCTGAGGGAGGCGTAAATGCATTCAGAACAAGATGGAGAAGAGTGAGGGAGACAATCTTAGAATACTCTGAATGCAGTGATCTCAAGAAAGAGCTGAGCAGAAGATCTGAGTTCAAGATCTTGAACTTGAACTTAACATACTATGGGGCTAATGGGTAGGGATAGAGATCCTGGATACCTACTGTGGGGGACAAAAACTGTGCCTGCTGATAATTTTCTATTTTCTCTATTTATTTTTACTAACTAGATACTAAGCTCACCCTTTCCTTCCTCCTTGCTGAAGAAGTATAAGTATTATTAAGACTCCATAAATTTTGGTCCTTTCGGGTATAGTGTCACTTTCTGGTGATGAATATAACAATCACTATATTAGACCTATTATTTTGCTGCAATGTCACTGTTTCCCTAGCTTTGCTTGGAGAAAAACTGTCTTCATTTTTCTCTCATTTATTTTTCTTTTGGACCAATTGTTAATTAGCAACATGAGCTGTATCTGCACTAATCCATTACAAGTTCAAACTCATAGGTCAGGCTCAATGACATCCTTATTGCAGTGACATCCACGCTCCAGTGCCTAGCACAGTGCTAGCTGGGTAATAGACATTCAAGGTGACTGATACAGATTTGGCTTTGATACCTATGACTTAGATTTTATAAAAACTACTCAATGTTAGTTTAAATGATGCTGAAATCACCCTGTTAAATATACTTCTTTTTTTTTTTCTTGTGTGTGTATGTTTGAAGAGATAAGAAAAACAAACATACAGGGGAAGAAAAAAACCCTGCATTTCTAGAGCTAACATCACTTTTAATCTTATCACTACATTCAAATTTCTCTATTTTGTTCACAGAAGTAAAAATATTTAAATGTTGTGACATCCTTCCTAGCTCTAAAATTCTGATTCTTTTTTTTCCCTTCTTATTTCATGAAACTTTCAGTCATTTATAATATGGTACAATAAAGCATGAAAATTTTGGAAATAAGATGCACCAAGGACACTGAATCCCATTTTATTTCCTTTGTTCCTTCCCAAACCTCTCCTCTGGCTCACACATACTATTTAAGGCAAAAAGTAAACAGCCCATAATACTTTGTCTTTAATGATGATCACCCTCTATTTTATCAATTCAAATTGGGTCATTTGCTTGGAAGGAAGCAACTACTCCCAATCCACAAACTCACATATCACCAATAAATTAACCAATGTTTATTTAAAGTGCTTATTGTATGCTTCCAAATGTGCTGGTCTTTAAGAGAGATATGCAATTTTATTGAGGGCCTTTTTCTTCTTTGAAACTCACAATTTAGTAAGGAGATGAAATATAAATATAAATATTTACAATCCAGGAGTAACTAGCTGATGTAATCAATTAAGCACTTGGTCAGATCAGGAAGATGTGAATTCAAATTTAGACTCTGGAAACTTCCTAGCTGTTTGACCTTGGTCAAATCAATTAATCTCTATTTGTCCTAAAGCCTTGTTAAGAAGGTGCTTTGCAAGGCCTAAAACACTTTATCAATGTGAACCACTATTGTTTTCATCCAGTTACTTCACACACTACTCTTGGAAGAGATAAAAAGGGAGGGAGAGATGAAAAAGAGAATATATAGAAACAACTGACTTCAGATTGGGATGGAGGTAGGAGAGGCAGTAAAGGCAATCCAGAACATCTTTCTCTCACTGAGATCTTAATTCTTTTTACTCTTTCCTACTTTTGCTCTCTGTCCTGCTACGGACAAGGACAATTTCCTTGTTCACAGCCCCCTCATTTAGCAGAGAATTCCCCATCCTTGGCCTCTCCTGGAATGAACACAGAACAGCTGTACATAGGCTGAAGAGTAAAACTCTCCTGCAGCCAATATAATTAACGAGAAGCCCCAAAGGTGGTGACATGAGCTTGCTGCATGGAAGGAGTCCAGACATTGAGGGATGTCTGGTGATAGTGAGTGTCCTCATTTGGAAATGGTCTGTTTTTGGTAGTGTATGACATAAAACTTTCTAGATAAAAAGTATGAAAAGAATTCCAAAAACATTAAAATGTGCCATAATGACAATAGAAGGAACAGAAAATCAATTAAGAAACAAATCATCAATTGTTCTCTCTTAACAAGATTCATAAAGCAATGTGTATTAAAAATAAAAAAGAAACAAATCATTAAGAAATTCTAGCCCTCACCACATTCTATCCCACCTCTTAATAACTGCTGGAATTATTTGTGTTCAAGGGAGCCAAATCAAGGGAGCTTATCAATTCTTTAATCAAACTAGAAAGCCTACAGACTCCCCAAGTGATTCTCTGTCTCCCACTGATGGAGACAATAGTAGAATTGCTGAAAACGTTTGCAATGGCAAAGCTGTTGGGACAGCTGGGGTAGTTTACATAGAGAGATTAATTCATCACACTCATGTTAAATCTTGTCTTCTTCCTGCCCAAAGTGAAAAGCATGCAGGCAAAGCAAATGTCTTTTTCATCCTGTTTCAGAGAATAGCTGTCTAATGTGGGTGAAAGGACCCAAGTCATTGTGGAGAGAAATAAGAAATAAGTTTATGATGCTTTACGTTCAGCATAGATCTGGAGACAGGCAGCCATGACCTAAGATTTCTTGCTCTGGTCTGGGTGTTGGAAGGGAGAAGAGTTGTGCATGTGTGTATACTTTAAACTGGTAAAGTAACATTTTAAAAATGAATTGTATAGATATAATTTATAGTTACGTACAGTTATTTGTGTTCTTTGTGAGTCTATCTGCTCTTTATGTGTGTGTAAGATTCAGGGACAGAGACAGAAAAACAGAGAGAAATATATATGCAGAAATAGACAGAAATATATAGAGAAAGAGATACAGAGAGAGAGAGAGAGAGAGAGAGAGAGAGAGAGAGAGAGAGAGAGAGAGAGAGAGAGAGAGAGAGAGAGAGAGAGAGAGAGAGAGAAGAGAAGAAATTATACTTATAAGTAGAAGATCTGGTCTTAAATCCTAGCTCTCATATTTATCAAACAGGATAACTTTGGATGAATTACTTCATTTCTCTAAGGCTCAATTTCATCACCTACAAAATGGGGAGAGGAATTGAAAAGTTGCAAAATAGTGATCAAAGCCATGAAACTCTACCTGACACATAATTGCACTGAGACTGGGGTGAAGTACATTATTAACTTCTTAGTCCCTCTAAACAATTCTTTAAAAGCAAAAGTTACAGAAGAGTTGCTAATCTGAATTGGCAGAGGAAATATCCTCACTGGGAGTTTCTTGTATCAATAAAATCATAATAAAAGGGAGAGAAAGAGGTGGAGGGGGAGGTAAGGGGATAATAATATCTGTAGTACCTGTCTCATTGGATTGCATTTTGTAAACCCTGAAACACTACAGATACATGACTTCATATTGTTATTCAAAGGAAGTGTCAGTTTAGCCTTGTGAAGGATTTTTTTTTTTTTTTGGCAATAAATACATAGTACATCAAGTTATGGATTGTTGTTCTTTGGAGAGCCTTTTTATTTAGCTTTTTCACTATATTATTTGTGGGAAACATAGCTTTATGATCTAATAAATTATTCCTGTATTCCTATAAATAATAACCTACTTAGGAATGATGTGCCAGAGGTGAGCTATAAAATTCACAATTCTTTTCAAGCAGCCAATTCCCCAGCAGATTAAATCTACTTAATGATAACCAAACAGGGAGAACAAATGCTCACTCACGTTTTGAGGGGCACTTGTTTGTCATTCAAACTTTTTCTAAAAATTGGGACCAGATATTTCAATATGCTTAAGATTAATTTTGAGAATGCATTATAACATAACAGGTAACAAAACCCTTGCTTAAATATAATTCCTTATCTTCCTTCCCAAATTTATTTTCCTTATTTTTTTTTTCTATCACAATCCCACACTCAAAACATGTAGGATCATTTTAAGAAATTAAATGGAGTGCCTGTGGTCTAAGAGATAATTAATCTATAATTACTAGATTCTTAAAAACTAACCTTTTTTTCAATGAACAAGTATGTGTTTCTTCTCCATACTACCTCAACTAAGAAAAAAAAAAACCAAACTATTATAATAAATTATACATAGTAAAACAAAATAAATATCCTCATGGACCATGTCCTAAAATGTATTTGATCTTTTTGTGGTCACAAAGAACTAGAAATTAAGGTAATACTCATCAATTGGTGAACATTCAAATATATTATGGTATACAAATATAATGGAATAAAATTGTGTAAATGAAATGAGAGAAGGAATAGTTTCAGAGAAATCTGAGAAAGCTTGTATGAACTCATACAGAGTGAAGACAGCAGGGTCTGGAGAATAAATTATTCTTTAACAACAACACTGTAAAAATAAAGCTTTAGGAATTTTGATCAACACAATGACCAACCATGACCCCAGAGGACAATGATGAAGGATGCTATTCATCCCAACAGAGAAGTAGCAAATTAAATGAGATAGTTAAGGGAAATTAAGAATTCTACAATATTAAAGCCATAAATGATTTAAGAGCATAGAATATTGAGAAATGAGAAGAATCCAAACCCTAAGGCATTAGAATTGAAAAGAATTTTAGAACATAGTTTATTTTATAATGTCAGAACTGGAATGGTCTTAGCATACATAACATTAGAGTTGGACAACAACTTAAAGCAGGTGAAGTCTTGGACAATATTTAATTGAATTTTGTCATGTTCTGAAAAGGGAATGTGAAGAATATTTGGATGCTATTCCCAATCTTTTTTGAAAATTTAATTTATTATGTTATTTAATGTATTATGTCAACAATATATCAATATCTTCTTTTATGATTTTTAGTTATTATAATTAAATTATATATTTAAAAAACCAAACATTTTCATAACATGGTAAAGAAAAATGGATGATTGTAAATGAAATTGCAAATCTACTTTGTACAATTTGCTTTTCCTTTGAAATATATAAACAAATTATCATGTAACTTTTTTTTTCTCTTATCTCTCTCTTTTCCCTAGTAATGGCTACTATTAGACACAATTATCTACACACACACACACATATATATGTAAAAATCATTCATACATACTTCTTTCTTTGATTGTAGATAGTATCTTCCTTCATTAAGGTATTCTGTAGATAATATTGGTTTTTATAATAGTCAAAATCACTTAGTTACTCAAAGTTGTTCTTAAAATAATATTGCTTTTAATTATACAGAGTTCTCTTGGTTCTGTTAATCTTTTGAAATTAGTACCATGGAAGAAAGATGTCTATGCTTATAAATTCTTCTTTGATACCCTTATCAAAGATCTAAAGATGGATCATGTAGGTAAATCAAAAATTGCTACTTTCATGGGTGAAGGCTTGTGAAGGCTTACTACAACTATATATAGATTTTCTTAGAGATACTGTTAAATAAAAAGTTTCCTATCATCATTAATATTAATTGTTGGAATGTAATGGGAAGATTCACCCAAGACTACCTTCTAAATATAACATATAAATTGATTTGGAGGCTCTAGGGAATCCTGATGTGTCAACTAGTGAATCCTTAAAAGAATAAGTTAATCATCAGACCATATTTTAATTT
Source organism: Sminthopsis crassicaudata (assembly GCF_048593235.1). Taxonomy (NCBI): domain Eukaryota; kingdom Metazoa; phylum Chordata; class Mammalia; order Dasyuromorphia; family Dasyuridae; genus Sminthopsis; species Sminthopsis crassicaudata. The sequence continues at coordinate 406,079,232 of NC_133618.1, read as the reverse complement.
CTATAAAACTTATGCTAATTTAAATAGCTTTAGATTTAATTAAAATGTTTTTGAATGGATAATAATGTAACTTGGGTAATTAGCATCAAGTGGCATCTAGAGGACATATTTTAAAACTAATCTAGAGAATAGTTAATTAAGAGTTAGAATAATGCTTTATGATTATGCTTTGTTTATAAAAGCTATAATGTCCAATTTATTATTAAATGAAATTGGTAATTAATGAAAATCAAAGTTATGTTTCCCCCTGCTGTTTTCATTAGATTGCTTCTTAGATACATTGACTTGGACTTGTCTGTGGACTTCCTTTCAGGAAAAAAAAAAGTGGGTCTTAACTGATAGAAAATAATTTTGATATTCAATTAGTGGGTGCTGCAACAGTCTCATTTTGCCTTCCTATCTCAGAGACATTTGCTGTTCCCTCATATGGGTTTAAAATGATTCATGATTCAAAGTCCTTTGTCTCCCATAATACTATTCTTCCTTGCATTTTCAGCTGTGTCTCACAATCCTTCCTGTCTCTATGTGCCCCAAACACCAGTATCTCTGGACTGCTTACTCAGCAACACATTTGGCTTTTTATAACTACAATAAGCTCAAACACTAAGTCTGACAGTATTGTGATAGTTCTTATGGGAACTCTGAAGCTTAAGTTAGTTATGGTCCCTTACCTCATAGAAAGTATATTCATTCAATTTTTTCTCCTCTACACTTTTTCTTCATTCATCCCTAGAACTTCCTTCTCCCTTCTGTCTGGCCTTTTTCATTTCCACCTGTTATGATCCAGCCATACTTTTGTGGTCCAGAGCCTGAGAAATGACACTTCTTCTAAGATCTTTACAATTATAAGATTTGAATAATGATAATAACTAATTATATAGATAGAGACAGAATGAGCTCATAAGTTTTCAAAAAATTTCGCATATATTTTTTCAATTGATCTTTCTCACAACAACCATATAAACCGAGTGTCTTTATTACCCCCATTTTAAAGAATAGGAAACTGAATCTAAGAGAAGATAAATGATTTGTGCCCCTAACACATTCTATTCTATTATATAATTATTGAAATTTTTTGTCTATAATACTTACCTGATAAATTATGACATCTATTACCTTTGTGTCCTCTCTATTCATACATGAGTGCCTTGCACCTAGCAGGCACTTAAAATAGTTCTTTCTGAATGAGTGAATACGTACTAAATTAATCTATGTCCTAGCTTCTTAAACTATGGATCACAACCCCACAGCTGAGCAACTCATAAATGATGCAGGGGCCACAAAATTATGATTCACTATCAGTAAATATTTGATTTGTTTAGTTATTTTATATATCCATATACCAGGGTCATATAATAAAAATTTCTCAGGCAAAAAGGGATTGCCAATGGAAAATGTTTAAGAAGTTGTGGGTTAAGTTACTTGAATAAGTTTTTTTTTTCCTATTCCATTTATTTTAACAAATATTTATCAAGTACTTTATTTATGTAAGGCCGTATGCTAGGCTACTATTCATATGTCTTTTACCTTGTATAAAATAAAAATTTACAGGATAATGGTCTGCCTCAACTTTATGATTACCAAGTACATTTCTACCATGATAGCAGCAGCTCATTCTGTAACCTTGAACACTTTTTTAAAGATTAGCACTTTACATTAGTCATACAAGCAGATGATCCCCAAAATGGTAGTCTTCTTACACATTATTCTTATATATATATATATATATATATATATATATGGTACTTCTGGTATCAGAGGCTTGTACTTCAAAGAGATCAAAGAAATATAGCATTATTCTACACAGAAAATGGCAAACTTCATTTTGGCATAATTGGAAGAATAGATTTAGAATCTGGGCACCTGAGTGCAAATCTTAGCCGTCTTAGCCCTGATACTAAACAGCTATGGAATAAGGCTCTTTATCTACTTCCCTTCTCAAGGAAAAGGAGTAATGTGAATTTATTTCTGTTACTGATTCACTCATTGATTCACTGCTTCTTTCCTTCATTATTACACAGCAGAGTCCTTGGAATAAAACCTTATTCAATCCCATCTCTGAATTTTCTTGCTGAGTGAATGTGGGTAAATCACATCAACTCTGCTTCCTCATTAAAAAAAAAAAAAAAAATTGGAATAGTCTTATTACTTAGCTTGTCTTGAGAAAAATGCCAATCCTAAAAGGCTACATGAAGGTGAGCAATTACTTATTAATAATAGCAATTATTACTGTTAATTAACTACCCACTAAGCCCTGGGAAAAAAAAAATAAGATCAATAGGACAAGGTCTTCATACTCAAAGGCCTTTATAGTCTCCTGGGGAAGTATGACAAAGGAATAGATAATTGCAGTACAAAAAGAGCATTATCTGTATAGAAAGGCAATGTAGTACTCCAACATAGTAGGTTTGCTGATAACCTTTCATAGTGTTTAAGTCAATACCATTGACACTTATAGGAATACAGCTTAGAGGCTTATGGAAACTGAATAGTGAGGAATCCTCTATTTAGTCAAACTATTGAATAGAATTTTAAAAAGCCACTTTTTTTCCTAATTAAAGAATAAAAGAAAGACAGCTTGTTTTAGAGGATAAGAAGGAAATATGGTAGTCAGGAAGACCTGACATGTCACAAATTTTCAGTACTAGAAATAATGAATGTTCTAACCCTGTAAGTTATAGATTAGTTATGTATCTGCTTAATTTTCCACACTGGAAATTTCCCATGTAGATGAAAATAACCCTTCTGCTTCTCCCCCCTAAATAATAAAAATCTAGCTATAAAGGAAATAAAAGGCTCTATAAAAAATTCCATTAACATGAGCCTGATTCAGATTCCATGGCCAAACTTAGATGACAGAAGCCCTCTTTGGCTAAAAATTATCTTAGTCAAGTTCCATTTAACCCAAATCATCTTATCTCTCACTGTCTAAAGGCAACTAAATGATTGTAAACATCAGAAGATGCCAATCTTCCTTAGCAAAAAGAAATTTTAGTTCCAGAATTGTTATTTTTTCCCTGAGGCAGTTGGGGTTAAGTGACTTGCCCAGGGTCACATAGCCAGGAAGTGTTAAGTGCCCCAGATCACATTTGAAGTCAGGTCTTCCTGACTTCAGGGCTGGTGTTCTATCCACTGTGCCACCTAGCTAACCCAACAAGAATTCTTTATACCATTGAAATCATAGGTCCAGATGCCCCTCCCCCCAAAATATAACCGGGACCCAGACACTGACACATATTGACAAATGCTTTTAATAAATGTTTTTTGACTGATTAATTGAAATATTTTTTTATAAGTCAAATTTAGGTAAGTAGAGAAGTGTAGTAGAAGTAAGTAGAGAGGAAACTCAAATAATAAGCTAAGATATTTATTACAGGACATTGTGAAATCACTGCTAGGAATGATGTTGTCAAGGTCAATAGAATAGGGATGGATAGAGCATCTTAGATGGATTATAGCCACATGGATGAGAAAATATCACATCTGTATTTTTCTATTTTAATTAATTATTTTTACTAAATAAGTTCTAAAGTAAATTATTTTTCTCTGTAGAAGGGAGTTAAATGCACTCTGCAATCTCTACATTTTGATGCTCTGCTATAAAACCCTGATTGCCTCATTCGTGTTATTTCTCCACATGCTATTCCCCCATCCATAAAGTTTTCAGTGGTTCACTATTGCCATCCAAGTACAATTTAAACTTTTTTCCTGGCATTCAAGACTTTCCATAATCTGGGATCACATTATTTATTTTATCTCACAGTATTTTCTTCCACACATACTATGTTAAGATAAATTAAAAAAAAATTAATGGAGAGAGAAGAAGGGTATACTAACTGTGAAAAATATCATGGAACCATTTTTAGAGGAAGTACTTGACTGAAAAATAAGGATTCTGAAAGCATTTTGAGATGCTAAGAGGCACACATTCCTGGCATAGGAGGCTACTTTGTTAAAAAGGTTAAAAATGGAATGCCAAGGCGAGAGAACATCATAATAACTATCATTTTATAAAGTAATTGAACTATTGTAGCAACTTTATGACTTAAGTGTGGTTACATTTGCTTTGAGATGAGGAACTTGAAGCTGAGAACCATCATGTGATTCCTAAATTCACACTTAGAAAGTAGGCAACTGAGACAGAATTAGAACTCAAGTCTTTCTGACTCCCAATGCAGTCCAAGCTACTATATCAAAACTTCTTAAACTGTGGTTCACAATCCCATATGGGATTATGCAAATGAATGTAGGGGGCATGAAAGTATGACTGTCAGTAAATGTTTGATTTCTATATCTATTTTGTATATTCATATACCTGAGATTGCATAAACATTTCTCTAGTGAAAAAGAAATTGGGAGTTTAAGTTTAAACCTAATAAAATTTACTTTACTAAGCAAAGTAGGTTTACTAAGTAAAGTTTAAGAAACCCTAAACAGGATAATCCATTTTGCCTGCAGCAAAATGTAAGTAGGTAGATGGGAGCAATGTAAAATAAGGCTGAAGAGGTAGAGTGGAGCCAGATTTTGGATAGTCTTAAATGCTCTGCAAAGCAGCTAAGTGACAATAAATGGAGTACTGGAGTTGGAGTCAGGAAGGCTTGAGTTCAAATGTGACCCCAGATATTCCCTAGCTGTGTGACCGATATTTGCTACTGAAGAAGGAAACGGAAAGCCACTCCAATATCTTTGTCAAAAAAAAAAAAAATCCCATGGATAGAGGTCCAGAAGACATCACATATTTTATTCTAGAGGCAACAGGGAACCACAGAGTAATACACCAGGACTTGAATGTTAACAAGATTATTTGTCAGCTCTGTGGAGGAGGGATTGGAAAAGAGAAAGACTAAAGCTTCACAAATTTTTCCTTTTCCCTTGTGCCAAAACCACCAAACTAATTTAGCTCTTAGAACTTTGAATAATTAATCATTTATTGAAGGAGGAGAAGGATTAGTAGTGTGTAGAGCTGTATTTCATGCTCCATTTTGTTCTCTATTTTTCAAGACTATTCTCCTTTTTCTTTGATGTTCTTTGGAATATCATGAACAATAATTTGTGACATGCATTTGGATGACATTTTGTCTCAATCAACTTTCCAGAACAAATATATACTCACCACTTGTGGTCAACATATCATACTATTAAGGCAATCATACTATTGCCTTAAGCACACATGTCACAATCAGGTACAAAAGCATTGCAAAATGGGCATTAATGTGTTTAAATTTGAGCTGTTCATTCTTCCCCTCTTTCTTTCAAGTTGCCACATTATCAAATAATTCATCTAATGATTAAGGAGCAAAGTTAACTGCATGATTTTTATAAACATTCATTAAGAAGCAACTCATGTTTCTTATTCATAAAAAAACTATTTCTAGGTGCACTAAAATGGTAATGAGGCAGAAATCCATTAAAATATAGTCACTACCCTTAATGAGGGGGAGAGGGTTTTACTAAAGGAGAGGAGGTGTAATTTGAAGACACTTAAACTCTCCTCTATATCTCTATTTAAATCCTTTACAATCTTTTTACAATTTAAATCCTTTAAAGCCTAGATTTGTCCCACATCTCCTTTATGAAGGCTTTCCTGATTTTTCTAGTTGGGAAAATTCTTTCCTTTCTTAGCTTTTCTTTCATTTTTACTATTATTATTATTATTATTATTATTATTATTATTATTATTATATTTTGTGGGGCAATTGGAGTTAAGTGACATATTCAGGGTGACATAGCTAGCAAGTGTTAAGTTTCTGAGGGCACATTTGAACTCAGGTCCTCCTGATCCCAGGGCTATTGTTCTATCCACTATGCCATCTGGCAGGCTCCTTTCCTTAGATTTTCTTAAAACATTTTATCTTCATTTTTTTTTAACCCTCACTGCATTATACTTGTTTCTGTTATATTTCATATATATATATTTTTTACTAGATAATGAGTTTGTTGAGAGCAAAGGTCCCTATGGCTTTTAATATCTGTATTCCCTAGTGCCTAGCACAGTGTCATGCATGTAGTCGGTATTCAAGAAATTTTTGTTGAAAAGAAATTAAAACAGATTTGGAAATTCATTTAAAACAATGTCCACACATAGAGGAAGAAAGAAGATTGATGCTGGATCTGAAGTCAAGAAATCCTGGATTTGATTTCAGCCTCTGGGATTTACTGAGGTATATGATTATTGCCAAGTTATTTAATTTCTAAATCTCAATTTCTTCACCTATAAATCGGAAACATCCTGGTATAATTAGAGGGAGGGCCTCAGAGTTAGGAAAACTAAAATTCAAGTTGTGCCACGGAAATATAATGATCATATAACCCCAGGAAAACCACTAAATCTTTCATCTGCATTAGCAACAGTCTAATGCTATAATTTGTAGAGGAGTTGATGATTTTCATGGTAAAAGGAATTTCTCCATTGGGAATTCTCTATGACAATGAAATTTGGACCAAAAACAATATAAGAAGGGCAGAAATGCTGGTAATAATGCCCGAAGGGTTGCATGAGCTCAGATATGTAACATGCTTTTTAGAAATGTCAGTACTATCACCCATCCCCCCTAGTCTTTCAGTTTCAGTGTTACTATATTTCTTTAAAAGTAAAGCTCAAGGTGCTCAACAATTTGTAACACTAAGGAGACCATAGGATTATAAATTGAGAGCTGAATGAGACTTCAGAGACCATTGTATAGAATAGTGTTGCTTTATTATTAAGGAAATTTAGGTCCAGGAAAATTGTCCATTTGACTTGTCCTTTGATAATCTATTGTTAGATTTCATAAGTGAAGGTGATGATGATGATGATGATGATGATGATGATGATGATGATGATGATGATGATGATATTACTAATGTTAAAAGAGGCCTTGGAAAGTCATGACTTGTATATTGATAACATATTATTGGGTTTCATCAATAATAACAACAAAAGTAGTGGCAATAAATAGCAATTAAATTGTAAGTGATTTTATTAGGTGCTCTACTGAAATCCAGGTTTAAATTGTCTACAGCATCCTCTTGAATAAAATATTCTTCTAATTATCTCAGATTGTATGATTCCACATGAGACCATAAAGTATCATCATTATGTCTTGTCTAAGACTGTAATAAAGAATATTTATTTTTAGGTGAATCAGGCTTTTTTTGTGAATACCACTATTGCCTGATGCTGTATTATATTTATATTTTTTTCTTTCAGAGTTATTTAAATTTGAATGAGCTTCAAAATAGCCCTCATAAGCTAGAGGTTGACTGATATGATTTCCCCAATTTTATAGGTAAGATTATAGAAACAAGAATGCCAAGTGACAGCTAATCAGTGGAAGAGCTGGGACTAAGAACCCAAGTGTTTTAACTTTTAGGTTCAGTAGTCTTTGCATAAGAAAAGACACTACACTATTCATAGCCCGTATCAAAACAAGGTAAACCCTTTCTTTGAGCACAGCAAATCAGCCATAGGATATGTTTGGAGATACCCCACTATGTCTTCTCTGGTAGCCCTGCTCCAAAGACATTTTTCTGTCCTCTGGGCTAAGGCAATGAAGAACAGTGACAAAATCCAAGATCATTCTTTTGAGTTGTTAATACTTAAACTATTATTACACAGAGACCCCTAATTTTGAATTAGAGTCTCTGATTTATATGGGAAGAGAACTGGATCTTAAATAACTGAGATTTGAGATGGATTATTTTTGATGAGGAAGAGATATAGAAATCTAGGGCATGTGGCACTGTGTAGGCGAGTAAGCCCAAATAGTCATTCCCAAAGCCTGGGGAAATCCTACCTAAGCTAAAGGAAGATGGTTATTGAATCTTGAGAAACAGAGCCCAATTAGTTTCCTTTATATTCCTATCTCCTTTTCAAAGGGAATTATCCCAGTTCCTTCACTTTCCCTATTTCCCCATTTTTCTTAGAGTTAGACCTGCATACCAGAATCAGACATAATATCTCAAATTTGCTTTGCTCTAACACAGTCTTAAGCCAGAATTTCTTTTGATATCTTCATTTAAAGATAAGAAAACCTTTTTTAAAAAATTTAATTATATTTTTTATTTACCAGATATATGCATGGGTAATTTTACAGCATTGACAATTGCCAAATCTTTTGTTCCAATTTTCCCCCTCCTTCACCCCCTCTAGATGGCAGGTTGACCAATACATGTTAAATATGTTAAAGTATAAATTAAGTACAATATATGTATATAAAAATAAGAAAACTTAAGACACATTCAGCTGTGGTAAAGGAAGGGAATAGAAGGTAGAAGGAACCTGGTAGCAAAATAATAAAACAATCACAATAACACCCTTCTTGCCCTTCTCCCACCAAAAAAATGATACCCTATCACTGTACTATAGCTCTTCCTCAGTTCACCTTCCTTAATGGCCTAACATATTCACAAAACTCACCTCAGACCAATAAAAGGTTCAGGGCCAAAGATGATGAGGACCAGGACATCTTACCATCAGTGAGAATTAGAAACTTCCCTAGAGTTTGTGTGATTTATCTACTGGCAGATAAAAGCTTTTCATTTACCTGAAAATAAAATTACCTGAGAGGCATCTTGTCCTAACCTCCACTCACTGAAGGAACATATTCCTGGGAGTTCATTTAGCCACAGGTTATAGACATTTCAGTGACTTGAGTATGAGATTGAGGAAGTGGTCTGTTTCAAGTCCTACAAGCTTGGGTAATGGCAGGGATATTTATCACAGAGTTTCATTTCCCCATTCCTGAGTAAAAAGTAAATGTTCCTCAACATTGACAGAGGCAGATGTTCCCAAAGCTCTGATTTTGAAAGAAAAACCTCCAGAAACGAAACCGTGATTTAAAAAAAAAAAAAAAAAGCAGTATCAGGACAAGAAGCTCATGTTAGCTTCAAGGCATCAGCATAAATAATTTGGGGGGGAGGGAGGACATGTTATTTTTTTTTTTAATATACCACAGCAGGATCATTTAAACAATGATAAAACCCAAGCATTTGAACAACCAAAATCATCCTTAAGCTTTTCAAAATCAGACCTTAAAGCTAGCTTGTGACTCATAACATTCCACAGTAACTAATGGCAAGTGCTAAAATCAGTTTGTGCAAAACTGTCTTGCTAAAAGTACCATCATTTTTTCCCCCTGTAGGATGATTTTAGTGCTAGTAAAGGATTTATTCTAATAGGCAGGGGAAGAGGGGATATGATTTTCTTTATTTATCTCATGGTCAGAAATAGCTTAGAAGGCACTTGAAGAGTTTGCCTTTCCCTATACAGATCATTTCTGACCCCAAGTAATGTTTCTCTGAATCTTTGAGGCTACTCATAAATCTATATACATACATGCATATATACATCTAAACATATTCATACAATATATTTGCATTTATATACATAGATATATACATGTACACAAATATGAATATATATATGCATATACAAATATGTGAATGCACACATATGTATGTGAGACACATGCGTGTGTGTATGTGTGTAAGAGGGGAAAAAAGAACAGAGACAAAGACAGAGACAGAGAGATTTTATCTGTAGGGAAAATACTGGGTATGCAATTTCCCATTCAGCAGTTTAATTTGTTGTTCATTTTAAATTATAATCTTAGAGTAGTGGTTCTCAAATATTTTTGGTCTCAGAACCCCTTTACACTTTTATAGTTATTGGTGCTCCCATATGCATACCACCACCTAAGAACTTTTGTTCATGTGAGCTATATCTCTCAATCTTAACCATATTAGAAATCAAATTGTCTTCATATTATTATGAAAACTCCTGAAAAGATCTGAGTTTAGGGTGGGGTGTAGTATTCCACACTTGGAAAACTGACATTTTTAGAAGATTGCTGGGGATACTGAGAAATTGTGATTTGCCCATGATCATCCAATCAGTTTTGTGTTAGAGGCAACACTGACCCCAAGAGTGACCCTCTCTCTATTGTGCCACAATGCTCTCTGGAATTGAGTAAATAGAGTAGAATCACTAAATTATAGATTTGAGTTAGAAGGAACCATAGATAGATGATGTCTAGTTTAATTTCATAAATAAAGAAACAATAAAGGTCCAGACAGATTATATGACTTGGATAATGGTAGATAGGAAGTGGCAGATGAAGGATTTGAACTTGGATCTCTGTCTCCAAATATCACAACTAGAAAGGACTTTGAAACACAGAACATAGAATGTCAGAGTTGGAGGACAGAAAACTGACTATGTCCTCCCTGAAGAGAGCTCTATAGATATTTAATCCATGGTTCTCATTTTATAGAGATGAAAATTGGCATGCAGAGGATGAAAGAACCCAATCAAGATAACATGCAGATAACAGTATTAGAACTTCAGTCTGTGATTTAGTCCAGAATCCTTTCCGCTATTCCTTCCCTTTTCCTCTCCTTCAGCTTTTATCAGGACAGTCATTTTGCTGTGATGATTTCTAATGAGCTTATCAATCAAGATCCTGGCTAGATGATAACTTGAGGTCAGAGTTGATGCTTCAAGTAACTTCAAGGCATGTATCCCATTGAATTAGAATAGAATACTGTTTATGGAGTTTAAAAAAAAGGGTGATGAGTTATGTCACCCCTTTGACACATGAGTACACAATATGTGTACTTCCCTACCTCTGTACTTTTTGAGCTTACTCTTTCTATGAACTTGTGAATATTCATGAGAAAATACTTTTTAGACTTCCAGCAAGAAATCTTTTGTTCCAACTGATCTTACTATAGCACATTAATAAATATATTTTCTAGAATTTTACTGTGATTACTGACTGATAATCAGTGGGAAGCATACCAATGGGAGCTCATGAAAGGCTGTTCCAAAAACCTGAGGCTCTTATGGTTACCTCTAGAATTGGTAAGGTGTAGAGGTGGAAAGAGAAGTGTTCAGTCATCTTCTAGGGATCCTGCCTGCCAATGGAACTAGTAATTGGAGATTTAGATTTGGAATATATATATATATATATATATATATATATATATATATATATATATATATATACACTCTAAAATATATAATTATTGCCTCTCCCTGCTTGTGGGCAGAGTCTAACTGTTTCATCATTATCTTTGCATCTCCACTATACAGAATATTTTTTGGCACAAACTAAATTTTAAATGGGTGATTGTTGGTTTACTGATTGTTTTATTAGAGCTGGAAGGTAGAACTCTTAGAACTCCTCTTGTCCAACCCTTTTATTTTATGGATAAGCTGGTTACTTAACCTCCTCAATGTCACAAAGGTATTAATCGCAAAGGTATATCAGAATCAGACCTTTTGACTCCAGATCCAGTGCTCTTTTAATTTATACTATGATACCTTTCATTATAATCTATTCTCCTTTATATCAGTTGAATGTTGAACTATCATTCATGGCCTATTATGGACAAAGATGAACAAGACCTTAGACATCATGTCAACCAATCCATTTCACTGAACAGATGAGGAAATTAAGTTCCAGAGATTGGCATCTGAATTGCTCAAGGTCACAAAAAGAGTAAAATCTGGGTTCAATTATTCCAGAATAAATGTCCTTTACATTATGCTAAATTGCCTAGTGTACTTCCTCATTTTGTACACTTGACCCAGGATATGTTGCCTGGTACCTTGGTACTGTAGAAATTCTCTTGACTTTTCTTAATGAGATAGTTCAACCCCATCTTTTTCTAAATTCTCCATTTCTTCCTCTTCTGATCCTTTCCATTTGAAACTTGCATAGAAAGATCATACCATTTTAGTCAAAGAAAAGATCCCTTACCTAAGACTCTTAATCTTTCTGCTCCAACCACTACTTCATTGTCATCTGCAGAAAACAACAATTTTCCATCGACGGTTTTCACCTCAAATTTTTTTCCATAAGCTTCTACTGCTTTGGGACCTATATTGCATATGGGAAATAGAAAGAGAAGAAAAAGAAATTATGATTGTATATCAAATAAGCTTGTTTTCTCATTATAAATAAAAAATCAAGATGCTATCTGGGAAGTTAATGTGAGCTCTATTAAGTAATGATTCCTACAAGTCACACAAAAAACATTTAAAATGTTTTATATTCATATCTCATATGTTCAAATAAAAAGCTATGCCCAGATGTAAGTTAATTCCCAGGATATTAAATATTGAACTTGTTTTCTGGGGAAAGTTATGTAACCTTCTCCCTAGAGTTTTTAAAAACAATACAGATTTTTCTCTTTAGCTGATTTGGATGACAACAGAGTGATGAACAAAACCATCATTTAAAATTTCCTCTAATTCTAAATTTTTCTGATTCAGTCCAGGAACTTGGCACTTGAGGAATCTTTTTTTCACTCTTTTAGGTTTAAATCATGCAAATCTGTTAAAAGTCCTGAAGTAGAAGTACTCTTTAGAGAGTTTATACTAGTTACCCACAGGGGCAGTATTTAAAACATGGGAATTGCTAGCTACTTAGAGAATTTGCCCTGACTTACTGTTACCTGAAGCCAAGATCTATTTTGTCTAAAAGACTAACTCTGCATAGAAAATGAAGGGCTTTTGTTAGAGCACTTCTTCCATATTAGTTCATTTTGCATACCTGATCTCTTTGTATGGTTTGGGTCACTTAAGATCAGGGTCAACCACCAGAGCAAAAATGAAATAGCATAGAAATGGAAAAGAAAAACAAAATAATTTTACAGATAGAGGGGGCTCAGACCAATAAGTATAAGATGGAGGGAAGTGAAGCCCAGAGAGGGAGACTAACTTGCCCAACATAACAGAATGAGTTAGTGATAGAGCAACACCTATAACCTAGGGGTATGGATTCCCAGTATGGGTATACATTACACTAAATTACATTGTCTTCACTATAGAAACAATGACATAATCTTAAATCTCCAGCTTTCAAAAGAAACTGCAATGATGGATTTCTCCAATCCTCCATTCCCATACCCATTTCCCCCTAAACAGACACAAATAACTACCTAGATATTCTGGAGTTTGGATAAAAGGAATTTAATACTGGTTCCTCCTTATACCAGTTTTATTCAGAAGGGAAAAGATTGGTCCCTGAATCTCACAAAGAACAAGTTTAATTCCTGTAGAGATATTGTTCTGGGTACAAACCCTTGAGCTAATTCTAAACCCAAAGCCTCGCCTAACTTCAGGCCTGTCTGATAGTCACACAGAAGAAAAACCCTAAATTATTTCACTAAACTCATAGTGCAGGACACAATTAAGTTATCTTCCTTTTAAGGGCTTCCCAGAGCACACAATGGAATTTACCAAGGGCCAGCACTATCTGGGTGTTTAAAGCTCAGCACTTGGCAGCTCCAGTTGAGATCGTGCAGTGTAGCTTCTGGCTCAATAATATGGAAGGTTTGTCCTTTTGTCTGCTTCACTCACAGCTGCCAAACGTCTAATCTAAACATGGCTGGAATTTTAAAAATGGAATCTAGAGGGAAAGGCAAAGGGAATGAAAGAATGCCCAAGAGAAAGAATATTCTCTAAGTTAACTCCCTGTCTAAGTCCCACATTGGGACTAGAAAATCATTATTCTAAGGAGGAAGGTAAAGTTGGACAATACATGCATGCCTGCATCCCTAATGAGCTCCATACTAAGCACCAGAATGAATATCTCATCAAGGAAGAAAGTGTTATTTTCATCTGCAGGTCCCAACTTGTCAACATTGTGGAAAACAGCTACCTACACCCTACTACCTTACCACTAGTACCATCCCCCTACAATTGGTGTCTTGAGCCACTTGCCGAAGGAAACCTAGTGCCCTTAATGCTTGGTAGGGATTCCAGATTTTAGATACTATTAATTTGACATTTTAGATGTATTCTGAGTTAAAATTTTGTCATTGTAAGCTAGCCTGGCAACTTCTTTGCCATTTATAATACTATGGGGAAAATGTGTATTTTCAAGTTCTGAATAATTGACTTGCATAAAATATTTATAGTTTGTGGATTGTTGATGTTCTCTTGCCTGCCAGGTCAAATCTTTCTTTTCAAAAGAAGGTAATGATCTGATCTGATAAGGTAGGCTCGAAGTTTGAAAGCTGGGAGAGCCTACTTTGATTTTCTAGTTCAAATGATCGATAATTTCATCCCACAGAAGGAAAGGGGGGGCTTAGATTGGTGATTTATCTAAGGCATACAAGAAGTAATCTTCAGAAGAAAGTCTGATTCTAGAACTTCTGATTCCAGAAACTCTGATCCCAAATTCAATGCTCTTACTATATAACCTTACTGTCTCAGATAAGGAGGTATCTTTTAATCATAGGAAAGTCATAGGACTTTATGAGGACCCTCTGGTCTGCTGTCTATGTATACTACATAATAGAAGAAGAAACTATGGTTATATTGGAGGCTTGGATTTTGCTCATTTGTTTGCTTTCATTCAGATCCAGATCAGTTTCCTATCCACCAGCTTTTCTGGAAGACTAGAAAAATTCATGCTGGAATTGGACTTTTTGGTCAACAAGCATAATGTGGAGCTCAATTGCATATTAACCATCTCTAATTTCTATCCTTCCCTGCAGCAGAGTGCTAGAATGGCAAGAAAAAGAAGGAAGGATAGAAAGAGAAGGGGGGAGAGAGAGAAAGGGGGATACACACACAGAAACAGAGAAGGAGGGAGGGAAGGAGAGAGAAAGAGAGAGAGAGAGAGAGAGAGAGAGAGAGAGAGAGAGAGAGAGAGAGAGAGAGAGAGAGAGAGAGTGTGTGTGTGTGTGTGGGGGGGGGGGGAGAGAAGGGTGGCTTTGTTTGCCTAAACTACAGTGGTTTAGGTAGTTCCAGCTTTATCAGAGCTGGCTCACTCAAGGAAACCAAATATTCCATTGCAAATAAGTGGCAAATGATCAACAGTCTAAACAACTCCTTTCAAATGTGGGAATCTGAGAGCTAGAGTTTGGATTTATTTCTCTCCTTGAGGCAATTTTCACACACACACTTAAATCACTGCTTACTGAAGCTGTTTATTTAATTATTTAGCATTGTGACTGCCAGCCAGATGTTATATAAGTGAGGCCGACAATCCAATCTAACACAGAAACAACATGTTTATGGATTACAGGCTCTGCCATTCAGCAATTCTGCCAATCCCTCAGTTCCTCAATCTATGGAGGGTATGATCGTTTTATATACCCCATCCTTAAAACATACTCCAAACCACCTGCAGCCAGTGCCTTTCCCAAACTTCAGTCCCAAGCATAAAAAGATGAATGGTAATGAATTTTTCTTCCAGTGGTAGAGGGGCATTTAGCCAATGAAAGGAAACTGTTTCCCAGTAGCTTGGGTTAATTTGTGTTAATTCCAGATGTTTCTATCAGGGTAAGATTTTGGAACACTAGGACAAATGGCTTCTCCAAATGGAAATGTCCATCTGTGTGTTTTTCGCCTGATTTCCAAACCAAGCAGTTGGAATTTTCTCCCTAGAAGTACAATTTTGTCCTAAAAGAACAAAGTGATTTTCTTCTCTTTCCTTTCTTTCCTTCTACTACATCCTAGCAGAATGCTGCCAGCTTGTTACTGAGTATAAATTGCATGAGCCAGCTGATTACCATTTCCCCATGGTCTGTTTTTATTAGTCCAATTGTTACTGATAATAATAACCAATTCCCTGTTTATATTTTGGGAATATGATGGAAAATATTAGGGAGTTGCTTCTTTCTATACAGCTATCATGTGGTCACTGGCTAGGATAGAGGGAACCATTCTAAAGCACATACTCTGCTTGATTTAGACAATTCACTCTTAATAGTACAGCTTGATGGTCTAGCCCCCCAGTTTCTTCCATAGATTGGCCGCACACTTCCTTCCTTACCTGTGATAAGCTGAGTAAGGACTTTAGTCTGGTCATTGAGTATATTCACTGTAACATTTCTGGCAGATTTGAAGTACAGTGGGTTGCCCTATAATAAGAGCATAAGAGAAAACATGTAAAAATTGTGCCAGGCTTCCCATTAGAAAACAACAACTCTTGTTTGTAAATAGCCTGCATAAAGGGCCCAGGGTGAAACTGATACTCCCATGCCTTTGGAAAAGTAGACTGGGAAACATTCGCAACTTTTAGAAAGGTACCAGATCTATAGCCTGATATCAAATTGCCTGTTCCCCTCCCCTTTTGTCACTATGAGAGAAACAAGACCAATGCTTGCTGACAGAGTCATTTATAGTCTTCATCTATGTAGAGTTGGTTCTGGAGTAAGTCTTTCTACACCTCACCTTAGGGTTTTGGAACCTGTCAAGCACTGATAAATCCACCAGGTTATATGTCTCCATAATGGGACACTTTCTGTGGGGAGAATAAAGATCTCCACCCATGCTAGCTCTATAGTATTATAGGCTCTTATAGTTTAGAACTGAAGAGCACTGTAGGGGACAGCTAATTCAACCCCATCATTTAAAAGAGAAGGAAACTATGACCTGGAAACTCTAAGTAATTTTCCTATAGTCATCTAGAAAATGTAAAAGGCAAATGTAAGAATTAAGGTCTTGACTTCGATTATACTCTATCAATTATACAACACTTTGGTTTTGTGGCTAATTACTGGGGTAACCCACAAAAGACTGGTAAGTGTTATATACTGAACAATATGAGGTATATGATACAAATACTATAGGCCTTGTCATTTTACCCTTCCTGCTTTGAAATCATTAAAAGGACAAGCTCTCAAAACACCAAGAAATTTTACATAAAATTTCATAAAAGATTATCACGGAAAATGCATGATTTGTCTTCTCTGGCATCATAAGTGATGAAAACCAGTCCTGTAAATTATAAGATAATTTTAGGATAGTGGACACCATACGTGGACAGATATATGTAAATACCTCTATCTCAAAACCAGAAGAAATGAATTCTTTCTATGAACCTATATTGGACTCATTAGGAGTAGTTTATGAGAGAAAAAGAAATTTATGAAGTTGGAGAAAGCTGTTTTTCTATGCCTTTTATTCAAGCGCATTATGGTAAAAATTTTAACTGGCTATCCAAAAAAGCACAGAGGACTTTTAAGTTGAAATCTTTTATATATAATGGTATAAATAATACCATTTAATAATGGTATTTATTACCATTTTCTTCATAATTTTTTATATCAAGACAATCAAACTAATTTCCAAGATATAAATGCTCACACTGAAAATTTAAAACTTGGGGGGCAGCTAGGTGGCACAGTGGATAGAGCACCAGCCCTGAATTCAAGAGGACCCGAGTTCAAATCTGGTCTCCGACACATAACACTTCCTAGCTATATGACCTGGGCAAGTCACTTAACCCCAGCCTGGGGGGGGGGGAAGAAAGAAAATTTAAAGCTTGGTTTTTGGAAGCTGCCTCCAGCATCATCCCAATTATTTCCCTTTTAGTATTAATCTGGTCTGACCATGGATAGTAATTTAAGTGACAGGGGTAACCAGTTGAATAGCTTCTTTCTGAGTTCAGGGAATTGAGAATACTTAGGACACTCACCTTAAGAACTGAATGATTTAATAGAGAAGCTGAGAAAGGATGTAAGATTTTGAGCCAACTGAACTGTGTAATCATTCTATCACCCAGCATTTTTGTTTCTGTAATACCCAGAAGTTTTGTTCAACTGGAAAGACTATTTACCCTTTAGGATAGTAGTTAGAATTGAGTGACCCAGTTCTTCATTGTTCCTTTCATTCCTTGATCTACCTCAAATAGTTTCACTGGAGAACAAATATCCATGAAGGAAGAGTCAGTTATTCTAGACCTTATGTCTGAGTGGTGACTGGTCAACCTTCCCTCTACCACCATCCCATATTAAAAACAAACAAACAAACAAAAAACTAAGTGGTATAGTGGCTAGAGTAATAGACTTGGTATAAGGGAAATCTGAATTTTCTTTTCTTTCTTCACTGCTTACCCTTCCTCCCTCCCTTGTTCCCTCCCTCCCTCTCTCCCTCCCTTTCTTCCTTTCCTTCCTTCCTTCCTTCCTTCCTTCCTTCCTTCCTTCCTTCCTTCCTTCCTTCCTTCCTTCCTTCCTTCCTTCCTTCCTTCCTTCCTTCCTTCCTTCTTTTCTTCCCTTATTTTTAATTTTCCTTTTTGTTTTGCCTTCCCCTATTAAAATATAAGCTTCTTGAGAGACAAGACTATCTTTTTCTTTTTTTGGCATCTATAGCACTTAATATAGTGCCCAACACATTATGAGCATTTAATTATCTCATCAGGGAAATAGGGCTAGAAAAACTAAATGACCTCTTAAGTCTTTTCCAGCTCTAGATCCCATCATCCTGCAATCTTACATTTTTGAAAACCCCCCAAATCAAAGGATTGATGAAGATCCTATTGTGAGGTTATTTTTGAGCAATATTGAGTTAACTCGTCTGTAATTTCTACAATATGCTACTTGACGCAGGCTAGTCTTGATAGCTTTATGAAATAATGTTTCAGCTCTGAAATCTGGCTAACCAAATTCTTTGTATTTGGTTGTGTATTTGTACTTGATATTCAGCAGTCCTTCCACTCTAAAAATCAAGTACAGAGCATCAGATCACTTGTGTCTGTCAAGGGCAGCATAGAACTTTAAAGAGTCAGCAGTTTTGTCTTTTTGTTTGTTTTTTCCCCTCATAAATTATCTTAGAGACCAAGTTTTGCAAAGAGATGATAAGCAACAAAGGTTTGGACTGATTTCTTCTGATATAGGGACAACAGTGCATAGAGAGGAGGCAGTTTCAGCATAGTTAAATCCTCAAACTGTATGTATTGGATGAGTAGCAGTTGTTGTTACAACCATGGAGTCACAGTGGAAAAAACACTGGATTTGAAGTTGTTAATAATATCAACAGTTAATGTTTATAAAGGGGTTACAGTGTGCCAGGAGTTTTAGAATTATTATCTCATTTGATCCTCAGGATGACAACCTTGGAAAGTAGGTGTTATGACTACTGTCACTTTGCAGATGAGGAAACTTGAATCAAGCAGAGTGACTTGCCTAGGATCACAGAGCTGGTAAGGATCAGAGGCTGGATTTCAACTCAGCTTTTGCTGATTCCAGATGCGGTCCTCTAAGCACTTTGAAACCTATTTGGATGACCTGCATTAGAATCCTAGTTCTGCTTCTTGCTATACATATAATCTAGAATAAATCACTTCCACTTTATAGCCCTCAGTTTATATCTATGACCTGGGACTTAAAATATATGCATTTCCTGCCATATAGTATTTTTGAGACTAAACTAAAGTTTTCTAGCAATGGGACTTCACAGTGATTGTTATTCCAGCTTTTCTTAGGTAATTCTGGTAAGATAAAGGCCAACCAGAGTTTGAGCCTGTTTTCAGTGGTTTTTGTTTTTTGGTTTTTTTTTTTTTTTTTACATTATACATAAAACATGTTTCTGGTATGGACAGTGACTGTCCCTCATCTCCTATCCTTTATGAAGTAGAAGTCAGATATTTCACTGGTTCAGGTTAGCATGGATATTTTTTAAAAATGGGAAATTAAATATATTTTTATTAGTCTTCTGGGAAAGAGGAGAGGGATTTAATATTATACTAGCATAGATGTCCATTAGGAAATTACTTTCAGGCTAAAAAAATTTCACTTCCCTTCACCCCACATTGTTTCAGTAGTTCAAGTGTTTAGTAGATTAAAATGTTTTAAGTTGTGAATTAAAATTTAGGAAAGTCCTAGCTTTGAAATCTAGAGAGAGCTTCTAAAAGGAGTAAGATGCACGTGTCCTATCTTTAAACTGGTATGAGAGGCAAGATAGTATAATAGAAAGAATAGAAAGAATCGTAGACTGGGAGTCAAGGGCCTGGAGTTTAATCCCAATTGTGACACTCAAATTGACCATGTGACATTGGGAAAGGCAATGCTCCTCTCTGGGTCTTAGTTTTTCTTATACAAAATCAAGATGTGATCTGTATGGATTCTTCTGACTCCATTCAAAGTTTCAATGCAGTGGTTCCCAACATATGGACCCAGGACTTCTGAGGTCTATGCAGTCATTACAAGGAATTTATATATGCAAAATAAGCATGGTCATTTTCATCTTTATTTCCAATAAGGTATGCACTGTGACCCGATATAATAAATAAGCAAATGTGACTCTGGAGACTAAATAATGTCTCATATATTTATATTGTTATTTTTTAAATGAATACAAGATAGCATAGTGATTAATAAATTGTTGGCTTTTGTTGAATGATTTCAGTTTTGTCTGACTATCCAGGACCCCATTTGGGATTTTCTTGGCTATTTCCTTCTTCAACTCATTTTACAGAAGTGAAACTGAGGCAAACATGGTTAATTGATTTTGCCCAGGGTTTTAGAGCCAATAAGAGTCTGAAATCAGATCTGATCTCATCTCCTGATCCATTATTTGCACTCTATCCATCTATTATGCTACCCAGCTGCCTTAAATTACAAATTCATTTATTAATGTACCACATTTATAGAGGCTTTTTGTCATCTTATATTTTCCCAATTAGCAGATACCCATGGTACATCTATGATCATATAGAATTTTTTAAAATGTTAAAAATGGATCTTCCTTCTGGAAAAAGGTTGGTAATCACTTTTTTTTGATGTTTGAAATTTTGAAAAATTTAATGTTATTTTTTAAGTTAAGGATTTTTTTAAATGTTAAAAAAAGCATCTTTTTACTGGAAAAAAGTTAGTAATCACTGTTCTAAGTTCCCTTCTAGAGTAGGTCTGACATCATAAGTTTTAAAATCTCTTTCTGCTCTATCATTCTGTGTTCCAAGAGTCCTTTTAGCTCTGTATTTTACATTTTACGGTTTCTCTCAGGTCTGACATTCTGTGTTCTGTCTCCTTCTAATTTTGACACTTTTTAAGGTTCCCTTCCAGGTCTGCATTCTATATTTCCAGTCCTCTCATTCTGTGATCTAAGCCCCATTCTAGCTTTGACATTTTCTAGATTCTCAAGTCTCTTTCATGTCTGACTGTATTTCTGCAATGTTTTTGTATTTCTAACTCTGCCACTATATACCCTTCTTTTAAAGTCTGATGTTTTCAAATGCTGTACACATGCTTTGAATATAATTCACAGGGCTCTGGAAGTTCTTCCCTCTTACAGAAGAGGAATTATGTCTAGATGGGAAGCTCATAACTGCTTTGCTCAATATTTATATCAGGAGATAAAATACAAAAAAACACGCTTTCCTTTTTATTACTATTTCCCAATAACATAGTATGACATTAATTGTTCTAATGCTTTGAAGCCCAGGAAAATAGAATCAATACAGCATCATCACCTTAATAAAGGGCTAATAATACACAATGCAGCCTGTGATGTTTAGCCCACGTTACTCTAATGTTCTCATATATTTTGTACTTCAACTCATTAGTTTGTTCCACCAAGTCCTCATCTTAGAGACGAAAGAATAATATGAATAAATCATCTTGCTACGAAGCGAGTTTATGTTTCCAATTTGAACAATAGATTTGTCCGCTAGGAAGAAAGCTTTGCACAAATGATGGATACGCAAAGCCACCCATTGCAGCTCGGTAAATGTACTTTTCGTTTCACAGTCTGGCTCTGTCTTCAGAGACTGATCTAGTGAAACAAAAACCAAGCAAAATGGATTTCAGTATCTTTGCAGTATTGTAACAACTGGAGGAAAGGCAATTCCCATCTTTGTCTCAGACAGTTTCTTTCCCACTTCATGTAGGAAGCTGTATCACTAGCTCGCATCTCTACCTCTATCCCTACTCCCTCCAACTTCTCTCCCCCCCCCCGCCCCCCCCCCCCCCCCCCCCCCCGCAGTGTTCTGATCAGGAAACATTTAGTGTCATCATCTGTCTGTGCCTTTAGGGCTAGGGAAGGTTAATTTCTGCCGCTGGAGAAATTGCTCTGATGCTAGTTGACTTTCAATAACCTACCTGTAGGCAAACATCTGAAGGCAAACCCTCACAGATGCCTCCCCTTAGGCAAAGCTATACTGTTAGAAGAGAAAGCAACCAGCCTCTGCTGGCATATACTTTGATTCAACACTAACTTTGCTGCAGCTGCATTTTCCTGAATGGAGGGAAACCTGCAAACAATTGTTCCAGTATCTTCAGAGACCTGGAATAAAGGGGCAGGGGAGAGAAACACAGACAATATTTGATAGCATTCCATTTTTATGAGATTGTTTGGAAATGAAATAGAATATTTTCTTGAATTTTCCATGTAGCAGAAAATTATCCTTTTAAGTACCAAATTTTAAAATGTTAATTTCTTTGTGACAATGGTACAGAGCTGATTTTGAGCTCAAATACAACCTCTGATAATTAGCTGGCAGCATGACATTGGGCAAATCACTAAACTCACAGTGTTCTAGGCAGCTCTCTAAGAAAACAAGTTATCCAGAAAGATCTGACCTGTACTGATAAAATTTCCTTTCCCAGAAATTCTTAATATTGATGAAATCATAGGTTCAAACCCTATCCTTAACTCTGAAATTTTTCAAAATTTCAAAATATTTATGTTGTTTTCTTCTTTGCCAAGGAGATTTAAAAATAGATTTCTTTCCTCACCTTGATGATTGAGGATCATTATCGCGAACACTTATAATGAATAATATGTATTTTTTGGGGAAGGGAAAGACTCTAAACTTGTGATTCATTAGTAAAGGGAATTCCTGATGAGCAAATTCCTCTCCTCCAATGCAGATGGGCAATTATTCTGAAATTTACAATCATTCAATGGTAAGGTAAGTTGCTCAGGGTCACACAGATAGCATACGTTAAAGGCAAGACATTAAATTGGTCTTCTATCTATCCATTATGCCAGACTACTTTAATAATAAGAGAGTGATGCTTCTAGAGGTTACTGAGGTATACAGGACTATGATAAATTGACCCTATACTAAACTGTTTCCCTTTGCTACTATGTTTTTACATTTCTTGTGTCTCTTTTATTGAGTTCATATACCTTCATATTCTAATTTGTTCTTTCTTTCCCACTAAGGCCTGGAAAACAAATCTGTTAGAATTATAGAAATAAGGAGTAAATAGGGTCTAAACAAAAGTCTTTTAGTATCTTCTATAGAATAAAGTATAGAGGGTTTGGGAGCAGCTTTTTCTACCAATGAGAGAAGATTTTCACTTACTTTTGTATACTATGAGGCTGCCAATAGACTGGTCTCAGGCTAAATGAAGAGAAATGCAGAGATGGGAGAGAGCAATGTGAGTTGGATTATAGAATCTTAGATTTGTATACTCCAGGCATTAGTAATAGTAATGTAATAAAGCAAGAAGAAAGATGGGTGCAAATGTGTGTGTATATGTGTGTGTGTGTGTTTTCCTTTGTTATAAATTGCTTCATTTTCAGAGGATTCCTTTTGTTAATAAAGCTATCTCCATAAGCAAAGAGAGTAAAGTTGAATGGGTTGAAAAAACAGTTTCTTGAATTGTGAATAATAATCTTAAACGGACTCATTAGAATTCTTCCAAGAGGTCTCAATTATCTACTAAAGAAGATAACTGTCCAATGACTCAAAATGTCTTCTGAAATCACAGAAAGACTAATCATTCAATTATTGTTCTATAAAAAAATGACCAGCAGGACAATTTCAGAAAAGCCTGGTGAGGCTTACATGAACTGATGCTAAATGGAGTAGAGCCAAGAGAACAGTGTATAAAACAACAACAAAGATTATGCAATGATGGATTCTGCTGGATGTGGCTCTTTTCAACAATGAGATGATTTAGGCCAATTTTAATGCACTTGTGATGGAGAGAGCCATATGTATCCAGAAAGAGGTTATGGGGATTGAATGTGGATCACAACTTAGTATTTTCACCTTTCTTTTATAGTTGTTTGCTTGCTTTTTGCTTTCTTTCTCATTTCCCCTTTTGATCTTATTTTTCTTGTATAGCATGATAAATATGGAAATATGTATAGAATTGCACATGTTTAACATATATTGGATTGTTTGCTTCTAAGGGAGGAGCTGGGGGGGAAGGAGGGAGAAAAGTTTGGAACAGAGTTTTGCTGGGATGAATGTTGTAAACTGTTTTGCATGTATTTTGAAAATAAAAAGCTATGCTTTTTAAAAACTAATCATTAAGTTTTGAGTGAATGTTTTCCTAGTCTTAGACAAGACACCTCGGTTTCTAAATCCTATTCCCACTGAACATACTTAATGACTGCAATGAGTTATTTGATTTTCATCAACTTCAGTGCCTAGTTCTAAAACATTAAGCAAACCATACTGAACTAGTTCATGGAAGCAGCTGGGGAAAGAGTAAGTACAATTATCCACAATCCTCTTTACAAATGGCAATACAGTATACTCATTGATTAAACTAGTTCTTTTTCTATTCTAGTAGTGTTCTGCTATACTATATAGTCAATCCAGTCAGCAGTAGCTTATTGATCACCTTCCATCTATGCTTGTCCAGATTTCAATAAAGACATGCTCTTTCTCCTCAAAGAATTTAATGTTTTGCTTCATAGTATAGTAGACAGAGCAGTGGACTTGGAGTTAGGAAGTCCTGGGTTCTATTCTTGCCTCAGACACTTATTATGTTATCCTAAACAAGTCACTTAACATCTCTGTTGCCTTTGTTTTCCATCTACAAAATGAGTGGGCAGGACTCACCTGCCTCTGGGATTCATTCCAGATCTAAGTCTATGACTTGACATCAAATATAATTGCTATATGTTGCCTTGAGTTGATTTCATTTCTTCCATCTTGCTAACTCAAGAGATCACAGTTTTATAGATCCATTGTTGGAACGGTTTCAGAGGATATCTATGCCAAACTTTAACAGTTCCAGATACTGAGTATATGCTTTATAAATACTTGGTGATTGATTTTTCAAGATTATGAAGTTAGTAAGCACCATTGAGATTTGAAGCCAGATCCTCCATTTCTAGAGCCAAGGTTCTTTCCAGCAAATCCCAATAAAAGGCAATATATTCTAGGATCATAAACATAGATGGGCAATTAGGTGATATAATAGAAACAGTTCTGGGCCTGGAGTTCAAATCCAGCCTGAGACATTTACCAGACTTTTACCCTTGGTAAGTCACAAGACCATTTACCATTTTCTTCATCTGTAAAATGAGCTGGAGAAGAAAATAGCAAACTGCTCTGATATCTTTGCCAAGAAAATCCCAAATGGGGTCACAAAGAATCAGATATGACTGATATGATAGATCATCAACAAGCTTAGAGCTACAAGGGATTTTGGAGTATAATGCTTTGATTTTTATAGATGGGAAAACTGAGGCACAGAGAGTTTAAGTACAGAAGCAGTATTTGAATCTCAAATACAGATAATATATAAGATTCTGTAATAATATGTAAGCATTCTGGAGAGAGAAGGATCACCTTGGGTTTCTATGGTTAGATAAGCTATAAGAAGAAGGTGGAATATGAATAGTATGCAGGGTTATAGAAAGTAAAGTTGGAGGGAAGATAAGAAAGGACATAACTATGAGCATACATTCAGAACCAGAGGAAGTCCTTCTTGGCTGGAACTCAGGGTTTGCATTGAGAAATAGTAGATAAACTTGGAAAAGTAAGCTTAGGACCAGGATGATTTTTGGTAAGTTTAAGGACTTTGGACTTTATGTTCAAGGCAATCAGAAGTGACATAATAAAGGTGTTTTAACGAAATCAATGAGGCAGCATGAATTAAAAGAGATTGAAGAGAGGGGGAGACCATTAAGAAGTTGCTAAAATAATTCAGGTCTGAGTTTGGTATGGTTACAGAGGGGATGGAAAGATTACAAAGGAGATGAAAAGAAAAGATCTGATAACTGAGGGACTGAGGCCGGCCCTATTAGCTCATCAATATTGGGAACTCCCAGGTGAGGAAACTGTCTCTTTAGCAATGCAAGTGAGCACCTTTGCTGCAACTTTTAGAGAATTGCCTAGAGCACTGATAGTTGAAGTATTTTGCTTAGGGCTACATAGCCAGTATATATTTAAGTCAGAGCTTGAACTTCCTAGTTCTAAGGCTAGCTAATTCTCTAACCCCTATACAAAAGTTAATTTGACTCTGACTGACTATGGAAGGCAAAATAAAGGGAAGAAACAGACACAGATAAGATTTTAAGAGAAATTAATTGAGAAAATCTTGTGATCATTGATTTTGTTTTGGTCTGGACCTGTGATTTTGTCAATGTAGGGAACTCTCAGTGAGGAAACTGTGTCCAGCTGCAGAGATCTACAATCATTCTTCCATTTATAGTAGCAGAGCTAGGTTTATTAACATTTGGAGGGATAATGAATATGTTAAGCAATCTGATGAAGTGTTAGGGATCTCTTCTCAGAAAAAAAAAGTTTCAAATACATAAAATAAAAGATTTAAGATTACAGAAGAAAACAATTATGTTGAAATTAAGATTTTTTTTCCTATCAAGCCTTTGAAGCCTTGAAAATCTATTCTTAGAATATTTGTCCTAAGTTAAGAACTTGAAATACTTAGAGCACCAAGAAACAAGTGACATATACAGTCACAGTGATGTCAGGGATAAAGCATGACCCCAGAGTTTTCTGATTCCAAGGTCCCCTATCCATTATTTTCTATCCATAACCTTGTGTTTTTTCTTCATTTCCACCGATAGACATGGCCAAATCAGTAAGAAAAAGTACTTTTATGAATATGAGGTTAGTTTCAGTTTTAGATTTGTGGATTCTGAAATGATGGCATAGAAGCCAAGTGGAAATGGACATTTGGAAACTGTGATTTAATTAAAGTGGTTATTCCTTTCACTGATGAAGATCACAAACACTTTGGGTCACCCTTTTCCTAATTTTTTCCTTCCTTCCTTCCTTCCTTCCTTCCTTCCTTCCTTCCTTCCTTCCTTCCTTCCTTCCTTCCTTCCTTCCTTCCTTCCTTCCTTCCTTCCTTCCTTCCTTCCTTCCTTCCTTCCTTCCTTCCTTCCTTCCTTCCTTCCTTCCTTCCTTCTTTCCTTCCTTCCTTCCTTCCTTCCTTCCTTCCTTCCTTCCTTCCTTCCTTCCTTCCTTCCTTCCTTCCTTCCTTCCTTCCTTCCTTCCTTCCTTCCTTCCTTCCTTCCTTCCTTCCTTCCTTCCTTCCTTCCTTCCTTCCTTCTTTCCTTCCTTCCTTTCTTCCTTCCTTCTTTCCTTCCTTCCTTATTTTCTTCCTTCCCCTGGGCAATTGAGTAACTTGCCTAGGGTCACACAGCTAGGACATGTTAAGTGTCTGAGGCCAGATTTGAATTCTGACTTCAGGGCTAGTACTCTATCTACTGCACCATCCAGATGCCCCCTCCTTATGACTTTTTTATATAAACACTTTATAGAGGATCTACCTAATTGGCTGTAGGTCTTCCTCTTGTTTTATTAATCTTTCTGGTTATGCCATTTGCACTTATTCTCTGCTATCTTTCATGCTCACTACGTGGCTAGCTCATTTTGTTTTCTGGGCAGACAAATCCTTGGTAATGCCCTTTGTGTGTTCCAAAAGAATAATGACAAAGGGGTAATGGACTTAGGGTACAAATTCTAAAGGAATCTATTTTGCTTGACTGTGTATATTTATTTCAAGGGCTTTGTTTTTCTTTTTTTCCCCAAATGGAAAGAAAGTTGGCTAAAAGAAAAAAATGGATTTTTGTTAATTGAAGAAAATACATTTTAATGAGGAAATAAAGGAAATATACATTTGAAGCCTGGGAGAAAGGGCTGAAAAGCTTCTTCAAGGGGACATAACTACTTTGAGGTAAGGTGAAGACTTAAAAGGAGATACAACCTCTGATATGTGCAGACAGAAAGAACAAAGGATAAAAAACCTGAACTTTAAGTTAACATTCAAATGAGACCTACATTAAATAAACTGAGGTAGTCTGATACAATACAAGCTATGCTGGATTCTGGGCTTGGAGGGTTCTGCCATTTGTTATCTGAATTTACTTGAAGGAAGCCCCTATTCTTCATAGATCTTCAGTTTCCTCATTTATAAACTGAAAGAGTTGGAGTATCAGAAGTATCAGGCAAGTGGCCAGAACCAGATGAAAATGTAATTGGGAAATACTGAACAAAATAAAGTAAGATACAATAGAACATAGATAATGGTAACATGCAGTTTTCTAAGTGAATGTGTGTCCTGTAAGGATATAGACATATGATTTAGTGACTCCTGTTTCTATCTGAGATTAATTATTAGTATCACTAGATTAGATGATTTATTGGATCTTTTCCAAATCTTATTATCTATGTTCCTGTGAAAAAGAGAAATCCTATCTTTGCTTCATCTTCATTTAATTTCAATAGAATAAATTGAAATCCTGAGTGAATCATTGAACAAACCTGGAATTTAAAACAAATGGTCTGGTTTCTCAGCCCTAAGTTCAAAAAATGCAATGAAGTTTAGCCTCTGTTTTCCCCATTTTGGATTTAGAACTTAAAATTTTGACATTAGTGGAAGCACAATTACAGAAGAAGATAGCTGGATTAAGTTTTAGTATAGTTGTGATTGGTGGAATTATCTCTTTCACTCACATCTAATAAATTGAATAAGCCTTGGGGGCTGTGAATCAGGGAACATAGATTAGTTCTGTTTCCCAGAGGAACCAAATTTTGGTTTTTACTCTTTACATTCAATTTTTACTAATGTCAGTCCTAGAGAGTGAACATAGTCTACTGTAAAGAGTTCTGGACTTGGAGTCAGGGTCTCCTGAGTTTGAATCTATTATTCAATACTTACTAACTATAGAATCATGGATAAGTTATTTATATTTCTTTGAGCCTCAGTTTCCCCATTTGAGAAAATGGGGTCCCTAATATTAGTAGTTGAGAAGTAATAAAGAATATAATATACAGAGTTGGGTTCAAATTCTCCTAATACATACTCTAGGTAGAGCTCTTGATTGTGTTCCATGTAACTCAGATTATAAATTGCCTACTTGCATTGGTGGAGAGACTTTTCCCATACAAGGGATCCTTAGATCAGTGGTCAAACTCAAATAGAAATGGAGACCTCTGATAAGGATCCCTGCAAGCTTCATATAGATTTATGTCTATATGTCTATATAAAAAATGTCATTTTTTATTGTACATTTATTTTTAATCTAGTTTGGGCAAGAGTGTAGTGGACGACATGTTTGACACCTTTACCCTAGACCAGTGAAATCAGATGTCATGTCACTAAATGAGTACCTGTATTGCCAAATTCTCAAGACTGTTGGTCAAATGGAATAATGTCTGTAAAGTGGCAGATAAATGCTAATGACTATTATGAATTGGATGTTAGCAATGTTAACTGGAGTTGAGTGGAAATATCTGGACATCTAAATTTGAGGGTCAGTTTTTACTATAGGAATACCTAGATATTGGTTCATGAAAAAAAAAAAAAAGAATGTTGAAGAAACAACAGTCAACATGAGTATATATTATACTCCATCCCTGAAGAGAATAATTCACCCCCTCATCAGTGGGAATGTGGTATGAGAATCATCAGGAAATCTCTGTTCATCCAATATAATGTAAGATTCTGGAAGGGAGGACCTGATTTTTTTTCTAAACTAAATTTTAGTTGATTTTTTTTCTTATTTCACTATCCCATGTGTCCTTCCCCTCATCCTCCAAGAGCCATTCTACGACAAATAATAGTCTTTGATGGGGGAGATGTTAGCACTCATGATCAATACAATGAGAAGGTCTGAAAATATGTGCCTGAAATATGTGTCTGAAAATAAATATATAAAACTGATAAATCTTTTCCCTACACAAAGGGGTTGTGTGGGAATGTGTTCTCATCTCTTCATTCAGGTGTAATCTGTCTGATCTATATAATTTTGTTATATTTACTTTTGGTGTTTTGGTATATAATTGATTTTTGCATTTACATTATTGCAGCTATTGTATATATTGTAGCTGATTTGTTTTTGTCTCTGTGCTTTGTATAGTCAGCACCTGATATAGCATCTCATACTAGTCCCTAATTCTAGCTTATTGAAGGAATTAATGAAAGGAAGATTTGGAGAGAAAGAAGGGGAAGAGAAAGGGAAAATTATCTAAGGACAGCTATTCTCTATTCTCTGAACATATATACTGAATAGATGTGAGGAAATAGAAGTTTGTTTTCAATGAAAAATTGTGAAGATCAAGGCATCATAGCTCTAAACCTGGAAGAGACTTCAAAGGCCATCAAGCTCAAGTAACTCATTTTGCAAATGAAGAAACTGACACCAAGAGAAATGAAGATCACACAGGTAGGAAAAAGCAGAAGTGAGACCCAAGGGGTCTCCTGATTCAAATCCATCACATTTCAAAGAAATAAAGGACAGAAGGGGAAAAAAAGGGAGGAAGAAACAGAGGGGGATGAAGGAAGGGAGGGAAGGACAAAAGAAGGGAAGAAGGGAGGGAGAAAGGAATAAAGTAAGGGAAGAAAGAAAGGAAAGAAAGAAAGAAGGAAAGAAGGAAAGAAAACTTAATTTGAAATCAGAAAAGTCCCAGGTTTCAATTCATTATTCAACTTGTATTAACTATGTAACCATAAGGAAGTTAGATGTCTCAGGATCTCAGTTTCCTCATGTGAAAAAAAAAATTGGAAAAGGA
This sequence comes from Sminthopsis crassicaudata, assembly GCF_048593235.1. Taxonomy (NCBI): domain Eukaryota; kingdom Metazoa; phylum Chordata; class Mammalia; order Dasyuromorphia; family Dasyuridae; genus Sminthopsis; species Sminthopsis crassicaudata. Next base: position 406,048,780 of record NC_133618.1, on the reverse strand, counting down.
AAAGGAAAAAAAAAGGAAGGGAATAAAATAAAGAAATAAATTAAAAAGGAGATTGATCAAGTATGTCAGGTAGCAAGAGCAGAGATAAATAATGGACAGCATGGATGTTCCATTGATATCTATAACATTTCAAAAGGTTTAAAAGCCCTGGTTTAATGAGGATCTTCCATGGAGAATCTATGAAAGGACATAGACAAGGGTTTTGCAAAATAAGAAGATATAGATACATTGTGAACAGAATTGTTGAGGGATGTTCCCACATTCATTAGACGATATATTCAGTGAAGTATAATGGAGATAATGTCAAATTTCAATTCCATTTTCAAGAGGTTGTTATGGGGAAAAAAGAGAAAGAGAGAGAAAGAGTTAGCATGACAGTGGGTGTGTTACTTAGAGTTCTGAACTCAGTTCAACTTGACTCAATTTCATAAATACCTTCCTTTAAGTTCTACTCTAAACACTTACTGTAAACATACACACAGCATCTCTCTGGACCTCACTCTATAAAACTGAAATGGGAGAGGGGTAGTGTGCAAAGATTTCCCCATACTGACAATCATATGTCCTTAATGTATTGATATTTTAAGAAAAATGTGATACTGTGTTAGAAAATAGTCATATGCCATTAAAATACATATGTTCACATACACCCATATAGATATATGCATTAAAATAAATACTTACTTAGTACTTAGAGAAGATGTCAATCAATAATGAGAACTGATAATGTTTGGTCTGTCTATATATTTTGTTGTGTCTAACTCTTTGTGATCCCATTTGGAATTTTCTGGGCAAAGAAACTGGAGTGGTTTACTATTTCCTTTTCCAGCTCATTTTATAGATGAGCAAACTGAGTCAAACAGGGGTGCTCACATTGATAGTACCAGTAAGTGTTTGAAGACAGATTTAAACTCAGGAAAATGAGTTTTCCTATCTTCAGGCCCAGCACTCTATCCACTGTACCACCTAGTTGCCTCTATCTATCTATCTATCTATCTATCTATCTATCTATCTATCTATCTATCCATCCATCCATCCATCTATCTGCATATGTGTGCATTTATATATAAGCTATATACATTCACATGCACACACATAACTTACATGCAGGGTCATAGAACCAGTAAAGTAATATGAATTAGAGGCAGCTCTTGGACCCAGGTTTTTCTGAATTCTGGATGGTCTCTATCTACTCCACTCCACTCTACTCCCTTTCTCCATGAAGTTTTAATGTGTTTGATGAAGTTACAAGTTTATCTTGCTCTCCCCTTTCTCACACACACACACACACACACACACACACATACACACACACACACACACACAGAGAGAAATAGGTTATTCTTTTGCCCAAGGATATTTTCTTTTATCAAGAGAGAGATTTACTAGACTATTCTGAAATAATGAATATATTCAAAATGATTTCTTCAACCTTAAATTTAGATTAACATGAATATAGCTATTGTGTTAAATGATTCTAACCAATCCTACTTCATTCTAAAATGTAAAAATATGATCTTCTTGCCTCCTCCATAAACTTAATCTTATTTTCACAGATGGTAGTGAAACTTTTCTAATGTGATCTCTAGTGCCCCATATCCTGCTATTGTTATCATTTGCTAATTTGTTTTTTAATGACCTATCTTTGTGCCTTATCATTCCTCCAGATCCTAAGCTCCTTAAAGGCAGGAACTGGATTCATTTATCTTTGCATCTCTTTCAGTACCCAAAACAGGTGTTTGTTGCTATTTAAAATGGTTTTTATGATACTTAAAAGTATGTTCATATTTCATTTGATCTTTAGATACCCCTGTTGTGAAGGACAGGTATGAGGATTCTCATTTAACAGATTGGGAAACAGATACAATGAATTATTCAAGGTCACACAGTAACAGAGCTGGCACTAGGGCTTCCTTTGCTCTTTCTTCCTTTTCCTCCTATGGTGTTTATACATTAGCACATGGCATGTGATAATGTGATGTTTTACAAAAGGTAAGTTTGTATATTAAAAAAAAAAAACAGATTGTATCTTCCCATTTCTTCTTTTTTCAGCATTCAGATTAGATGTTAAAACTGCTGTCCAAACATACACATAGTTTATTAGCCTGACAGCTTTCAGGTCGAGCCTGGTGATGTTTCTATCTCCCAGGAGACTGGACATTAGATAGATTCCCTCCCATTCTTCCTCCCCTCCCCCACCTCTACAGTCTTTACCAGTATAGTACAAATCACATAAACTCAGTAGTCTTACAACAGAAGAAGTTAGTAAATAAATATGGATTTAATAGGTGAGATGCCCTCTTTGGAACTGCTTCCTCAGCTCTCTTATAAATGAACCTTCTTCCCCTGGCAAAAGAAAGAAAGAAGGAAAGAGAGAGAGAGAGAGAGAGAGAGAGAGAGAGAGAGAGAGAGAGAGAGAGAGAGAGAGAGAGAGAGAGAGAGAGAGAGAGACAGAGAGAGAGAGAGAGAGAGAGAGAGAGAGAGAGAGAGAGAGAGAGAGAGAGAGAGAGAGAGAGACAGAGAGAGAGAGAGAGAGGGAGAGGGAGGGAGGGAGGGAGGGAGGGAGGGAGGAAGAAAAAAAAAGAAAAAGAAAAAAAAGTTGAATTCTGTCCTGGGATCTTAGTTATTTTGTAGATATGGGAAGAAAACAGGTATTATTATATCTATTTTATTGATGTAAAAATCAAGATATAGTACTCAACCAATCTTAAAATATTATTGTGTAGTGAATGACATAGTTACTACCCTCAAAAATCTATTTGAGGAGATAAGATAGCCATGCAATGATTACAAGTCACTACCAGGGATCACAAAGGTAGGGGTCATCTCATAGAGTTGCATGGATTATTAATATGATATTAATGACATTTTTATAAAAGAATCCCTCCATGGATATTTGTACAGTCAGAAAGACTTTATAGAAGCATTTTCTCCCTCTTGTAGACCTGTGCAGGATGAGGAAGAGAAGAAGGACTTTTGAATATTTGTTCTGAAGTAAAAAGAGAACTCAATTTTGAATTTGAAGTCCTCAGTTCAAATTTGTTTTGTTCCTTGAAACCTAGGTGTCTTTGACTAGTTAATTTAATCCCTCTGAGCTTTAGTTGCCTCATCAGCAAAATGAAATGGTTGTACTAATTGACCCCCAAGGTCCCTTTCAATTACAAATACTGGAAGAACCATTAAGCCCAACCTATCTCCTTTCTTATGTGACTACCATTCAAAGAAGTTCAAAATAAACAGATGCCTTTCATGACAAAGGTCAGGAACCCCCTAGAAAGTTGGAGGAAAGGAATGTGCTGAAGCCTGTAGAGAATTTGGTCCCTATTATTCAGTTTTACTGATGACCTCAAACACATTGAGAACCCACACAATTCTTGGAGGATTTGTCTTCTCTCCATGAGCCACGGACCCCTCTAATTTTTGTTATACAAACCAGGACTTTGTAAATAATTTTCCCCACACAATGCTCCTCCCCCACCTACATTTTTCTAAGTTGTTTGTACACATTTTTTCCTTTGTCTCTTTACTGAGATTCTTTTGTTCCAGGTTTTTGCCCTTGAAGAAAAGAGGAACATGGAATTCTGGTAACCAAAAATCATTTCTTAGAGGGAGAAATTCTTGCTTGATAATGGGAACTTCTCAGAGGAGGAATGCAATCTGTGATCTGAATCACTAATGCAGAGCTTAAAAACAACAGCACCACAGTGCCCACCATATGCTCTTTTAATTTCTCCAGCTGACTGCTTTCAGGTAAAATACAGCTGGCTTAGTAGAAAGAGATGGTTGGCAGTAGCCTTTGGCTTTCAATAAACAACTCTGTTTGAAAAATGAAAAGAAAAAACCTGCCCAAAATAAAACAACAAGAACAAAAAAACTCTCAACAACAAGAAAATTGAACCTGGTATCAGGTGATGGTGGAGTTCCATTTTATCATAGTGCCAGAGTGGGTCTTATTTTACGTGCCAAGTGAGATTGCAAGTCTCTTGAAGTCCTAAATTATATCTTCCATTTATTTTCGGTTATTTCCATATTTCTGAGTAAAGTACTTTTCATAGGAACTAGTGGCTATCTATGCAATGTTTTTTGAGGACTGCTGACTTCATCCTTCTCATTCACACGGGATGTTAAAATAACTAATTTGTCAGAGAGCTTGAAATTCCCACTATTCCTAGTTTTTCTGTAAAGGTTAACATTACCTGGGAAAGGTATGGTTTACTTAATCCATTTGCAGGGGGTGGTTTCTCTGAATCTTTTTAAATGTTAAACAAGTGGGGGGGGGGGCTAGATGTCACAGGGGTTAGAGTATCAGCCCTGAAGTCAGGAGACTTGAGTTCAAATTTGACCTTAGATACTTCATACTTCCTAACTGTGTGACTCTGTGCCTTGCAAAAATAAATAAATAAATACATAAGTAGGAGGGGTCCTTAGAGGTCACTTAGTTTCACTGCATAACAGAAGGGAAAAAAATCTATTTGCACTATTCCTTTATTAAACAAATGATTATTATATACGAAGTATAGGAAAAGCAATATTCAAGACAGCTTTAACATTTAAAAACCAATGAAAAAGCAATTGAAATTGTCCTTGCCTTCATGGAAATAGTATTTATTCAATTTCTATTTGGACACTTCTGGGATGGGGAAACTTTTAAAGCAATCCATTCTACTTATTCCATCAATAGTCATCATTTGGGAAATGATCCAGATTGGGCAAATGTTTACTGAGGATGAGGACAAAAGAAACATGGGATCCATTAGAGTAATGTACAAAAGTCAGAAAGATCAAGAGCCTGGATTTTGTCATAGGCACTTATTAAATATCTGACACGAAACAAGTCACTTAACTATTCTCAGCCTGACTTAGCTCATCCACAGAATTAAGGAGCTAGAGTGGATAGCCTCTGAGGTATCTTCCTGGCCTATATCTATGATTTACTGAGACTAAGAGGAATATATTCTTACTAGAGAGGATAACTTCTTAATAGTTTTGTCCAAGATTACAAAAATTTTTGTATACATATTATTTTCATTTGACTTTCATAAGGACTCTATAATATAAGTAGCAGAGGTATTATAATTTTCATTTTTAATATGAGAAAAATGAATCATACTCCAGTGAAGTGACATTTTAAGACAGCTGGGAGGGATCTTAGTGTCCAAAATCTCTCATTCATGGATGAAAAAACTGAGGTACAAACTTGGCCAGTGGTAGATCTGAGTTATAAAACCAAGACTTTTGAATCCAAGACTGTTATTTTTCTTTGTACACTGTTCAAACTAGCAGAGATCTTAGAGATCAATTCATCTAATCTCATTTTAGATTTCAATTTCTTTGAAGCAATTAAGGGGTAGAGAAGCTAAATTGTTTATTTGATATAAAATGATGCATTAATAGTGAAGGGTAGACTAAGATCCAGGTCTTCTGATTACCAGCCTGGTGCTCTTTCTATGCTGCCACGATACCTCTGAGACATTTTAATTATTGGATTTTTAGCATCAGTAACAGAAATTGAATTATCGTGTACTTTAAAAAATTAAACATGTCACAGTTCTTAACTACCCTGTCTTAAAAAATAATAAAAAACTTTTCTTTAAAAATATGAGAAGAAATAAGGAATATGGAAATCAACTAAGAAGCAATGATCCTTTAAAAAAAAAAGAATGATAAAACTTTCTGAAACAGACTCAGAATTCATTTCCCTATTTTAATTAGCTTAATATTTACCTTCCATTGGTTTGAATAGAAGAGATTTCAAAGAAAGCAACAAGATGAGCTGATTAAATTTAAAGGGCAATAGGGCCATATCCCCACAAAGAGGTTTCTTTCTTTCTTTCTTTCTTTTTTTTTTTCTTTCAATTTATATCATGGTTTTTGGCTCACTTCCATTAATCAATAATAACAAAAGAAAATAATATTTTATAACCTATTCAGATTGACCTACCTATAGTTAATATAGCTGGTCAGAATGTGTATTAAATAACACTAAGATAATATGGTACAGGAGAAAGAAATTGAATTGAGAACTCTGGCATTTATTAGCTAATCTTGAGCAAGACTCTGTGGGTCTTAGTTTCCTCAAATGTAAAAAAGGGAGTTGGATCAGATAATCATTAAGATTTCTTCCTGGTCTATCTTTTAATAATACTTAGGTGAAGGTTGGATTCCCAATATGAATCAACCCTCTTCTATTCTAAAGATCCAGCCTGCCATTGTATAAATAATAATAATAATAATAATAATAATAATAATAATAATAATAATAATAACAACAATAATGATAATAAGTTCTGTGTTAGTATATACAGTATATAATATATTGCATCTATACTATATAATAAGTTATTTACAATTATTCTATCATCTGATCCTGGGTATTGTTATCATCCCTATTTTATAGATGAGGAAGAAATGGAGGCAGGCAGAGCTTAAACAACTTCACCAGGGTCACATAATAGCTAATAAGTATCTGAAGCTGGATTGGTATTTAGGTCTTTCTGCCTCTGGGCCTGGAAGGTTATCTATTATTCTACCTTGCTCCCCACTTCAGTATATAGGGAATACAGATGAGAGCATGGGATATATTAGCAAACTTCCCATGAGTGCAAATAGAGTTCAAGTAGACTGTCCTCATGGTGAGTTTCTGTAGTAGGGCCTATTAGTCTGTGATGGCAATGTGATTCATTTCATAGTTTCTGGTATTTAGTTTTTGTAGCCCCTTTTATTTTATGTATAAGGCTATATTTGCTTCTTAAAATTTTGTAAGTGAAAGGGCTATAATTCCTCTGGGGAATGTAAAGGATTGATATTGCTTGCTCAAGAACATATGTACATTGATAATAATATTGATAAATTGAGGCCATTTTCTCCTTAGCATTAGAATTTTCCTTCCCGTTAAAAATCTGAGTTAGCATTTCATATTTAGAAACTCAAGGGAGGAAAGCAAGAAGCACGTTCATAAGGCTTTTGACTCTTATTCTACGAATACAACCTATAGGCAGCTATGTTTTGCAGTGATTAGAGTACTGAATCTGGAGTCTGGAAGAGCTGAATTCAAATCCAACCTCAGATATCTACTAGTTATGTGACCCTAGTCAAGTCATTTGATTTTTCTGTGTTACTTTTTCGTCATCTCTTAAATAGGTATATCAATAGCACCTGGCCCCTCAGTTTTTGCTAGAATGAAATATAGCACTTGAGATAGTATTCCAGATCATTCTCCTGGCATTCTTTATAAATTCCCTGGGGATATTCCCAACCATATCAAGTAGTTGGTATTCTACAATGTTACTTATTTTATTTGCTTTGTTTTCATCACTAATAACAGCCAAGGCCATACCATATTTTCCCAGTAATAATAGCATATGCAGATGACTCCATTGTATCTAGTATCATAGAAGAGAGCATTAGGCTTGGAATCAGGAAGATTGATTTTCATGAGTTCAAATCCAGCCTCAGATATTTACTAGCTATGTGACCTTGGGCAAGTTACTGCATTCATTTACCTCAGTTTGCTCATCTGTAAAATGAGCTGGAGATGAAAATGGCAAACTTCTCCAGTATCTTACCAAGAAAACCTCAAATGAGATCATGGAGAGTTAAACATGACTGAATAACAAGAAAAATCTACTACATTGAATAAATATATATTATAAATAGCTTCATTCTGATAGAAGTATACTAGCATTTCTGTTGGTTATGAAGCGTGTATATATATTTGGGATAATGTGGTATTTAAAAAACAGTTTGAATTAAATACAATGAGAAAAATTAGCACTTTCAATACTTTGATAAATGTCATATGATCAATAGACATATTTCTGTTCCAGGAAGACAGTTTTCAAAGTACTTGAGTTGAAAGAGAATAATATAGGACTGGAAGAATTTTTATCTTGAAATGGCAAAGATGATCAGATATAATTAAGTTCATGCCTTCTTTGAAGAACTGTCAAATCCCATTTCTCCAAGTTTAATATTTTAACAAGTCTATTACCTACAGGGAAAACTAAAATTTTCATGAAACTTAAATACAACCCAACAAGTGAGTTATTGTGCAAACACAATGATTAGCTTCATTTAGTAAAAATTGCATGTAAAAAAAATTGAACTGAAACTGCAGGGGAAAATACTTAATATTTATGAGTTAAATAGGAAAACAACAGGCAGACATGGTTTCTATAGGCCATCAGAGCTGCCTGTCAGATGGAACAAATCAAGTGTTCTTGGCAGCCTTCATCTCCCTTTTCCTTCCAGGAAGGAAGATATTTTTGTACTTTTGAAACTCAATTTGTTTGTCTAACAAGCTTATTCTGGAAATATATGTAATGTTTTAAGTAATTTATTTGATCATACATTTGAAAATCATGATAATTCTTTCCTCCTTTTTACCTAGAAACCAAAATGCAATTACCTATTTATGTTTAGAGAATGGCTGATTTATATATATATATCCTCAATCCAGGAATATCTATGCTCCCTTTAACAATGCATCTGAGGAACTAAGTTTAATTGTTTCTAGGCCGATTTTTTAGAAGAATTCAGGAAGGATCTTTAGGTGAAGATCTCACAAAAGTGCTAAAATAGAAAGGGATTCATTTCAGCTCTATGATCCAGGGAATGTGAATACCACCAACAGAGTCAGGGAGACTCCTTTGGCTCCTTTTGACCTTCTTTCCTTTACCATTCATCATTTTTTCAAATTTTGGGTAACTGAGATGAAAGGGAGCAGGACTTATTGTAAGACTATTTCATTTATATATGTTTGGTCCAGAATTTTCAATGCTTCCTTTAGAACTAAGTTTGAGTTTATCACTGCATTATAAGCAAAATAATAATTTGCTAATCAAATTAATAGCATAGGAGAAATTCCCTTTGGGAAAGTTAAACTACTTAAAAATACAAGGTCATAGGCCCATATAATGGTAAAACTGAAAAGGCCTTTATAAAACTATTCCAATGGCTTCATTTTGGAAATGTAGAAATTGAGAAATTGAATTTAAGCAATTTACCAAAGGTCAGAGGGATAATTAAGGCAAATGATCAGGAAAAGAGTACAAATCTCCAAATTCTTGGGCCATAGGTCTTTCTACTCCTTCATAATCAAGGACTTTATTCTATGTCAGAGGGAAAGTAGGAAAAAGGAGAGAAAAAGGAGGGAGAAGGAAATTATTATGTTCTGTATCAGACAAGTTAAAAAAAAAACTTAGAGTAAGAAAGGGTTTACATACATACATACATATATACACATATATATAACTATATATACGTGTGTATATACACATATGTGTTTGTACACAAATACAAACACATATAGTGCTAGTTACATAGAGTGCTCTGCTTGTAGAGGAACTAATTCCCTTGTATGTCATAGCATCATTTCCCTGATATCATGGTCTTCTTCAAGAACAAAGGACAAACAACAATCAAGGACTTTAGCAAAATCCAGTCTAATATAGGCAAAGAATATATTAATTATAAATAGTTCTTATTTCACTATAGTATTTAGGGTATGTAAAAATGTCATATAGATTTCAGTCTCTTTATAAAAAAATAGCCTATTAGCTTTGTCTAGTTATGGAACAACATTTGCAATTATAGCATCATGTATTGAAGATCAAATTTTAAAGGTATTTTGATGTAACTTTCTTATTTTATAACTATGGAGAATTTAAGAGAACAAGAGAATTTAGGTGCTTTACCCAAAATTTCCCAGGTATTCAGTGGTAGATCTCAAACTTGACCCCTTTTCTCTGACTCTAAAGCCAGAATATTTTTCACTGTATCATGGTGATTTTTCTAAACCAATTCGAATTGTTGGCTTTGTTTTGGTGAGTTAGAAGGACAGACAAAGACATATTAAGTAGTTATTTTTTCAGTTTCATTTTTTTTTTCTTTTCTAAAGACAAGCTCTTAAGGTCTGAAATAGAGACAGATTGACCTTCAACAAAACTTTCATTGGTTTTGTTTATGGTGGGTACAATTTGACAAATGTCACAGTGAAAGCACACTTTGCAAAACTTTGAACTGAAATTAACATTTTAATTGATATAAAATTGTCTAAATGATTTTTGTTTGACGAGGGAAATTAATAGTACCTTTCTTTGAGAGAGTCATAATTCATTCAATAAAGTAGACCCTCTATCTGGCAAACTAGTTAATGCTATCGGTTGAATATACTTGAAATTAAGGTGAATTTCTCTAAAATATTATTTAATTCATTGCTTCTTAGAAGTCTTGTTATATTTTAATTTTTTACAATTTAAGAAATGTACCTAGTTAATGTTTTTAGTCAGAAGGATCAAAGTAAGAAATCAGAAAGAATAAGAGAAGTGAGGGAAGAATATAAGAGAAAGAAGAGGAAAGAAGAAATGAGTAAGAGGGGATATATCCACGTAGCAGATTTCAGATTTCAGGAAATGGTCAAAACTTACTTGATAAAGGCATTGGATGTCAGATTCCTTTGCCTAAAATGAAAGCCTTGTTTCTACTTAAAAAAAAAAAGCTTTCATCTTAATTGTATTTAATGGAATTTCTTTATAATGGCTAAAATAAAATCATATTTATTCAATGCTACATTAAAGGCTATGATTGTGAAGAAATCTATTTTATATCACAAATACTAAAGAATGAAACATCTTTGTTTTTCTGGGTATGTCACTAAATTCCTCCTGGACATTTGACATGGTTCTTCCCTTTTTTCAAATGGCTGATGAGCCAGTATTTGGATTTTATGACATCTTGGGGAGAATAGGGTTTTTCCTCCTCTAAGGCAGCTAGCTCTTCAGCTGCTCAATAACTGAGAATTTGGGGGAAGGAGGGGCAAGAGAAATTAAATTACAGTATGTTTGCTTCCATTAAGAAATCCAAGAGGAAACAGCTACATCTGGCTCCATTTCTTTGCCAAATTCTTTGTTTAATTGTTTTGTAATTTGAAGAAAATCACAGACCACAAGACAAAATGGATAGAACTAAAAAAGAAAATAAAAGGCGGTAAGTACTCTGCAGGAATTATAACTCTGTCACCATGGCAATGGACATTTACAACTTTAACCTCTGCCCTTAGTTTGCACCAGAGGCTCTTTTGGAAAGTCATTCTCTCCAGTACTCAGATGTGATTTGTGATCCATTGATTTGGATGGTTTCTCTAAGGATGCAGATTCTAAACCATTGGTGACTTTTCATCCTGTTCCATTACTGTTCATATCTTCTCAGAAGTCCATCACAGGAAATCTATTCTATGTCCTATAATATCAGTCACATATGGGTGTAGCCCTGGGAAACAGTATTTCTTTCTTTTTTTGTGGGGAGGGATTGGGGGAGAAGGGGAGGTAGTGATTGGAGCAAACATTAATAGAAAGATTCATGACTTTACCATCCAGAATGTTGAGCTAATAATAGAGAGAAACCAATATCAGAGATTCTCATAAGGAAAAAAAATGATCTCGATATATTCAGAAAAAGGAATAAAAATCTTTTTAATGAATATTTGCAAGGTTAAGGTCCCTACAGATAGGTACATATTGCAGTCAGGTTAAAAGCCAGACCAGATTCATGGATGCTTTTAGAATTCAGTTTAATATTTTGCATGTATATGTTCAAGGATACTTGGTAAATGTGGCCTGAAAAATTCCAATGAATCAACCCTATATAACTATTTTAAAATTATATAGGATTTTAAAGTTTGTAGAAGACTTTACTTGCATTTTAGAATTTGTACCCTATCACAACCCTGAAAAGAATGTTGTAATCCCCATTCTACAGATGGACATGGAGGCACAGAAAGGGTAAATAATTTGCCCATCTAGCAAATATCAAAGAACAATGCTTGAACCTAGCTCTTCTTTACTCCAAATCTACGTTTCTGAGCACTATTTTTCTAAGCAGAGTTCTGTGTACTGGTAGGCTCATCCCCTTGTCATCAAAATTTAAATATCACAGTATTATTTCATGACTTCTATATCATTTGGTAAGGCCTGGTTTTTTCCTTTTATTCCCTACCTTCTCAAATGTATTAAATGCTACTCTTTGGTGATGTAACAACTTATACAGTACTACTTTCATTCCAGCCAATAAACTAGCCATCTACATCAGGTTTGGCCTTACATGTAAATGGAACAAGTGTCTGAACTTCTGATTATTTCAGAATGGCTGGCAAGGCTACTACCCTTTCTTTTCTCTCTCCTACTTTCTTCCAGTATCTCTTTGATAGTATAGAATTTTGCCTGAAATCTTACTGTTGGTGTTTTATTCTTCTGACTTAAATAGAAAAAGAAGGGAAGAAAAGGGGATATAGAAGAGGAAAAGATAAATTAATTTACTGTCACAGTGTCTCCTGGTCCTGATCTTTGCTGCCACTATCTATGCCCCCTTAGAAATCTTTACTACCTCTACAAGATGTTCCAGGAGGCTGGTCTGGAACCAAAATCACCGAGAGTCTAATTGGGGTTAAGTCTAATAAATTCTATTGTCCAAAAATATAATTTTTCCCCTGGTATGTGCATATTCTTTCCATAGAGATACTTAGGCAGAGATGTGGAACCATAGAATATGAGATTGAGAAGGGACTTCCCGAACTCCTTCAGACTTAACTTTGTTGGTTAAGGATTCTTTCTATCTCTTTCCTCATACCTCTCAATAAATTGAAACAAGTAAATAAGTATTTAATAACTATGTAGATGTTAAACAGTGGTAAGTGCTATGGATGCAAAGACAAAAAAATGAAATACATATCTGTTGCCTTCAAGAAGCTCAAATTCTGTTGGAGAGACAATGTATGTGCATATAAATATACACACACACACACACACACACATATATATATGTATATACATCTATGTATACATGTGTTTACATATATATGTTATACTACTAATTACTTCCCCCAAAATTATCATGTAATTACTACACACACCTATATGTAACTTTCCCAAGTTATCTTCTATTTAATATATTAATATTATTTAATATTTAATAGTATGGTATTTTATATATGTGTAAATATACATATATATATATATACACACACACACAAATGTGTGTATCTATATTTTGGGGGAAGGTACTAGTATTGGGGTGGGGCTCAGAATAGGAAGGAAAAAAGCAAATATTTATTATGTACCTACTATGTGCCAGGTACCATGCTAAGAGTTTTACAAATTTTATTTAATTTTTACAAGAACCCTTGGAGGTAGATACTCTTATTGTCTCCCATTTTACATATAAGTAAGTTAAGGCAGACAGTAGGTGACTTGCCCATTACCATAGAACTAATAAATGTCTAAGGTTGGATTTGAACTATGATCTTTCATACTCCAAAGGCTCAGTGCTCTAACCCATGCACTACCAGTTGCCTTCAATAAGATAGCTCTTATATAAAAGGTGGAATTGAAAATGGATTTTGGGGAAAAAAAGATAGGTATTCCACAAGGTGGAGGTGAGATAGGATGACAAAGATATACAGGTGACAGATGAAATATCATTTGTCAATAATTTTAAAACAAAAACTAGTTTGCTGGACCAGAGCCATTATTTCCTGTAGCGAGCTGTTGTCTCCAGAAGCTGCCGGATCGCTCTCTGGGAAGAGATCTGCTGTGTCTACTCAAATCTCTCAGACAGATTCTTCTTCTTGTAGTGAACTGTTGTCTCCAGGCAGTTGCTATTAACTCTTGTCCAGAGAAGTGACTTCCCTTCCTGCAGAGAGCCGACTTCCCTTCCTGCAGAGAGCTGTGTCAAGCCAGATGTAGTGCAGAGTCTTCTCCTCTTTAACTCTTGTCCTTCTCCAGTCCAATCTGCTCTCCAGGCCCAATGTTGTCTCTTTTATCCTCCCAGAGAATGGGCGTGGGATAATGCAAGGGCTTCTGGGAAGAACCACTTCAGCCAATGAGCTTGCTCCTTCTATCAAGTCAACCTGAGTTCTCACCTTGTTAATTGTCCAGACAACCTGAATTCTCACCTTGTCACTGTCCAGACAACCTGAGTTCTCACCTAGTAATCCTAACAATTTCCTTGCATGCACAGAAATAATACCTAATCATCCTGGAAGGATGATAAGTGTGAAGAGAAAGGTAGACTGAGGGCAAGTTGTGGAGGGCTTTAAATGTCAAATAAGGAATCTGTATTTTATCTTAGTGGGTTTAGTGAGCCACTTGAGTTTTTTGATCATAGGAATAATATGGTTCAGAGCTATGACTTAGAAATTACTTTGGCAAGTGGATAAAACACCAGCCTTGAAGTCAGGAGGACTTGAGATTAAATGTGACCTCAGACACTTAACATTTCCCAGCTGTGTGACCCTGGGTAAGTCACTTAGCCCTAATTGCCTTAGGGAAAAAAGAAAGAAAGAAAGAAATCACTTTGGTAAATGTAAAGGATGGATTGGAAAGGGGAGAGAACTGAGTCATGCAGACTAGGTAGGAGGTTATTGCAATAATGCAATTGAAACACTGTGAAAGTCTGGTGATGTTGTGAGCACAGGTTAAGAAACTGGAGACAGAATCCACAAGATTTAGCAATTGATTTGATATATGGAATTAGAAAAAGTAAAGAGTGAAAGGTTGATGATACCAAAGTTGCAGAATCCAATGACTAATGTCCTTTACACAACTAGGAAAGTTTTGAAGAACAGCAAGGTTTGAGGGAGCAAGACAATGCATTCTTTGGGAATGTATTGTTTTTGAAATGCCTTAGTTTGAAATATTTCATAAGCATTGAAATGAGCTTGGAGTTCAGGAAGAAGCTTGAGATTGGGAATCCTCTATACAGAGATGGCTGTTAGACCCACTGTTGCTGATAAAGGAAGAGGACTCAGGTAGGGGATACAATATGTTTGATGCTCCAGCAAAAAGACTTTAAGCAGGAACAAGAAAAGAAGGCATAGAGAAGAGAGAGTCACAAAAACCCAGAGAGGAAAGAATGCTCTGGAGAAGATGATCAGATTAGTGAAATGCTGCTGAGGATCAAATGTAATTTGCAGTTTTTTATCAACAGAGAAGAGCAGAAATGTGAGTGTTCATATTATTATTGGTTAGGGAAAAACAAAGGACAAAGTTGAGATTTAAGAATTTAGCCAGGTGAGATGACAAGAAAAGATAATGATGAATTTTGGAGGGGCTGTGAGAAAACTGGGACACTGTTACATTGTTGGTGGAACTGTGAATGGATTCAACCATTCTAGAGAGCAATTTGGAACTATGCTTAAAAAGTTACCAAACTGTGCACACCTTTTGACGCAGCAGTGTTTCTACTGGGCTTACATCCCAAAGAGATCTTAAAGGAGGGAAAGGGACCCACATGCGCAAAAATGTTTATAGCAGTCCTCTTTGTAGTGGCAAGAAGCTGGAAACTAAGTGGATGCCCATCAATTGGAGAATGGCTTAATCTGGAAACAAGCAGTTTTAATGAAACTGCTAAATTTAGTGAAAATTTAGAAAAGTTTTCAAATCTTGTCATAGAGAAGAGGGATTAGACACATTCTGTTTGGACAGTAACACTAGTAGCAATGGGGGTATTTATATAGAGACTTTTTGATTTACTTTTTAAAAAAAGCTATAAGCATATAAGTAATGTGAAATGTCAAGTTGATCAAGATGACTTTTGAAGCTCTGACCAAATCTGATGTTTTATGGTTCTGTATCATAAATTCTCAAATAAAATTGACTTTAATTTCTTTTAATTATACTTCAGTATTTTGACATATCAACAGATCTGTGACGTGATCAAACCTGGCTAATGCACTGATGCAGAGCATATTACAGTCAGGTCTCATTATTGAAAATAATGAATCCTATGAAGTGATAGTCACATAAATTTAAATTCTTACTATTCAGAGTTATAATTATGTAAAATATGGTAGTTTATTCTAGCCCATCTGAAATAAGCAGTGAAAAGTGAAATAATGCAGGTATTTTAAGCCAAACCTAGCAGCACAACTCCTCCCATATGCTCTCTTCTTATGCATTCTTCTCTTAGATATCCTTTGTGGACTACCCAACATGTTGGAGGTCTTCCTGTAGGTTAATGGTGTTAAATATAGTGTTTTTTGCATGGAACCCACAGAACAGCTGAACCAAAATAAAATGCAATTGACAAATATTTAGCAAAATAATAAAAATACAATAAAACATAGATAACATCACATTTTAAAACTAAGTCAATATGCAGCCTATGGGGATCTTTATGTCCTAATTAGTGATCCCTATTTCTATTTCAGTTTGACAACACTGCTCAAGGAACTTTTAGAGTTCATGGGTACTGGTGTAGCATAACGATTTCTATTTGCTATCCTTTACTCTTAATATATGACTGTTACTCTCATTCATTTTCCTATCACATATATTCTCACTGATATCCATATGTGTATGTAAGTACTATTATATAGTTCATCATGTATCACTCCAGTGCCCATTGAGTCCAAAGTCATTTTTATTCTTCAAAATTATGGTGATCTGAGATTCACTATCATATAACATTGATGGGAAAACATGCATTTCAAAAAGTGTTTCTTTCCTGCTTCCCAGAGAATAGCTTATAGAATTATAGAAAACAAGTTATACTTTCCCCAAGACAATGCAGTCTGAGTCCTTTCTTCTATTCAATTCTGGGTCCAAAGCACTATGCATCAAGAGCAACTATTCCAGATATGTTCATTGAATTATTAAGAAAATAAATTGTTAATTTAAAAGCAAGCCATAATTTAGGCATAATTAATGAGAATAGGTATTATTAACCATTTAGTTTTTTTTTTTCTTGATGGATTGTTAAGTTAATCACTTTTAAATGATCATCGGTCTTCCCTGAGGGAGGCTCTGTAATATTGTGGGACTTGTTGTGATAAAATCCTAATATCCTTAGAGAGGGGTATCTGAAAGACCTCAGTATCTACAGGGAATCCTTTTTATTTGGGCCCTGCATATGATATCCTGTGGTGAGCACATAACTCCCATTTTTATGTTTTACTTAATGTTAATAATCAGAAAGCAATGAAGAGAATGGTTTCTATAGTTGTATTCATCAAGAATCTTGAATGGTCTTAGATTATACATGAGTGACTCCTTGTAAAAGGAGAACCTTTAAGAGTCTATTTTGTTCCACCAAGTTAAATGCTTTTTAAGTTTTACAAATGACAAACACAGTGTGTCTAACATGCTCAGAGTCAATTGTATAACGTGTGTCTGTTGCCCTTTAATTCTAAATCATTTAATCAATCAAAAAGCAGTGACACATGGGGAAATCAAATTCACCACAGTGGATTGTTTTTACTATTTAATTTGGGGAACTCCTAGTATGGAAACCTAGAGAAGATCAGCAGCATATATGTATATTATAATATTAGAACCACCTAATTACTATGATTTATACAACTAGTGTGTATGAAATGCAGCATTTGTATACAGTTTTTCATATAAATATATATATATATATTTATATAAACTTCAAAGCTTGTCCTCTATACTACTATATCTATCCTTTCCTCTCTTCTGCTCTCATTTCCTCCTCTTTTCTCCCCTCTTCTCTTTTCTTGTCTCCCTCATTTTCTTTTTCCTCTTTCTGATCTTCTCCCTCTCTCTTCCTCATCCCTCTTTCCTTTTTCCTTTCTCCTTTCTCTCTTTGTATATCGAGAAGGCATGAAATATACATATACATAGATCAATAATGCCACATATATGCATATATAAAATATTTATGAGTACAAATGAGGGGAACAACATAGAAATACAGTGAAAATTATCTGAGTTCCTAGTTCTTACATGCAAATTTGCTAATTATAACAAACACCTCATATCTTAATCTTGGAGAAAACATTCTGTGAACTGACAGATGGTGTTGCTATGGAATCTTCAACATCCTCTATGGCAGATGTATACTACCCATGTCGCAGGCTGAAAATGATCATTGGACGAATGGCTTCCTAGGAAAATATTTAAACAACAGAAATATTCTAAAAAGGGAAAAATGAGTCTAATTTGTATCACATAATTCAAAGATAACAGGAAAGAAAATTAAAGACAATATGATCTGCAATACAGAGACGACTAATTTGACTTAGTAAACTAATATCTATAATAATAAATAATACCTACAAAGACAATTTGGAGGCAATGAACTAGGATCTCTATAGTATAGATTCTTAACTTGTGGTGTGTGTGTGTGTGTGTGTGTGTGTGTGTGTGTGTGTGTGTGTGTGTGTAAGGAGTTTTTGCATCTCACTATGAAATCCTTCATCTTCCAATATAATTGTAAAAGGGAGCCTTCCCACAAATTCTGAGGTGATTTGAGTTCCTCTTATACTGGCCTTAAAAACTTTTCTACCAAGTGTCCTTTACTCTAGAGCTACCTCATTCCTGGGCTTATAATGTTAGTTTCAGAGTTGGGATTGAAAATATATTTGCCTTACAACAAGGATTCTTAAATCTCTGCTCATTAAATTGTTAGGTTTTTTTTAATGTTTTCATTATTGTATTTCAAAATAATTGGCTTCCTTTGTAATACTGTGTATTTAAAAACTAAGAAAGGATCTATAGGTTTCACCAGCCTACCAAAGGCCACATATACCAATCCAAGAAAAATACATACAATGTATTATTGATTTCTGATATGATTTCACCATATTTAGATGTAAATATATAAGACAAAGCCTAGGAAGGACATAGACAGTGTTCTGTTGTTTCTGATTCCTTGGAAATCAATCATTCAAACAACAAATGCTTATTAATCAATTACCATATGCTAAGCACTCTATTTGAAATTGGGGATGAGTAGGGATGATAGAGAAAAGAATCTCAGAAATCATCCATATCAATACTCTCATTTTTAGTTTGAGGCAAAATCTGTTATTTCAGATATGAGAAAACTAATTCCCAGCGAGGTTAAATCATTTACCCAAACTCATACAAGTAGTTAAGAATTAAAAGCAGGATTTGAACCCTGGTTCCCTGAGTCTAGAACCACCAGTTTTTTTATTTTAATTTTGTTAAACCATGTTCCTAAAAATATGTATGGATAATTTGGTGACACTAAGGATTTTTAGGGCATTTCTTTTTTTCTGTTTTTTTTTTAAATTAATTTTATAATTACAGTTTTTTTTTGACAGTACATATGCATGGGTAATTTTTTGCAACATTATCCCTTGTACTCACTTCTGTTCCGAATTTTCCCCTCCTTCCCTCCACCCTCTCACCTAGATGACAGGCAGTCCCATACATATTAAATGCGTTATAGTATATCATAGATACAATATATGTGTGCAGAATGGAATTTCTTGTTGCACAGAAAGAATTGGATTCACAAGGTAAAAATAACCTGGGAAGAAAGACAAAAGTGCAAACAGTTTACACTAATTTCCCAGTGTTCCTTCTCGGGGTGTAGCTGATTTTGTTCACCATTGATCAACTGGAACTGAATTAGATCTTCTCTTTGTTGAAGATATCCACTTCCATCAGAATACATCTTCCTGCAGTATCGTTGTTGAAGTTAAGTTGAAGATAATGATCTCCTGGTTCTGCTCATTTCTCTCAGCATCAGTTCATGTAAGTTTCTCCAAGCCTCTCTGTATTCATCCTGCTGATCATTTCTTGCAGAATAATAATATTCTATAACATTCATATACCATAATTTACCCAACCATTCTCCAATTGATGGACATCCATTCATTTTCCAGTTTCTAGACACTATAAAAAGGGCTGCCACAAACATTTTGGCACATACAGGTCCCTTTCCCTTCTTTAGTATTTCTTTGGGATATAAGCCCAGTAGTAGCACTGCTGGATCAAAGGGTATGCATAGTTTGATAACTTTTTGGGCATAATTCCAGATTGCTCTCCAGAATGGTTGGATTCTTTCACAACTCCACCAACAATGCATCAGTGTCCCTTCAACATTCATCATTATTTTTTCCTGTCATCTTAGCCAATCTGACAGGTGTGTGTAGTGGTATCTCAGAGTTGTCTTAATTTGCATTTCTCTGATCAATAGTGATTTGTAACACTTCTTCATATGTTAATCTGAGAAGCCTATATTTTTGGAGGTAGCCATCCATTTCACTTAGGTTATCAAATTTATTGGCATAAAGTTGGGGAAAGAAACTCTTTATTATTCATTGGTGAAAAGTTTCCCCCTTTTCATTTTTAAGACTATCAAATTGTTTCAAACTCTTTCCTTTTTCTGATCAAATTTGTCAAAAGTTTATCTATTTTATTGTTTTTTTCATAAAACCAACTCAGTTTTATTTATTAATTCAATAGCTTTTTTAACTTTCAATATTATTAAATTCTTATTTTAATTTTAGAATTTTAAATTTAGTATTTGATTGGGTGTTTTTAATTTGGTCTTTTTCTAGCTTTTTAAGTTGCAAGCCCAATTCATTGATCTTCTCTTTTTCTATTTTATTCAAGTAAGCCTCTAAAGATATAAAATTTCCTCTTATGACTGCTTTAGCTGCATCCCACAAATTTTGGCATGATGTCTCATCGTTGTCATTATCTTGAGTGAAATTATTAATTGTTTCTATAATTTGCTGTTTCACCTGATCATACTTTAAGATGAGATTATTTAGTTTCCAGTTACTTTTTGGTCTATTTACCCCTAACATTTTGTTGAATGTAGTTTTTATTGCATCGTGATCTGAAAAGAAAGTATTTACTATTTCTGCCTTCTTGCATTTAATTTTGAGATCTTTATGTCCTAATATATGGTCAATTTTTGTATAGGTTCCATGAACTGCTGAGAAGAAAGTGTACTACTTTCTATTACCATTCAGTTTTCTCCAAAGATCTATCATACCTAATTTTTCTAATATTCTATTTACCTCTTTAATTTCTTTCTTATTTGTTTTGTGGTTTGATTTATCTAATTCTGAGAGCGCAAGGTTAGATCTCCCACTATTATGGTTTTGCTGTCTATTTCTTGCAACTCTCTTAACTTCTCCTTTAGGAAGTTAGATGCTATACCACTTGGTGCATATAAGTTTAGTATTGATATGGCTTCATTGTCTATGCTACCCTTTAGCAAGATATAGTTTCCTTCCTTATCTCTTGTAATTAGATCAATTTTTGCTTTTGCTTGATCTGAGGCTACCCCTGCTTTTTTGACTTCACTTGAAGCATAATAGATTCTGCTCCAGCCTTTTACCTTTACTCTGTATGTATCTCCCTGCTTTAAATGTGTTTCCTGTAACACACCTGTCAGATTGGCTAGAATGACAGGGAAAGGTAATGCAAAATGTTGGAGGGGATGTGGGAAAACAGGGATACTGATACGTTGTTGATGGAATTGTGAATACATTCAGCCATTCTGGAGAGCAATTTGGAACTATGCTCAAAAAGTTATCAAACTGTGCATAGCCTTTGACCCAGCAGTGTTGCTACTGGGTTTGTATCCCAAAGAGATATTAAAGAAGGGAAAGTGACCTATATGTGCAAGAATTTTTGTGGCAGCCCTCTGGTGACCATAAACTGGAAACTACGAGGATGCCTATCAATTGGAGATTGGCTGAATAAAGTGTGGTATATGACTATAATGGAATATTATTGTTCTGTAAGACATGAGCAACAGGATGATTTCAGAAAGGCCTGGAGAGACTTACATGAACTGATGCTGAGTGAAATGAGCAGGACCAGGAAATCATTGTATACTTCAACAACAATACAATATGATGATCTATTCTGATGCATGTAGCCATTTTCAACAGTGAGGTGAAGCAAATCAGTTTTCTATTATCATTTGCCTCTATGTAGTTTTCTCATTGTTCAAAATTCTGTCCTCAAGGACTGAGCAGAATAAATATTATCTCTTTTCTAAGTGATAGTCTTTCAAATTTTTGAAATTAGTGACCTTCTTATACTGTCTCCTTTTCTTCAGAGTAAAATATCTCCAAGTCCTTTGATAGTTTTGGGGATATGTTAAAATTTCCAATTTCTTCATTAGCTTTGACATTCTCTGGACATGCTTTAATTTTCAGTGTTCTTAAATTGTAACCCTAGAAGTAGATAGAATTACAAGATTCCGGAATTGAAAGGAACCTCAGAACCATCTCACATACTACCTGAATAGGAATCCTCTAGATAACAAATAGGATCCATTCTCTTCAAGTTTTTTTCTTGAAGACCTCTACTGAGTAAAAACTTACTACCACTTTCCTTTTCAATAGCACCAGTACCTAGGGAGTTACATTAAGTTTGAATGTTATACAACTTCTATATACTACTACTAATTTTTCCCTGTATGGTTAAGCAGAGTAAATCGGATCCTTATTCATTTATGCAACAGCGTTTTAGATATTTAAAGACAGCTACTATGCCTCCTCTCCAAGCCTTTTTCCTTTCAAGTTGAATGTCTTAATTCTTTGAAGAAATTCTCAAATAGGATATCAAATCCCTTTTCTACAATTTTGGTTGTTTTTTTTTTTTGTTTGTTTGTTTGTTTGTTTTTTTGTTTTTTTGATGGAAAATCTCCAGCATATCAGTGCTGTTTTTAAAACTTCATTTATAATGGAATACAATGCTTCAGATGTGGTCTCACTGGGTAGGTTACAATGGCAATATTATCTCAAAGTTCTAGTGGTGTTCTTTTTCTTAATCTTGCTGAGAGTAATTAAATTCTTGGCTTCTAAATGATGCTATTAACATATTAAACTTAGATTTTGCTCAAAATCAAAATTCTTTCCAAGAAAAATTGTAATTTAACTACCCCAAAATCCTGACCCATCTGGGGTTTGTGAAGTTAATTTTTTGTATTCTGACTTTTTTTTGACAGCTGTGTGTCATGTGAAATAAGAAAAAAAAAAACAAAGCATGCCATATCATTTATATCTAGGTGGGTGATAAAGAAATTCATTTTGTTATTATGTTCTAACATTTGGCAAAAATCAAAATTAGGCAAACCAGATTTTAGTTTATAGACTACTTTATGTTCCAGTTTTGGAATATCAGGAAAATATTTTTCCTCCTCTCATTTTGTGGTAGCTTTCCCATTCTCCATAATCTTTCAAAAAAAAAAAACACACTGATGATTGTTTAGCAATAACATATACTCATTGTACCATAGGATATAAACTATTTTTGTGTATGTATTTGTGTGTATAGAGAAGAGTGTCTAAGTATATGATCTTAAAAATTTATTGAATATTTTATTTTCCCCCAGTTACATGTGAAAACAATGTTAACATTCATTTTTTAAAACTTTGAGTTGTCAATTCTCTCCCTCTTATTCCCACTGTAACTCCTGCCTCCCCATTGAAAAGAGAAGCAATTTGATATTAGTTACAAATGTGTAGTCATGAAAAATATTTCATATTAGTCTTTTATGAATAAAAAACATAAACCAAAAAAAAATCTCAAGAAAAATAAAAGTTAAAAAAAAGTATACTTCAGTTTCTATTCAAACACTATGAGTTCTTTCTTAGTGGATGGATAGCATTTTTCATTGTATGTCCTTCAGAGTTGTTTTGGATAATTTTATTTACTGAGAATAGCTAAGTCATTCACAGCTGGACATGTTATAATATTGCTGTTACTTTGTACATGATTCATTTCACTTTGCATCAGCTCACGGAAATCTTTCCAAGTTTTTCTGAGATCATCTTGCTCATCATTTCTTACCACAAAATTGCATTTCATCATTATCACATACTACAATTTGTTTAGCCATTCCCCGAGGAGCTGCTATAATATTTTTGTACATAAAAGTCCTTTTCATTTTTAAAATCTCTTTTGAGATGCAGACTTAAGAGTTATACCACTAGGTATACATGATTTTATAGATCTTTGGACACAGCTCCAAATTGCTCTTCAGAATGGTTGAATCAATTCCCAACTCCTTCAATAATGTATTAATATTTAATCTTTCCCACATCCCTTCCAACATTTGTCATTTTCCTTTTCCATCCTATTATCCAATCTAATAGTTATGAGATTGTTTTAATTTGCATTCCTTCAATCAATAGTGGGTTAAAGATTTTTTCCCCATATGTCTATAGTTAGATTACATTACTTCATTTGAAAGCCATTCATATTATTCGATCATTTATTAGTTGGGGAATAGCTCTTATTTTTATAAATTTAACTCAGTTCTCTATATGTTTGAAAAATGAAATCTTTATTAGAAAATATTAATTTTTTTTCATAGTTATTATTGCTAACTGTATTTTCCTCTGTTCTATTCCCCTATTTATTCTATTACCTCTCTTTTTACTCTGTCTCTCTTCAAAAGTGTTTTCCTTCTGACTAGCCTCTCCCCCAAATTGCCCTTTTTTCTATCATTTGCCCTCATATACTTTATTCCCTTCCTCTCCTATTTTTCTGTAGATTTTCTATAGATTTCTATAGAAACTTAATTGAATATGCTTGCTATTCTCTCCTTGAGCCAAATTCTGAATGCAGTAAGGTTCACTCATTCTCCTTCACATTCCCTCTCTTCTCCTTCACTGTAAAAGCTTTTTCTTTCTTCTTTTATGTGAGATAATTTACTCTATTTATCTTCTCCTAGTACACACCTCTCTCACCTCTTAATTTTATTTTTTTCTTAGATAACATCCCTTCATATTCAACTTATGAATATGCCCTCTGCCTTTACATATTTATTCCTTCTTACTACCCTAATTAGAAAGTTCTTATGAGTCACAAATATAATCTTCCCATGAAATTAATGTAAACAAAATTTACCATATTTGATCATATTAAATCCCTAATGATTTCCCTTTCCTATTTCCCTTTTTATGCTTCTCTTGCATCTTGTATTTAAAAGTCAAATTTTTTTATTCAGCTATGATCTTTTCCTCAAAATATTTGAAAGCTTTCTATTTCACCTAATATCCAGTTGTTCCTTAAAAGATTACACTCATTTTTTTTTTCTGGGTAGATGATTCTTGCTTGTAATCTTAGCTCATTTGGCTTCCAGAATCAATTGCCTTTCAAGCCAACCAATCATTTAATGTAGACACTGTGAAATTTTATGCTGTCCTGATTGTGGCCCTATGATATTTGAATTATTTGTGGGTACTTTAAATATGTTCTCCTTAACCTGGGAACTCTGGGATTTGGCTATACTATTCCTAGGGTTTTCATTTTGGGATCTCTATCAGGAGGTGATCAGTGGATTGTTTTCATTTCTATTTTAGTTTCTGGTTCCAAAATACCAAAGCAGTTTTCCTTGATAATTTCTTGAAATGATGCCTAGGCTCTTTTTTTTTTTTTTTTTTGATAATGACTTTTAGTAGTCCAATGATTTTTGAAAATTCTTTTCCATGGATCTATTTTCCAGGTCAGTTGTTTTTCCAATGATATATTTTACATTATCTTCTATTTTTCATTCTTTTGTGGTTTTTTGTTTTGTTTTATTTTGTTTTGATTCCTCATAAAGTCATTTTCTTCCATTTAATCAATTCTACTTTTTAAGGAATTTTTGTTCTTCTGTAAGGTTTTTGTGTTTCTTTCTACATTTCCATTCTTCTTCTTATCTGTTTTTGTACCTCTTTTACCATTCGACCTAGCCTGTTTTTTTTAAGGTGTTATTTTCTTCAGTATTCTTTGTGGCTCATTTAAAAAAAAAAAAGAGCCTAGGCATCTCATTTTAAAAAAAAAAAGGTTTTTTTTTGTTTTTGTTTTTTTTTTTCCTGAGGTAATTGAGGTTAAATGACTTGCCCAGGGTAAAACAGGTAGGAAGTGTTAAGTCCCTAAGGCCAGATTTAAATTCAGGTCCTCAGCTGGTACTTTATTCACTGCAGCACCCCATCTAGCTGCCTCACCTTGCTGCCCCTGTTTACTCTATTTTCATGATTTTCTTGTTATCACTCCCATTTCTCTTTTTTCCTCTACCTTTATTACCTGATTTTTAAACTCCTCTTTGAGCTCTTTTATGTCTTGAAATCTATTTATATTCTTCTTGGATGCTTTGTATGTAGGAGCTTTGACTTTGTTATTTTCTTCTGAGTGTATATTTTGATCTTTTTTATTACCAAAGTAACTTTCTATGGTTAGAAAGTTTTTTCTGTTGTTTTCTCAGCCTATTTTTGACTATTATCTCTTTGTTAAAGTAGAGCTTTCAAGTTTTATGGGTTTTGTATAATCATTTTAAAAGATACTACTAGGGATCTGTATGTTTTCACTTCTTCCAAGGTAGTGTGATCTAAAGAGAGGTGTGTTTACTACTCTCTTGATCTGTGCTCTGGTTTGTTAGTGATTACATATAATCTTTTCTGCTCTAGAATTGTAATGAGGATGCCAGATCCACTGTAATTATAAGCTCCTCCTCATTCTGCAACTGCTACCTGGAAATGAACATGGGCAAAGCAATAATGTCCTGTCTCAGTACTAGTAAAAAGAACTCTGTAATCCTCTGACCAGGAATCAACTCCCCTTACCATCTATAAGCTGAAAGCTTGGGAAGCAGCAGGTGCTGCTTCTAATTTAACAACTCAAAATGCCTGCTCCTGGTTTACTGGGGCTGGGGATGAGTTTGTGCTTTATTGAGCCCCACTTTTACTCAGGTGAGGCAGACCTTTCATGCTGGCCTTCTAACTTGTCTTTGGATAGAAAGTTATTTGATCTTGTCTTTTTGTGTATTCTGTTGCTATAGTAATTATTTTACGATATTGTTTAAGTGATCAGAGGAGTTTTGGAGAGAGCTTAGATGACTTGTTACATATTCTCCATCATCTTCATAATGCAAATTTTAAAAGAACATATAGCTATTCTCTTACATTCTCTCTAGATATCTTAGGAATCAGCTTCATATTGAATACTTTTGTTTTATCCTTTCCTGGCCAAACATCATTCTTTTTTACAGATAATAGAAGCAAAATCAAGGTTGAAAATCTCCATCTTTTTTTCAGTTTTGATTATTATTATCCTCCTACACAGTTTCTGAAGATTTCTTATCTCTTATTTAATCATCCTATCCCCTAATATAGCTTTAAAAACACTTTCTGACTGTCCTTAGCTCTATTCATAAGTGTCTATATATTTTGAGCTTTATTGTTTTTGACATAATCCTTACTAGACTATGTAACACTTTCACATGCATTTTCTGTTCACTGTCTTTGCTTCTGTCTTCTGTATATGTTTATTTTAAAAAAATTAACTTTTTTTGGTGGGTCATCTTACATGGTCAGACTGAAATATAGGATAGTATAAATTTAATTCAATGAAAACAAAACATCCTTGTGCAAGGGGAATTTATGTGACTAGCAAGTATGGAAAGAAATAAAGAGATCTTTTTTACTTTAGAGCAGGTGAAGAATACTTCAGTGAAGGTAGACAGTTTTGAGGATTTTTAAAAGAAAGATGGGAGAAATGGATGTATCAGGGAAATCTATGTGAGTGGAACACTGGCATGGGGTCCAAGATGGAAGATGTAGAGTGAAGATGGGAAGCCATTTGAGGTATAAGAAATTTTTCAGTTGTATCTGACACTTTCTGACCCTATTTGAGATTTTCTTGACCAAGATACTGGAGTGGTTTGTCATTTTCTTCTCCAACTCATTTTACAGATGAGGAAACAAGGGTTACACAACTAATAATTGTCCAAGGCCAAATTTGCCCCAGGAAGATAAGTCTTTTTAATCTCAGAATTCTTTTTAATCTCATAGGTGTGAGGGCTAAGTACTTCCCAATGCAGAATCAGTTTTACTTTGAGAACCATGTAATTTATAAGATAACTAGTTATATTAGGCAAGTTGAGACACCAGTGAATAAACACCAACAAAACTCTTTCCAGAATAAATGTGTATCTGAATTTATGAGTATTAACTTTTTTTTTTAATGGAAGCTACTCTTGCACATGAGTAGAAATATTATTCAAGTGACAACTCTTGGCGGCCTAAATGCTTGAATGCTTTAATATCTCACTGAGAAAACATTCTGACTCTAATTCATAGACTTCTTCTTGCTAATGACTGGCTTTTATTAGCGCACAAAGAAAAACATCTGGATAACATCTTAAGCAGATTTTTGGTCTGAGTCTAATTCAAAGCCAAATCATGAACTAAATAAGAAATGGGAATCTGATATGATTTTATTTTTTTATTCTGAATGACTCCAATACAATTCTTAACACTTTCCTGACTGAGCAAAGAAGAAGATTAATTAAAAAAAAAGCCTTTCTTTACCAACTCTGGAAGCATAGCCTTCAATGATCTATCTGAGAAATAAGAGATAACAGGATAAATCGATGGGACATAAATCTGAGTTTCAGAGGAAAAAAAGTCACAGTATCTCCATTGTTACTCAGAAAATGTATTTCACTCTCAAAAACCACCTCTTTTCTTCCCCACAAAAAAACCTCAATGACATAAAGTTTGACTGGAGAAAGCATTGTGACATAGTGTGACTTTATCACTGATCACTAAGTCACTTTTTTTGAACCTTAGTTTCTTCATCTGCAAAGTATGAATATTGGGCTATATACCTCTAGGGTTCCTTCTGCCTAAAATTCTACCACCTTTAAATCCTTTCCAG
This sequence comes from Sminthopsis crassicaudata, assembly GCF_048593235.1. NCBI lineage: Eukaryota > Metazoa > Chordata > Mammalia > Dasyuromorphia > Dasyuridae > Sminthopsis > Sminthopsis crassicaudata. The sequence goes on along the minus strand of NC_133618.1, from coordinate 406,020,338 downwards.
TTCTAGATCTAGGAAACTAAGGGTCTTCAATTTTTGATATTTTGAACCTAATATTTCTAGGAAAGGATACAGACAAATAATTTGAAGAATGGTTTTCTTTCCTTTGCCATTGGGGAATTCAAAGAGTGAACTGAATCCAGAATTTAGAATAAAACTGAATAGAAGAAAGGAACTCATTTCTAGATGACTTTTGTTTTTCCATCCTCACAGACAAGCTGATACCAACATCAATTTGCTGATGTAGATATGATGAAAACTTTTATCAAGGAATTCCATAGAAAGTAGCTACCTAACAAATGTGTACCTGGATTATTAGACAGATCCAGGATCTCCACAAGACAGGTCTCTCCTCCTCCTTCTCCTCTTTTAATTTATCTTGTGATCTATTATTTCACAGATAGATTATTGAAGACTATGTGTATAGCCTATCTGTCCCTTTTCCCCCACTATAATTTCTTATTATTGTCTATCCATGGAGGATCTACCCCATATACTGGAGGCCTTCCTTTGGTCCTTGGGATACTTCTCTATAGCAATTAGATTGAACATTAAATATTCATGATCACATATGAGATGTTTTTCAAAAGTTGTATTAGATGTGTTCTGAAGTTTCCAAAATGGGGCTTCATTTAAAGAAGCTAGGGAGGCAATAGGGTAGGGAAAAGAAGCAGAGGAGGAGTTATAGAAAAAAGAACTGGGTTTGGTTTCAGGATAGACTGATTTTAATCCTGATTCTGATTCTTATAAACTAGGTGACCATTATTCATCTCTCTGGTTTTGTTTTCTCCATTCTGCAAATCAAAGTTGGGATTAAATTCTTTCCAATATTCTTTCCACCTCAAGATCCTATGATATTTCATTGTTATCTCATGAAGTTCCTGTTGAAAAGGTAACAGAATATGCAGTATTTAGCATGATTATTCATGGTGTTCAAAGACATTTGAGGTAATTGTTATCCTATAACTCCTCCTCTTCCTTCATAGGGTCCTCTTCTAATTTCTCTTCTTCAACTGCAGGGTATCCCCTTTTTTGTTTCCTCACTCTGTGCTGTTTTCTACCCTTTACTACCTCCTTCAGTGAAATTCTCTTGTGACTTAAAAAACTTCAATAATTTATATGGTGCTTTGAAGTTTACAAAGACATATAGTCTCATTTAAATTTTATGAAATTCTGTGAGGTATGTGTTAGTATCCATATTTTTGATATTATTCAATATTTTCATAATTTTAGAGATGAGGTCATGGAAGTGACCTGCCCAAGGTCTTATAGCAATGAAGCATCTGAATCAGAATTCCAGCTCAGGTCTTTCTGCTCCATCCCTTCTAAGAGTGATTGAATTCTTTCTTCCAGATACCTTCATGCATCCTAGTCTCTCTTCCCCTACAAGCTCAAGAGGGATAAACAGAGGCATGACAGGGACGCAAGTAAAGAAGTAAAACATTCCTTCTCATTCAAGTTCTTTTTCTTTCTTCTCTCCAGGTGGGTATTGTTGAAAAATTCATTATGGATCAAACATGTATTTGCTTTATGCAAATCAATTAAAAATTGCAAAGAATACAGTGCTCCCCTTTCATGCACTGTAGTGATGGGTTTCATTTTAATGAGAATTGGGAACAGCTTAGCAATTTGGACATTCCTTGAAGTTGCATTGGGATTTTTATAGAATATATCCTTAAAGAATTTCCACTAAAGTGTCCTTCTCTGTTGCTTTATCATGGAATGGAGGTGACCCTGAACTGTCAAAGGCAAGGCCAATGGAAGACAAGTTCTGGCAACTCCTACTAGACTAGACTGCACAATTGTTGGATACTAGCTCAGAGACAGATTGTTTGTCTCTTGCCCAAGGGTCATCCTAGCTAAAGAGGTTAACAAAGAGGGTGATAATCATTTTAATTAGCAATAATTATGATGACAACAAATAATAATAGTACTAATAGTTATTTATGTAGTTCCTCAAAGTTTGCAAAGCACTATATATATATGCAAATATATGCCTATATGTAAGCATATATACTATAAATATATAAGTATATGTGTGCATATACATATATTATATGTGTATATATACATGCATATACATGTGTATATATACACATTTTTATTTATATCAATCCTGTGACATATTTGAAATTATTCTGTCCATATTATTAATGAGGAAATTAAGGCTGAAAGAGATTAAAGTATGGTACAAGAAAAAGAACGTTGGATTTGAATCTCATCTCTGAAGCTTTAGCCTTCCTGAAACTGTTCCCCAAGTGTAAAATAAGAAGGCTCTATTATGAACTTAAGTTCCCTTCATTACTAGATCCCCACAACATGCAATATTTTGAGATTTCATATTCTCAAGTCAGAATGAAGCTTAAATATCACCTAGCACTAACTTTGCATTTTACAAATGGAGAAACTGACACCAATAAAAATAAAGTGACTCCCCAAGCTCACACATCTGGTTAGCGTGAAAGCCTGACTAGAAGTTAGACATCTTGATTCCCAATCCAGGGTCCCCATCCCTTAAACTGACTTTATTCTATACCAATTAATCTCTGAAGAACTGAGGCCATTGAGAGACAAGTCTATTGGGACCTTCATGAAAGAATGTTTCCTCAAATATAAATTTATAATTTTCTTAGCTCCTCATTTGTTTTTGATATTTTGATTAATTGTATTCCTTTGGTCAAGAGTTGATCTTCCCCTAACATTTTTCTTAGATTTCTGGCTCTTTTGCTATTAACAGAGTAGTAAACACAGCATTGTGTGTTTAAAGGAGAATGATCTTTAGCTCTTTTCTTTGTTGAAAGGAGAGAGAAAGAAAAAAAGAAAGAGAGGAAGGCAAGAAGGGAAGGAGGGAAGGAGAGAGGGAGGGAGGGAGATAGAGATTAAGAAAGACAGAAAGGAAGAAAGAAAAAATAAGAAAGGAAGGAAGGAAAGAAAGAAGAGCGGAGAGAGGAAACAAATATTTAAGAATCTAGTACGTGTTGAACCCTTTATAAATATTATCTAATTTGATCTTCATAACTTACATGGGAAGGAGATGCACACGTAATCCATATATTGTAGTAGAAGTAACTAATGCACAAAGAGAATACATGACTTGTCCATAAACATATAGTTCTCATCTTTTCATTACATGACAGCCCTTCATAGACTTATAGAGATCTGCCATGTCCCTCCTGAATCTTCTCTTCTATAAAATAAATATACCCAGTTCCTTTCATACATCCTGGCAAACAAAAGTAGTCCCTAAAATATTAATATTTCTATTTCACACGTAAGGAAACTGAGCCTTCAAAAATTGAAATGAGCTTCACCATGATCATGATGGAATGATGAGAGCAAAAAGTGCCATAATATTATATGTGGACAAAATTTGACTTGACACCTTTTTTTATACAGCTCATGGTATAAGCATGGTTTGCATTAGATTGCAAGCCATGAAAACATAAGCAGCTGGCCATATTTGGTCCATAGGTCAAAGTTGGTTAACCACCTATCAAGACCTCATTTTTTAGATGAGGAAAATGAATCTAAGAAGTAAAGTAACTTTCTATCCCCTCAACTCCTATCACACAACTAAGACTTAAATCCAAATCTCCTTAACCTAGAAGGTTTGCCATATTTAATATTCTTAAAGGAACCTTATTAATTATCTTGTCCTGCTTTTATAAATAAAGAAACATAAGTTAAAAGGGGATACATGATCTGATCAGGGTCACACAATTAGTAATTAAAAGAATTGTCAGGAAAATAATCTCAAGTTTTTCCTTCTACTGACACATTCTTACTAATATGTACATTAAAGGAAATAAGAAAGATTCACTGCCAGTAGCAGGAAGCAGAGAGGTTATTGTCTGGTTATCTTCCTTAGTCTTTTCCTTCTCAACTTGGAGGAGGAGCTCACTTGAATAACATGATAGTGCAAATTAAAAATCTGATCAATTTTCCTCCTCGTAGGGAATTTAAATTCAGACAATTTCTATTCAGAGGCATAAAGCCATATAAGTCTTCCAAGATGCTGCCTGAAGAGCTGGTTCTAATCTGTTAAATCCTTTAATCAAAAAATTACAATGAGAGCAAAGTCCAACCATTTGGGTGGCTCCTTTCTTTTTGGAAATGTGTAACATGCTATAGGTCATTAAAAAACAAAACAAAATAAAACAAAAACCCTCTTTTAAAATATTAAAAAGAATTGACCAGATGGTCATTTATTCAGCCACAATTTTCAAGAGAACAATCAAAGAGAGCTTAATGCTCACAGCCTTGGAAATAATGCTGTAAGATCACAGCAAATAAGTTTTTTCTTTTGATTCTTTTTTTTTTGGGGGGGGTTCTCCACATTTATAAATTAAATTTTCCTTTGGGTTTTCCATCTTTAAAAATGCATTTCAATTTAACAAGCATTCATAAAATGCCTATGATATGCTAGACACTGTACAATATAAAAACACAAATAAAATTGTCCCTGGCTTCAAAAAGAATGATGAGTTTCTACCATTCCACTGGGGTTTATGAGAGTGAGTGGTAGAGAGTTCAGTGGTCAGTAAGGTCAGCCTGAGGAGGAATACAAGCACAGTATAAAATTGCTGTCAGGAGTGACTTACTGCTATCAGGAGGGCTATTAGTGAAAATTGTGAATATTCAATATGATTTAATATGTCATTTGATATATGAAACTCTAATGCAAAGTTTCTTAAATTGTGCATTGTGATCCCCATATTGGGATCATGTAATTAAATGTAAGGGTTGCAAAATTATGATTTATTACTAATACTTTTTTAATTTTCATAACTATATAAATAGGGGTAACAAAAAATTTTGGGGCAAAAAAGGTCATGAGAAGTCTTGGTTTATAGCATACTATTCCTAAGAGGCCTTGCTTCCTGGAGACAGGGCTTGAGGAAAATTGAAAGTACAAAAAAAGCTTAGAATTCAGGATTACAAATTAGATCCCATGGTAAGAAGCCTTAAAGAAAATCTAGTCCAGTACTCTCATTTTACATACAAGGAAATCTAGGCCCAGAGAAATGAAATGACTTATCCAAAGTAGCATTGTTAGTAAAGATACAGAGTCAAAATAGGCATCTAACCTCCTCAATTCTGGGTCTCATGCTCTTTCATTATGCCTTACTGGTTACTCTTGAGCATCTCAGAATGAAGGCTAGGTTGGTCTGTGAAGAAAGCAGTTCCATTCTCCTGAATGATTAAGCAAAATCTAGATGACTCCTCATCAGACTCAAGATCTGTCCAGTATAATCGTGATTCTCAGAGTGATTCTCAGGCTAAAGCATCTCTAAGGTAAAAGTTCTAAAAGTCTTATGTCTCCATCTCCTCTGAACTCCTACAACACTTAGGTGTTTGTAACTGTATTATAATCTAAATGTGTAGAAAACAATCACACCAAGGAAAGTTATGGATCCATTCATATAAAATATAATTTTTAATTTTTGATAAATAGTAGAAAATGTAATATCATCCACTTTTTCCCCCAAAGGACATATGGAAAAAAAAAAGTATCAACAAAATCCCATGTGAATGGAAAGAATATGTGGATTTATTTGGTACTTTTGAATTCCTGCCATTTCCACCAACTAGACATTCAGATTACAATTAGTCTCTCTCTGTCAAATATTCCATATGTTGTTGAGGCAATCTATCAGTCAGAAGCATTTATTGTCCTCTGAGGGAAGATTTGTTTGTTCATATTTGTCCACCAATGAACATTTTCAGAAAAATATATGAGATATATAATATAAAGTTATATTATATTATATATAAAATATATAATTTCTTTTGAAATTACATGGTTCATCTGGGAATATCCAAAAGGGAATTTTTTTCTCCAATGCTACCTGGTTCTATTCTTCCTAAATACTACCCATATAGAAGACATATAGTACCTCACTCAGGTACTTCTATAGAGAGGCAATGCATGCTCTTTTCCAAACTACCAGAGCTAGAAATAGCTTTCAATAGAGACAAAAACTAAAAAAAAAAAAAAGAAAAAAAAAAAAAAAGAAAGAAAGAAAGAAAAAGAAAAAGAAAGGAAGATGAATGACAAAAGGAGAGTTTCTAACCAGCATGGAGCAAAACTATGTTGATGAAAGTCAAAATAACAATATGGTGGAAAGAATGTTGGTCTGGGAATTAATAGACCTGAGTTCTAGTTCTGTATTTGACTCAACTTGCAATGAAGGTTAAGCAAACCACTTGCTCTTTTCTGACTTCACTTTTTGTTGCTGTTGTTGTTGTTAAGTCATTTCATTCATGTTTGAGTTTTTATGACCTCATTTGGGGTTTTCTTGGCAAAGATACCAAAATAGTTTACCATTTCCTTATTTAGCTCATTTTACAGATGAGGAAACTGAGGTAAATGGGGTCAAGTGACTTGCTTGGGGTCATACAACTAGTAAGTGAATGAGGTTATATTAGAACTGCAAGATGAATCTTCTTGACTAAACTTCTATCATTTGTAAAAGGAAAGAGGTGAAATTGGAGATCTAAGAGGTCCTTTTCAATTCTAATAGATTATATTTTATAATTCTGATTCTTAGATGAAGAGAGAACACTCACATAACTCTGAAGGGATGATACTCTCTAAAATACATAAAGTATATAAAGAAGGGATTATAATCTTTAAAGAATCCTTTGTGATCATATGGGACACTAAATTTGCCTTCAGAGGATCATATAATTAGAACTATACACACATAGTTCAACTCGATCCTTTTACAGATAAGAAAGCTGAGATCTGGAAAGATTAAGAGATTAATCAATGTCATTAATCACTGGAAGTGGCAGAAATTCAGTACAAAATCTAAATATTTTTATCATTTATGTGGCAATAAAAATACAAGCATAAAGATAGCACCTGCTCTCAAGGAACTTAGATTCTAAGAGGAGAAGATAACATTAGAAAAGACATAAAGCAAAGTAGAGAAGAAGGTATTCAAAGGTCACATGATTGAGAAATTCAGTAAGTCTGGACTAGAACACTGAGAGAGAAATGACCTAGGCACTTCCTCAAAATGGATGATTTAGGTTATCTCAATAAAAGGACTGGAATATGGGCCAGAATTATTTTCCAGGGTGAGAAGGTATAGATATAATCTAATCCAACAATTCCATTTGATAGATAAGAAATTAAAATATTGAGATGGGAACTAACTTAATCATAATTACATTACCCTAACTCTATCCATAATCAAATAAAAAGGGGGAAAGTGCTACCTATTAGGAAAAGGAAGGTTAGTGACAGAGACAGGATTTAAATCCCAGATCTGTTGATTGCTGGTCTGGTGCTCTCTTCACTTATTATGAAGACAATGACAGAATGACATGAAATTAACAGAGAGACAAGCTTCCAAGTAGATACCCCAAAGTCAACTTGGAAGGAAATCTGCAAGTCAAATGTGGTAAGAGGTCCAGCACAGGATTGGCATTCTCAAAACCTTTTATATACTTGAATATAGTTTGGTGTTCAATGCAGTTTGGTGCCCACATTGCAGGAAAAAAGAAAACACAGGAATATAAAGCTTATATTAGACATTTCCAATATTTTACTACATTTCTTTTTTCTTGTCTCATCAAAACATCTTATTTTTCCTTTTAAAAACTAAAATCAATTGAATGAAATTATCTTACTACAGTAACTGATGGAAGCATATCCAGTTAAGGGACTTGGCTCATTCACATGTGAATAGTAGCCACTGCCAGATACATTGTTCTGGAGATCCTACTGTAGTTAGAAAAGCCAGAACAATCCATTCTGGGCAGAATCTCCTCCAAAGGTACTGAACCCTATCTTCATTGCAGCAGTCTTATGACCAGAAATGAAAGCAGAAACCTCTTTTCTAGTAATCTGGTGCTTTCTTTCTTTTCTTCCTATAGTAATCCCTTCCACATGATTCCCCCTGAGATCTGGAAAATTCATGTAAATTTTTTTTGACCTTTCCTTCATATCAGAGAAAAACTTTGATTTATTATGGTATTAAAAGATAAAATATGTTGATACTATAAAACACCATACATATATTTTATACATTTCTGAGTTTCTAAAATTTTCATTTGTCATCTACATATCATTTATAGCTTCTGCAAAAATTTCCCTAAATTCCCATTGAATTTCATATGCCTACCTATGTTTTATCAAAGAACAATGGGAAAAGTTGCTATGCGAAAGGAATACCTGTCTGCATTTGGTGAGGGGGTGCCACTGTCACCACTAGCTAGAAAGTATATGTAATTAAACTGAAAAAAACATTTGTTGAATGCACTACTCAATCCTGACTGCTACATGCAAGATACAAACACAAAAATGAACATCAATCTTGGCCCTAAAGGAGCTTGTATTCCTCTGAGTTTATAACATTACTATTTTGATTTCCTACTGATCCAATTTTAAGATTCTTCATTGAATTATTAGGGTAAAGAGAAACCAGGTAAGTGATTCTATATTGTAATGAGATTGGTAAGAGAAGTCCCAGGAACCTAATCTTATCAATATAAACATACAACATACGATGCAATATCAACAAATACATTAAAATATTCTAAAAAAATAAGGAGTAAAATTTATAAAGTTATAACTAACTTGCTTTTAATGCAAGACAGATATGGACATGAAGTGGTAGATATTCCCTAAACATTCAGTTCTCTGCAACAGTATGACACATCAAAATTAAGTCTTTTTGTGAAATCATAACACTTTAGGCCTCTAATTTATATAGATGTAGATGTAGATATAGATATAGATAGACACAAAGACAGACAAACTTTTTCTCCCTGACTCATGATTTTATTGGAATACTAACCTCCCTCCACTAATTCTGGTCAGCACTTCTACAGTTTTTAGTCTTAGAGAGCTGACTGGGGCACGGAGAAGTTACATGACTTGTACAGAAGCAAGTGACAGATGCTGAACTCAGTTTTTTTATTCCAAGGTCAGCTTTATATCTGATAATTCTATTCTGATTTTTCTTATTGTGTTTAAATTTGTATTATATTGGTATGCATACCTCCAAAAAGAACTATAATGATACCTCATTTTTGATGTGGGGAGTAATTCTTCTTTCTTAAAGGCTATGTATACCAACTGGAATAGAATGGCTTTGAGTGAAGAATGTCTGGTTATGGAATTATATGACTATTCCTCTAAGTGAAGGTGGAGGCTCAAGAAAGGAAGAAAGGTAGCTACCAGCTATTCAATTTTTATGATCACAAAAATTTACCAAGACCGTTTTATCTAGTATAATACTAGTAAGGAACTACTCACGGAGCACATGTGAAGTTCAAGTGAACTTCTGGGGCTTCTGTAGGAACAACCTTGGGATGAAAAAAAAATCCCTTGATCCCTATCTCAGTCAATATTTGTCTCCTTGTCTCTGTGTGTGTCTCTCTGTCTTGTTTTTCTGTGTCTATGTCAGTGTTCCTCTGTGTTTATGTCTCTCTGTATCTCTCTCTCTCTGTTTCATGCTCTTTCTGTTTTTCTTTCTCTGCCTCTTTCTCTCTGTGTGTGTTTGTCTTTCTTACAACTGATTTTGTGCCTCTGTCTGTCTCTGTGTCTCTCCCTCTCTGTGTCTATATCTCTTTGTATGTACATGTGTCTCTGCCTCTGCCTCTGTCTCTTTCTCTGTCTCTGTCTGTCTCTCTGCCTCTGTCTCTGTCTCTCTCTGACTTCCTATTTCTGATTTCCTATGTGTGAAAGAGGAAGAATGTGTTTGTCTAGCTCTGTTTCTCTGTCTTTCTCTGTCTCTGTCTTCCCTCTCTCCCTCCCTCCCTCCCTCACTCCCTCTTTCTGTCTCCCTTTCCCTTTCCCTCTCCCTCTCCCTTCCTCTCTCTCTCTCCTCACCTGATTTCCTTTGTGTGGAAGAGGAAGATCTTTTTTTTTTGTCACCATCTCCTTTCCTTCCTCTCCCCATCCCTATGATGCTATGTTATCTGCCTACTCATGGAATAGGGAACATATGCTGCCTAGGTAAGGTTGAGCATAGACTACTTAGATCGATGACTGCTTCTTCCACTTTGTTTATTTCCCTAAGCATAATTTACTGAACAGCAGTCTTGAGAAATCAGCCACTCAGTTATCTCTAAAGTTCTAGAACTGCTGGGTTACCCAGTGGGAGTTCATTGGCAGCAGGAAGAAAATTTCTGCAATTACACCCTTCTAAGAGAAAGTGATCACTGGGAAAAAGATGAACCCAAGCCATAAGCTGGCTTGCCAGGAAATAAGAACCTTAAGGAAAATGTTCAGTGATGAGGTGAAACAAAAATTGCTATTTAACATCCTCAAAAATGTTTCATTTTTAATGTTCTAAATATTAAGTACAATAGGAGTTATAGTACCTTTTCAAGTCTTTTCAGTAGCAACTTATGAGTCATTTGTATTTGAAGTATTTATGTAAGTATTTCTTTATGTGGAGGAAATAAATAATTACTTTATCCTTGATTTAAATAATTTGTCCTTTTTGGGGAAATCATACACAGGGTCCAAACCTTAACCTTATGAATGATTATTTCTTCTTAAAATGAATTTGGTAGCTTTCAAAATCTTTAAAACATGAAAGATTATTACTTTTTCATCTTAAAGAACTAGAGGCATTAGGGAAGCAGGAAGATATTTCTGTTGTTACATCTTTCTTGTTACAGAAAGATGTAACATCTGTTGTTACATCTTGTTACAGAAGTTGGTCACTAGGAGAAAGATGAACCCAAGCCATACCATGGTTTTACCAGGAAATAAACTGTGATGGAAAGGTTCAGATAATACAGACATGAGATCTCTTAGCAGATTTTTTGAGTCTTCTCTTTTTAAAAACCAGGCTCCATCTGGAACGATGCCCTGTATCAGTATAAGCCCAGGACTGGTGTCCTTAGTAGGAGAAGTAATCCTCAAATTCCTAAACTACTACGTGAAATGTGAGACAAATGTCTCACATTTCACTTCATAGGTATGGAAAGGAGAGTTGGGAGTTAGGTGTATAAGCCTCAGAGATGAACTCAAAGATCATTTGAAGTACTGCAACATTAACTATGAATGTTTTAACTCCTTCTCCACTTCCTTTAGATTGTAATCTTGGCAGAGACTAAGACTAATTTGTCTTTGATTCTCTTTTAATTCATTGTGAAGAACAGAGCAGTGATTTTCAATTCAATTCACCAAGCATTTATTAAGAACTAACTATATGTATAGTACTGAGCTAGGTCCTGGAGATGCAAAAGCAAAAGTAAAATAGTTCTTAGTCCAAAAGAAATTTACATTTTTATTTATCAATGAATACATTAAAAATGTTAGAAGGAAAAGGTTCACATAATATATTAAAGACTCTTAAGTGCCAAAGAATCTTAGAGATTTAGTAGTTAACTTATTTAGCAGATGAAGAAACAGGTTCAGATAAATGATATTTTTTGACATTTCATCCGACAGTAAAGATCGGAATGACTAAGGACAGGTTTCATCATTACTGTCAACATCATCATTATCAAGAAATGAATCATCTGGGAATAATTAACTTCCTCAATAATAACTAGCATGTATATTGTCCTTTTAGATTTACAAAGTGATTTATCAATATTATCATATTTGATCAACACAACAACCTTGAAAGGTAGAAGTTATTATAATTCCCATTTTCCAGATAAGAAGATTGAGTTACAGATTAAGTGATTTGCCCAGAGTCACATAATCAGTAAATGTCTGAATTCAGTTCTTGCTGACTCCTAGTTCAGCATTCTTTCCATTGGCCTGGCTACCTAATTGGAGAATAACCTGGCTTCTTGCTCATTTTTCAAAGTTCAACTTAAGTGTCTTGTATGAAACCTTCCCAGGAGCCTTCAACTCTCATTGATTCAAAGCTTCCTTGTAACACTTATAATCTGTTTCACATAATTGAGAGCCTGAGAACATATCTCTTTTTGCATTATCCTACTTTTTAAAGCACTTGGAGTTATCTCCTAATATAGATTATAATCTCCTCAAGACCAGGAACTCTTGTATTCTCAGTGTCGGATATGCAGTAACATATAATACATGTCATTTTGAGTTTAAATGATTTCTTCTGCACCTTATGTGCAGAAACTCAAAAAAAAAAGTTCTTTTAAAGTTAACTTGTAACCAGAAACAAATTATGCTTCTTATACTTCTCTCCTTAATTTGCATGCCAACTTCCACAGAACTGCTAATGGAAACAATAGATAAACACTGACAACAATAGATAAACACTGAACAATAGATAAACTAGCTGAAGAGAGCTTTACTTAGATGAGACAAAGGCATCTTGATCATGAACAAACTTTGCCAAATAATTCTTCAGCTTTAGCTCAACATGGATTCTTGTTGAGTCTGCCGATGGCATTTTGAAAAGACTTTCATTAAATGTTGCTAACATGTCATAAGCTCCCTTAAATGGAAGGGTAATGGCTCATAACATTTGTAAGCTTTTTAATTTCATGGAATATGAGCAGCATAATCAGCACCTATTAAAGTCAACCAACTGTGCCAAGAAGTGAGGCTCCCTACCTTTGCTTTTGTTTTGGCTTTCCTAGTAGTTGTACCCACAAACTAGCAGTCAACAAGCAAATTTATATATTTTAAAGACTAACATTTGTATATGATATACCTGACAACCTCTGATAAAACCATCACAGCTGTATCTGCATGTTTGAGGTTGAATAAATATCTTTTAGGCAATGGGTGTTGCTTTCTAGGGGAAAAAAAAAAGATTTCTGTTTCCATTAACTTTGGCCCAGAAGGTGTAACTTCAGCATAATTCAAAAATCAGTCATCTGACAAGTGTAACTTAAATTTATGAATCTGGGCTAATATAATGAACTTTACTTATCTTTCTAATGCTATAGAGATGTTGAAACCACAATCTTCAAGGCCTAACACAAGTCCCACTTTTTCCGTGAAACTTTTCTGGTTAACTCAGTCAATATAAAACTTTCTTGTTCTACCATAAAATTTAGCCTTTAATTTTATAGTGACCACCTTGCATGGTTTTGTTTAAATCATTATATGTCAATTTTGACTTCCCCAATAGAAATGTGATTTCCTTAAGGGGATATACTTCAGAGTAGGTGTCCAAAAAAACAACAAATTTAATTGAAGAATAATTATTTGGTGAAGTATAAGATTATACTTTAAGTTCGATAAGTATGCATCAACTCCTGACAACACAAGAAAAGGAAGGAAATTAGTCTTTTAGCAATAATAAGAGGCTACAGGTAGTTAACCCAAATGCTACAATTATATTGCCTCCTCTTTTCCCTCCTCTAATCTTCAAAAGATAAAGTTTAAAGAAGACAAAAGCAAACCTCTTGTGCACTGCACTGGTGGTGGTGGTGAATTCCTCTATAAAGAATGTATTTCTTTTTAAAAAAGGATAGGAATCCCATAAGACAAGATGTTGAAAGGTGAAAATGTATGTAGATTTAGACATTTCATGCAAATGCTTACGTAATTATAAAATATAAAGGAAAATTAATTTAGATTTTCCTAAATTTCCATTTGTTTGTTTTGTTTTTAGTTCCACATGTTATAAGACGTTTAGTGTTGTTGGGCTCAGCCTACTAAGGCAATAGGAACCCAAGAATTTTACAATCCATTTTACTAAGGAGTTTTATATACAGTGTCACTGTATATTTTTTGGAATGAATGAATTAATTTTTAATATACATTGCTTTAAGAATTGACTTGTGAGAGAAAAATCAGAACAAATGGGAAAAACCATGGGAGAGAGAAAAAAAAGCAGAAAAAAGAAGTGAACATAGCATGTGTTAATTTATATTCAATTTCCAAAGTTATTTTCCTGGATTCAGATGGCATTTTCTATTCAAAGTCCTTTGGGATGGCCTTGTATGACTGAACTGCTGAGAAGAACCAAATCTTTCATAGTTGATTATTGCATGGTCTTACTGTTATTGTGTACGATGTAGCTCTGGTTCTTGTTTTGCTCAGCATCAGTTCATGTAAATCTTTCCAAGCTTTTCTAAAATCAACTTTTTCGTCATTTTTTATAGAACAATAATATTCCATCACCTTCATATGCCACAACCTATTCAGCCATTCCCCAACTGATGGGCATCTATTCATTTTCCAATTGTTTGCCACCCCAAAAAAGCTACTACACTTTTGCACATGTGGGTTTTTTCCCTCTTTTATGATTTCCTTAGGATACAAGCTTACTAGTGGCACTGCTGGGAGTATGCATAGTTTTTAGCCCTTTGGGAATAGTTCCAAATTGTTCACCAGAATGATTGGATCATTTCACAATTTTACCAACAATGCATCAATATCCCAGTTTTCCAACATCCTCCCCAACATTTATCATTATTTTTTTCTGTCATCTTAGCCAATCTGACAGGTTCATGAGGTAGTACCTCAAAGTTGTTTTAATTTACATTTCTCTAATAAATAATGATTTAGAGTATTTGTTCATATGAATATACATGGCTTTAATTTCCTCATGTGAAAATTGTTCATATTCTTTGGCCATTTAATTGGGGAATAAATTATATTCTTATAAATTTGACACAGTTCTTTATTTTAGAAATGGGACTTTTATCAGAAACACTGGGAGTAAAAATTTCCCCCAGCTTTGTACTTCCCTTTTAGTCTTGTTTCTGTTGGTTTTATTTAGCAAAAACTTTTTAATTTAATGTATTCAAAGTTGTTCATTTTGTCTTTCATAATGTTCTCTAGTTCTTCATTGGTCATAAATTCCTCCTTTCTTCAAAGATCTGATATCTTTCAAAGATATCTATCTATCTAAGAAGAGATTTTGCCCTTCTAACTTGCTTAGGGTATCATCCTTTATGACCAAATCATGTACCCATTTTGAACTTATTTTGGTATAGGGTGTGAGACGTAAGTCTGTACCAAGTTTCTGACATATTATTTTCCAATTTTCCCAGCAAATTTGTAAAATAGTGAGTTCTTATTCCAGAGTGGGAATTTGGGAGTTTATCAAATGCTGGTTTACTATAGGCCTTGATTATGTTGCATTGTACATCTAATCCACTGATCTACTAGTCTTTTTCCCAAATGGTCAGATAGTTTTGATGACTGTTGCTTTATAATATAATTGTTTCCATTAGGTTTTTGGATGGTTTTCTAGGATTCTCTAAATATATCATTATGTAATCTGCTAAGAATGATAGCTTTATTTCTTCATTGCCTATTCTAATCCCTTTAATTTCTTTTTCTTTCTTATTATTATAGCTAACATTTCTAGTACAATGATGAATAATTGTGGTGATAATGGGCATCCTTGTTTCACCCCTGATCTTACTGGGAATATGTCCAGTTTCTCTCCATTACAAATAATGCTTATTCTTGGTTTTAGATAGATACTGCTCATTATTTTAAGGAATGCTTCTTTTATCCCTGTGCTTACTAGTGTTTTTTTTTTTTTTTTTTTTTTTTTTTAATAGGAATGGGTGTTGTATTTTGTCAAATGCTTTTTCTGCATCTATTGAGATTATCCTATGATTTCTGTTCATTTTTTTATTAATATGGTCAATTATGGTAATTGTTTTCCTGATATTGAACCAACCCTGTATTTCTGGTATAAAATGTACTTGTTCATATTATGTTATCCTGCTGATAAGTTGCTGTAATCTTTTTGTTAATGTTTATTTAAATTTTTACATCAATATTCATTAGGGCAATTAATCTATAGTTTTCTTTCTCTGTTTCTGTTCCTGGTTTATGAATCAGTACCATATATATGTCATAGAAGGAATTTAGCAGAACTCTTTCTTTACCTATTTTCTAAATAGTTTGCATAATATTGGAATTAATTGTTCTGGAAATGTTTGACAGAATTCACTTATAAATTCATCTGGCCCTAGAGATTTTTTCTTAGAGAGGTCATTAATAGCTTGTTCAATTTATTTTTTCTAAAATGGGATTTTTAAGTAATTTATTTCCTCTTCTGTTAATCTGGACAATTTCTATTTTTGTAAATATTTATCCATTTCAGTTATATTGTCAAATTTGCTGCCATGTATTTGGGCAATATAGCTCCTAATTATTGTTTTAATTTCTTTTTCATGGGTAGCAAGTTCACCCTTTTCCTTTTTGGTGCTGGTAATTTGTTTTGTTTTGTTTTTCTTTTTATAATTATAGTAGCCAATAGTTTATCTTTTTTTTTTTCCCCATAAAATCAACTCTTGTTTTTTTTTTTAATTAGCTCAATAATTTTCTTAGTTTCGGTTTTATTAATCTGTCCTTTGAGTTTCAGAATTTCTTATTTGGTATTTATTTGGGGCTTTTTAATTTGTTTTTTTTCTAGCTTTTTTATTTACATATCAAATTCAATGATGTCAACTTTCTTTATTTTATTCATATAGCTATTTAGAGATAAAATGTCCATTAAGAACTGTTTTGGCAACATCCTAGAGGTTTTTTTATATTGCCTCATTTTTGTTACTCTCTTGGATGAAGTTATAGATTGTTTCTGTGATTTGCTGTTTGACCCACTCATTCTTTAGAATTAGATTATTTAATTTCTGATTGGTTTTTAGTCTATCTTTCCCTGGTCTTTTATTGAATATATTTTTTTATTGTATCATGGTCTGAAAAAGAAACATTTACTATGTCTTTCTGCATTTGATTGTGAGTTTTTATGTTTGAATATATGATCCATTTTTGTTTAGGCGCCATGTACTGCTGAGGAAAAAAAAAAGAATATTATTTTCTGTCCCTATTAAATTTTTTTCTAGAGGTCTATCACATCTAGATTTTGTATGATTCTATTAATTTACCTGGTTTCTTTCTTGTTTATTTTGTGGTTAGATTTGTCTGATTCTGAGAAGCAAGTTTTGAGGTCCCCCACTATTTGGCATCTATTCCTTCCTGTAATTGGCTTAATATCTTTTCTAGAAATCTTAATTCTCTACCACTTGGTGCATATGTATTTAGTAAAATTACTACTCCATTGTTACAGTAATCTTTATCGAGATGTAATTTCCTTCCTTATCTCTTTTAATTAGATCTATTTTTACTTTTGCTATATCTAAAATCAGAATGGTTATTCTTGCCTTTTTTGCCTCAGCTGAAGTATAATAAAATAAATTCTTCCTTATTACCAAAGTAGCTTTCTATGGATAAGATTCTTTTCTGTTTCTTGATCATTTTCTTTCCTTTTTTTTTTTTTGCATTTCCTCCTTTTTTAGTTTTGTGGTCAAGCTCTTATCCTGGGATAAAGGGAGCATTGTCCCATACTTCCTGAGCACAAGGCCCCCTTGTGTTTGCAGAGAGAAGTTCATTTGCTCTCTCCAGGAAAAAGTCTGCTTTCCCAGAATTTGTCTTTTGACCTGGGACTGGAAGCTGCCCTTCTTGTCTGCTGCTCTACTGAACTAAGACTTCAGGTCTCATATGCTTATATGCTGTAATTAAGACCTACCACTGGCTTTCTTAGACTGAACTGGGCTGAATACCTTCTCACCCCAATGAGACTAACGTTTGATGAAGTTGTTCTAATCTGTCTTTAGCTGGATAGTGGTTTCATTTCATTGGACTTTTTCAGCGACTTGCTTTCATGTGTTTTTTTCCAGAAAAACTAGGAGAGCTTGAGCAGCTTCCTGGCTGCCTCATCATCTTAGCTTCATCCCCCCAAATAGTATTTCTTTGCTTCAACACAAACTTTTTGGATCATTCTAATTGGGTGTTTATTTTTCTTTTTATTAATTTCTATATAGGAGCCTCTCTTTTATTTAAATATTTATCAACATTCAAGGATTGGCAATTTCATCAGCATAAGAACCATCGTCTCCCTTGATCTTGTTTCAATTGATCAACAAGCATTAATTAAGGCCAACTGCTGGAGGTACCAAAAATCAAATTAAAATAGTTCTTGCCTTTAAGAAACATTAATTCTCTTATGGGTTCTTAACCTGGGGTTTGTGAACTTGTTCTTTTAATAATATTTTATTAATTTATTCTTGATGTAATTATTAAAGTAATAGGTGTACCATTAATCATTAAATTATTAAACTATTGTAATACCCTTTATTCTTTAATAAGTATTTTTCTTTATGAGCTTAAAAGTATTTTATATATTTAATAATATTATTTTTTGTGAAGGAGCCTGTAAGCTTCATCATACAAAATTTGATTCCTTGATATGTGATATATAAGTATATACAATTGCAACATGTAATTGGGAACGGTGTATAATGATGGAAATCATTATACCTCTCCCCCCGCAAAAAAAAGAAAAAAACAAAAAAACACTGTAGATTCCTGATTCATCTCTCACCTTAATGGCATCACCTTTGAGAATTCTATGTCATCTTTACACCATGACAATATAACAACAAAAATAGCAGCCGCATAATTAGTTTAGGATTGTCTTTAACCTGAATTTCACATTTTAAGCTGATGGCAACTTGAGGATTAAAATTAAAGTTATGTCTCAGTTCCATCTGAGTTTGACTTTTAATCTGAGCTACAAATAAATATTGAGACTATAATTACCACATATCAATATTTCCATAGTGATTTCCTTGCCACTATCTACTGTACCTCCTATTCCCCAAATGGATCAGATGAGCAATTTATACATAAATCTAGCTCCATTTCTCATGCCTTAAGGAGCAACTTCATAAAGGAAATTCATTTTTTTCATAAACATTTCTCTTATAATTTTTTTAACATGAACCATCTGAGTTTTAACTGAAGGCTAAATTCTCTCCATACAGCTTGATAGTATAAAGTTACAATTATCTTGCCATCTGCACTTGCCTTTTATTATAGGGAGATGTCACTTTTTATCTCTATGACTATTTTGTTGCAAAATCCATCTTGGATATTAGTAGGCAGGTAGAGTCACCAATGAACTGAGCAAGAGGAGAGTTGTGTTTCCTGTCTCTTTTATTCTTTCAACATTAATCTGTTTAATTTTTTTGGCACTAGGAAACAAATACATCTGCAAAATATTTATCAGCCTTAAAAGCTTCATTTGCTGTGTGGACCATTTTAATATTTGCCTAAGGGAAGAGTCGATGCTAATAAAAACAGAATCATTCATGGAAATTGAAATTGCTAGTAATCATAACTTAGAAAAGTGCTATTTAAAAGAACATTGACAATAATTTGTGATATACTACACAAAAGGTTATGTTACCCTTTGATAGAAGTCACAAATTTTTAAAAAATAAGTAAGTGGTTTCAATTTCATATAGTAAATAACTTTTTTTTTTCCTGTAGGGGGTACACAATCCACTTAAAATAGACCCTAATGATCACTTTGAAAAATTTCTTGGATAAGGAACACCATATCCTTTTTTAAAAAGGAACAAACATTCATGTTGTCCACAGTAATTATAAAGTTCTGTTTAATGAAACCCTCCCAGAAGACAATTGAACATATTTTGACAAATATAATGCAAATATTTTCAATAGCTTTATTTCTGTCAATTTATTAGGAATTAAAAATATGATTTTAAGGACATTAAAGTGTCTTTGTTTCTTAAAAATTAGCTTTTCTCCATTATTCTTAAAGAATTACTGAATCTCAGAGAGGGACATTAGAAACTATCGCATATCTCAATTTGTATCTGACTTAGGAATTCATTTCTTTTACAGTATTCTTGATAAATGATCATATAGTTGCTGTTGAAGACCTTTTGTGAAGGAGAATCCATGAATAAAAAAGTAAGCCTATTCTATTTTTGAAAAACCCTAATTCCTAAGAAACTTTTTTTTTTTTTTTTTTTTTTTTTTTGCATCAAGGCAAAATCTGCCTCTGCAACTTCCACCCATGTTTCTCAGTTTTGTCCCTTGGATACCAGCAAAACAACTAAAATCCCTTTTCATCATATTACTTCAGGTAATTGAAAACAGCCATCACAACTGCCCCTGCCTCTAAGTCTTTAAAGGATCATATAATCATAGACCTAGCTCTGAATTAGAGATAATTTAATCTAGCACTTTTATTTTATAGATTGTAATACTGAGGCCCAGAAAAATTAAGTGTCTTGTCCAAGGGTTGCACAGTTATGTAAGTACTTAAAGTCTTATGAATTCAACTTTTCTAGACTTTAAATACAAAAATCTATCCCTACCGCATATTTCTATCTTCCTCAGGTTAAACATTTTCAGTTCTTTTAATGATAGCATGTTATCCAGTATCCCCGTCATTGTGACCATTATTTTATTGGCCTATTCAATCTATTTTATTGATTCTATTGACCTATATATTCCAGATGTGATCTGAGTAAGGAAGAAGAATGAAAAACTAAATACTCCTCATGTTTGCCTTGATTTTTATAGCCTATATCACCTGAGGTTTCTGTTGGTTGGCATAATACACTATGGATTTGTGCTGAGTTTTGTAGTTGAATAAAACTTCCTAATTTTTTTTTTCTTTTAAAGTCAACATGTCTGTAAGGAAATGCTCCAAAGGCCTAACGGTGTTTTCAGCTGATTTTATCTGAATATGATGAGGTAATTAATACCACTGGATAAGTAGAAGAGAAAATGACCTTGCTCTGGGATCAGCACATCTCTGTGACTTTTTCACACTCATCTACAAGGGAAAATGAAAGATACTTAGCATTCAAAAACTGGGAAATTCTACAACTATTCGTACTTAAAGGGCAAACAATCACTATCATTGTAGTTGTCTTCAGAGATTAAATTTTATAGTATATGGAGTGCTCACCATGAAATAGAGAGTTCTTTGAAAGTTGTGCTCATGTTTCTAGATCAGCTGAGAAGTCAAAAGAAAAGATTAATCCTGTTGAAATCAGCTTGCTTGGAGGACCCCCACTATTTGTTCTAAAGTTTGGCACCTGGGGCTAAGATATCTTGCTGGGAAATAAGAGGATTCAGAGACAAGACTCAGAGAAAATGACAAGAAAATGCAAGTGGAGGCTTTTTTACTGGCTCTTCAGTGAAAGGTTTTGCCATTTCTAAAAGATCTAGGGATAGCTCCAGGATTTAGGCCAAAACAAAAAAAAAATAAATGGTAGTAGTACTAACTCTTAGGAAGAGATAGATAAATATTTCAGTGAAGGTGAAGGTGGCAGAAAGTATAATTGGGTAATGTCCAATTAAATTTTCTAGAAAAGTTGCATATCCTGATACATTTATGACTGGCAGAGTTTAGACATCTGGCTACACAATATTTTTTGTTCTTTTTTTTTTTTTTTTGAAGAGGATTTCTCTTGACTTATGTGTAAATATGATTTAAATGAAGGAGAGTTAAATAATGTTGTCAGTCTCACTCTCTCTTCTTGAGTCATTGAAGTTCAAGTGCTAAGACAAAAGTCAGGATGACAGGCAATGATCCAGAATGCAGTGGGTGACCATGGTATCTGGAATGTTTGACCAAGGTCAAGTGCTAGTAACAACTACAAAACCAGCCCAATTGAGGCTATAAGACAAGTAAAGAGCAGAAGAGGTACAATGCAACTTTTCTGAGTAGAAATCCGTTTCCAAAACTATCAGGTCCTCCTGACTCCTAGGGCAGATGCTCTGTGCCATCTAATCTCTCTGGTTTATTGATTTAATGATTTCTTTTTAGGTAGTATATTTTTTCATAATGTTAAGTATTATTATTATTATCATTTTTTTGGTTTTGTCATATTATTAGCTTCAGTTCCTGATATGGAAATTCTAGTCAAGGCCATCCTCCAATTCTTGCCTACTGTTGGATGAAGTGGTCATGACTTGTAACTTCATGATTCAACTGCATTTTACAAATCCATGGTGACTCACTAATAATTCCTCCTCTTTTCCCCTTAGCCAAATTGATGTTCCCATAACTTATGGCATTCTTTATCACAGAATTTTGAGGGTGAGAGAAAATATCCAACTTTCTTTTTCATTGTTGTTCTGTTCTCTCTCTTCTCTACATTCCCCAAAGATATCTGTGCTAAGTCATCGAAACTATCTAGAACTGCTTCTCAAAACATCCCAGTGTAGGTTCCAGTAACCTGGTTGCCTAACTACCTTAGCTATTAGTTATTAAAGGGGAATGAGAAGTTAAATTCTTATTTAAGCTATGCAAGAAAGATTATTTAGAGAACCTAAGTCTTAGAATAAACCTGACATCTATGTTGTAGTTGTTGAGTTGTGTTCAACTTTACATATAAAAAAAGATACTGAAGTAATTTACTATTTTCTTTTCTAAGTATTCCTATTTTACAGATGAGGAATTGAGGCAAATAGGGGTTAACAGACATTTCCAGAGTTATACAACTGCTACATGTCTGACTTCAGTTTTAAACTCAGATTAATCTGAGTTGAGGCCTGGTGCTCTACCTACTGCTCTACCTAGTTGCCCCTTTGTAAGTTGTTATAAATGTCATTTCTTCTGAAGTTACATCTGTTTATGAGAATAAATTGAATAGTCACTGTATAGCTGAACTGGTCATTTGAGCCATCATCATTATTGATGCCAATCAATTCACATTCAGTATAAGTATCTTGATTCATACTGACCTCAAACTAGATAAAAAAATTAGCAAATCAACACTATATTCTATTCAATATCTATGGAAACACCTAAGCTGACAATTCACCTCAGTTGAACAAGACTATAATTATGTATAAAGTTTCATCTACTGATCATAGCATTTCTTTTCATTTTCAGTAGCTAGAAAGCTACAATTGACTTTTAGAAATCTTTCCTTTCCAATTAGGCTTCAAATTTTCTCAGTGCATATATGTCTGTCAAAATGTACAGGAGATTGAGCAGTATGGATAGACTTGTTATTTGATTAGCTTAGGAAAATGTTAGCAAATGAAAGCATAGTTTAAATTCATAAACCCTTGAAGAGTTACAAAAGTTTTTAAAAGATATGAGTCACATAAGAGAACTTCCATTGTTTTCAATCTTGGAATTGTAGGTGTGTGTCAAGAGGAAGGACAATTTTGGTTGCTTTTTATGCTCCTTGAGTCTTTTGTGTAAATGTCAAATTTTCTATTCAGCTCTGGTCTTTTCATCAGTAATACTTTAAACTCTTCTATTTGATTAAATGTCCATTTGCCTTTCTGATGAATTATACTCACTTTTGCTGGATAGGTGATTTTTCTGATTTTAATTCTAGATCCTTTGCTTTCTGGAAAATCATATTCCAAGCCCAATATTCCTTTATAATAGAAACTGCTAAATCTGCAATCTCTGTCTTGACAGATTTTGAATTATTTTTTTGGGGGGGCAGTTTCATAATGTTCTCCCTTATCAGGAAGTTCAGATTTAGGCTAAAGTATTCCTGGCAGTTTTCATTTGGAGATCTTTTAGGAAATGACTAGTATATTCTTTTTCTCTGCCCTAGAACTTTGACCTAGAGCTAGGTAATGGATGAGAGATGTCAGATGGCACCCGTTTCTGCTTTCAGAGCTATAAAAGGATCCCTTGGGATCTCTTTTTGCCCAAGTGCTCTGTGACCTCACAATCCCTAGGCTGCCACTTCTGCTTGCTCTACCACTATCTTGGCAAGTTCCCACCTCAGAGTCTGCAGATCACTCTATCCTTTTAAGCTTCTCTGGGATAGAATCATGAATCACTGTGATTTTTTTTTTTTATTCCTGATCAGAATTCAGTTGGCACATTTCCAAGTTGTTGTGGAGGTTGTCAGGCAAAACTATTACCTCTCACTCTATTATCTTAACTCCATTTCCACTTTTATGTTTATATCAATCATTCAATAATAACTTCTAGTCTAAATGTTTCCTAGTAATAAAGCTAAACAGGTGATCAAAAATATCTAATACAGAATGCTTTTTTTTTTTTTTTTGAAGACTAAATGTTTGTATGTCTGTTGGTGCATGTATATGCAGGAATATAGTATTCTTTTCTAGTATTTCTCTGTTTTTTTAAAATTATTATTATAAAGGAGGTACGCTTAGCTATCTCATTTTTAGGACATGTGCTGTCTTTTCCAGGATACAGAGTCTAACTTGCTTTTAGTAATTTTTTCATTTCAACATGTATATTGTTCTCTTGATATTGTGTATTTTATTTTGCATCATTTCATAAAATTCTTCCTACATTTCTTTGAATTTTTTGAATTTCAAGTATTTAACATCATAATATATTCATTTCATCCACATACATCATTTCTTTTCCAAACACTTCCCAAAGGATGAACAATTACTTTGAGTTCAGTCCTTTGTGCTCTCGCTTTCTCTTCCTCTCTCCTTCCTTCCCATTCTCTCTGTGTGTGTATGTATGTGTGTGTGTATACATATATATATATATATATATATATATATGTATAAAATGTTAGATTTTTGTTTGTGTCTGATTTCCTTGATGTACTTTCACAGCGATGTGATTGTTATGGCAAAGGCATAGTATTGTCACTTGTATAATTCCAAATTAGAATTTATTATGGTTGGAAGACGTAGAGTTACACTGAAAGTATATCAGTGGGCCTTTTGTCCTCTAGTCTTTCCAATATTTTCCATTTACAATAAAAAAAAACAAACCCTTTGATGATTTTCAGAGTGTGAGTTAAAAATCTCAACATTGTCCTAATTTGCATTTCTTTCATTTTAAGTGACTAGAGAATGTTATCATGTGATCATTTATAGTTTTCAAATTTGCTTTTGAAACATATTCAAATCTTTTGACCATTGGATAGTTTTTGATGTTTATACTAATATAAATCCCCTGCACATTTAAATATTAGCCTTTTATCATTGACATTTGATATATTTTTTATCTTTTTTCTTCCAATTTTGAATGGACTGATTTTATTTTTACAAAAGATTTAAAACTTAATGTAAATGGTATTCTCTTTTATTCTCCATTATAATATCTATGCTTTCTTTGATTAAGAGTCTTTGCTCTGGCTACAGAGGTAAAAGCATCCTGATCTTTTTTTCTTTTAATTTTTAAATAGGGGGACCTCTGTGTTCAGATCATTTAACTATTACCTCCAGGATCAAATACAAAATATTCTTGGCATTCAAAACATAGCTTTTTCCCTCCTTTCCAGTCTTCTTATATTTTAACTCCCCAATATATGCCCTTTGATCTGGTGACTGTCTTCCTGGCTGTTTCACAAAAAAGAAAGTATTTTCTGGCTCCTGGGCATTTTTTCTGGCTGTCCTCCATGCCTGGAATATCTCTTACTCTGACTACTGACATCTGTGGCTTGCTTTGTTTTTTATATTTTAGATTCTTAATAAATGTTTATTGACTGAATGAACAGATACAACATGAAGAAGGTGTACACATTGGGAAAAGATATATATGGTCAGTGAATACATGTAAAGATAAACATGCTAGGAAAACACATGTACCGCACACACATGCAAAGGTCCTACTTTGAAGCATGGGTGATATCACACAACTCTTTATTAGGCTTAATTAATTGAGCATTACATGCTTTCTTTTATTTTGCATGTGTGTATATATGCACTTTCCCCAATATATTGTTATTTCTTTCATTAAATAGTTATCATTTCCACATAAACTTTTTTTAACATTCATTTTTAAAAAAATTGAGCTCTAAAGTCTTTTCCTTCCTTTGGGTTCTTACTCCTCTTTGAGAAGGGAAGCAATCTGCTATTAATTATATGTGAGGTCATGCAGAACATTTCTATGATAGCCAATCACATGTTATTTCCTGGAAATCTTTCATCACTGAACTATATAGACTGCTGCCATTTACTGGATTTCTGCTCCTCAGGGTCTTCTGCTGGTTTTCTGTTCCCATTTTTAAAAGTTCAATTGTTTTCCCATTGTTTTCAGTCTGACTCTTCATGAGCCTATTTGGAGTTTTCTTGGTAGGACATACTGGAGTGGTTTGCCATTTCCTTCTCAAGCTCATTTTCCAGATAAGGGAATGAGGGAGAGTTAAGTGACTTGCCTGGCCAAACTGCTAGTTAATATCTGAAACCATATTTGAACTCAGAAAGATGAGTCTTCCTAACTCCAGGCTCTGTAGGTTACCCACTAATATAATAGACTATGGGGGTGATACCTTAAAAGTATTCTGGGGTATTGGGCCAGTGTTGAGGGTTCTCACAAAAGAATTTGTAGCCTTAGATCTCCTCCAATTCCAGGGGCAAAATTTTTATTATACTGCTAAGAGTGGGCTAAATCCATATGAGTTTTTAGCAAGAAAAGATCTAGTTTCCTTTAAAGTCCCAAGTAACATGTCACCTTCTACAGGAAGCCTTCCTCAACTTCTCTTTATTCCAGAGGCTTCTCTCTATTAATTTATTTCCTACTTATTTCCAGCTTGCTTTGTATATATTTGTCTGTATTTTTTCTCCCTCATGTAAATTCCTTGAGGACATGAACTATTATTTGTCCCTTTTTATATATTCATTTTATAATACAGTGTTTAGCACTTAGTAGGTGGATTCACAAATATTTATCGATTGATTGCAAGATGTTGGTTTAATATTAATTTCTGTCAAACTTCTTTGTATTTTTTCTGAGCTTTTGACAAAAACAAAAGAAAAAAGCAAAGACACTCTTTCTCACAGTAATGTATGTTTGTGGATATATCAAATAGGTTTCTAATATTATTGATCACTTTTGTTATTGTTTTAGT
The DNA here is from genome assembly GCF_048593235.1 of Sminthopsis crassicaudata. Lineage (NCBI taxonomy): Eukaryota > Metazoa > Chordata > Mammalia > Dasyuromorphia > Dasyuridae > Sminthopsis > Sminthopsis crassicaudata. Next base: position 405,993,818 of record NC_133618.1, on the reverse strand, counting down.
TTGTTTGTGTAGTCTGTTCCACTGAACTGCTTTTCTTCTTTTTCTTTTTTTTAACCGGTATCCATTTTTTGATGATTACTTATTTTAAGTTTAAAGACTGGTAATGCATATATCCCCTTTTGTATTTTTCTATCTATTTTCATATTCTAGAACTGTTGTTCATATAAATAAATTTCATACTAAATCTAGTTCTAAAAAGCTACAAAGTTAGACAAAAAGTTATAAGTGCACAATAAGACAAGTATATTAAAACACTAATTTATATAAAGAAAGAGTCAAGAATTTCTCCCTACTATTATTTCACTTATAATTTTTTTGTCTAATTTTGTAGCTATATCTGTGAACATATATTTGTAGAATGTAAGCTTTTGATAAGATAATGTAAGATTTTGATATTTTGAATCCCTAGTACTTTACACAACACTTGGCATCTTTTAGCCACTTAACAAATCTAAGTGATTAATTGATCTTAAAAAATTAGGCCCAGGACACTAGCCCCTTGGAAGTTCTTTTAGATTCTGATTCTCATTTCACATAGTTTTGCATCACAACAAAGTATCGTGGGATTTGAGGAGAGGTATACTACTGGTCCCAAGGCTCTAAGTATAAACGAAAATAGTAGCAATAGCATGGCTTGCAATGAATTTAGAAGACCAGGTCTATGACAAAACAAACAAACAAACAAACAAAATGAAAGAAAAATTCTCCTTAAAAGTGAACAAACAAAAAACCAAACTACTCTCATTTCTCCTTTAATATTGTCCTTTTGGAAGAAAGTATTTTTCTATCAGAATGTCACATTTATGGATCATATTTCTAAAGTTGTCAAAGTTGAATTTACATTCTTATATTAAAGTCTCTCATTCACTTTGCTTGTTATCTATACTAAATGTATTTGTATAAAAACATATGAGGCCTTGGGATTTATTGTAAGCTCTCTTCTTTCTTGAGCATTGTCTCCTGTGAATAACTTGTCCTATTTGCTGATAATCTTCCTATGTTGCACCTGCTACTTTCCATGGTATCTGCATTTGCAGAACTAGGTGAGTAGTTTTCTCTGCCCATAACCTCCATTTTTAGCTTAAAGACACCTTGATCAGATTTATTAGACTACAAGGAAAATATACATATACATATTTTCATACATGTATATGTATGTAGGTATATGTTCATACATCTACATACATACACACACATATTGCTTACTTCTGTTTCCTCATCTGTAAAGCAAGCTGAAGAAGGAAATAAAATGACAAACCACTTCAGTATCTTTGCCAAGAAAATCCTAAATGGAATCATAAAGCATTGGATACAATTGAAAAATGACTATATGTATGTGTATGTATGTATACTCAAATCTAATTCTAATATACTATATTCTTCAACACCTCTTCCTTTTCCAAAACTACCTCTTATGTGAGAAGTTTTCAATAAGTCATCATGATTAAAATACCACCTTTAACAGTTAGGGATTTTTAGTTGGTTTTGTTTTGTTTTTTCTTCACTAGAACTTGATCATCCTTAGCAGCATATACTAAATTCTTTCTGGCCATATGATTTATCATAATATGAATCATAGAAGTAGGTCGTGCACATCAGATTAGATAAGTCCAGGGAAGCTGATGTATAAACTGGATACAAACTCTAGATACACATAGGCACACTCAGGTCTGAATTATGCATTAAAAGATATACACTTAAACATTCAGCAGGTAATATTGATTATGGGAAATCTATTATCTAACAAAGACTTCTTTTTATCAGGAGAAAAACATAAACTATGTGAATCACAATATTTGTGGGTGGTGGTTTTTTTTCCTCTTAAATGTCACTTATGAAATAAACAAGCCCTATTACCAGACAAACTAGTCATTTGCAGTTAGGAAAATAGAAACTTTCATAAAAATAGAATTCAGAGAAAATGACACTTTTTTTTGTTGTTTTTTGTTTGTTTGTTTGTTTTATGTAACCAATGGATTAAAGAGAATCCAAAGTTTCTGAATGAAAAGAGCCAGTTCTTATGAAACTGGAGTCTGCTTTCTTTGCCTGTATCTAGGGTTGCATCAATTTGTTTTAATAGTGTTTTCCTTAATCTGTGAATGGGAAAACACTAAAAATTCTATTTGGAGTAAAATTTTGACAGATGAAGTTTGTCTTTGGGATTTTCCCCTTTTCTTCCTGACTACAACTGACCTATTTTTAATCTACCTAATAACTAATGTAATGATAACTAAATACCAGAGATGTTTCAGCTGATAATGTACAAGATGGTATTATTTATCCTCATGCCCAAAGGTATTTCCATTTTAATCTTCTAAAAATAAAAATAAAAAACCTCTAAAGAAAGCAATTCTAATGGTGGAATTTCAGGCATAGTGATAAAAATTTTGACAGATGAAGTTTGTCTTTGGGATTTTCCCCTTTTCTTCCTGACCACAACTGACCTATTTTTAATCTACCTAATAACTAATGTAATGATAACTAAATACCAGAGATGTTTCAGCTGATAATGTACAAGATGGTATTATTTATCCTCATGCCCAAAGGTATTTCCATTTTAATCTTCTAAAAATAAAAATAAAAAACCTCCAAAGAAAGCAATTCTAATGGTGGAATTTCAAGCATAGTGATAGGAAGAGAGTGAGATATTTGGTAACAGAGGAGATGTACCCTGCCATTCAAATCATACTATTATTTCAGAATATTTTGCTTCTGTTAAAGTCCTTTTTCGGAGGGACAGACTAAGGAAAGCTTATTATTGTTTTTGATCCTTTTTGCTTTTAAGTGATATTTCTAAAATAAAGGATTGACCATGTAATTCTTTTATTTAATAAATTTTGGTGACTTCCTAGTATAACTAGAATTAAATACAAATCTCTCTGGCTTTTAAAATCTGTCTCAAATTTTAAAATTTGACTCTCACATGCCTTTCTGGGTTTATTATACATTATTCCTCTTCAGAAACTCTTTTGTCATAACAAATTGCTACCCATATCATTCTTCCGACAGGGCTTTTTATTTTTCCTTCCCATGCATTTTTAGAAGCTGCCCCACATGCCTAGAATGCACTTACTCCTCTTTTTTGCTTCCTAGTATTTTTGTTTGGTCATTCTTTTCAATTATGTCTGAGTGTTTATGATGCTATTTGGAATTTTCTTGGCAAAGATACCACAGTGGTTCACCATTTTCTTCTCCAGTTAATTTTCCAGGTGAGGAAATTAAGGCACACAGGATTAAATGACTTGCCCAGGATCATATGGCTGGAAAGTATTTGAAGCTAGATTTAAACTCAGGTAGAGAAGTCTTCATCACTCCAAGCCTGTCACTTTTTCACTGTCCCAGCTAATTGCCCTAGCATCCTTAGGCATCTTCAAAGCTGACCTCAAACTCTATCTACATAAAGCCTCTTTTGACACTCCCCCAGGTAAAACAATTACTTTCCACTCTAAATACTTTATATCTAGTTTTACATACCCATAAATATATACATTGCTTTCCCAAATAGTATATAAGTTTCTCAAGGGCAAGGACTGGTTTTTTCCTTATTCTTTTGTATCCCCATCACCTAGCACAGATCCTGAAACACAAATGCTTGGTTGTTTAATAAATATTTGTAGATTGACTGATTGATAGTTACATCCTGAAATTTTCTCAGGAAAAAAAGTACACATCATTTTTCTAGACTAAAAAAAAATCACCAATCATTTTCAGGGCACTGTCTGTCTGAGACTATTGAAGCATCATTTATATTTTCCTAGAACACAAAATTATTGTACTTTCATATGCAACTTTCACTCAAAGTTTGCTTGTCTGGTTAATAAAATTTTTTTAAAGTAAGCAGATGGTTCCCACTATTGTCCATAATAAATTACAACACTTAGAAAGACAGATACATTTTGGGAATGACAATTGGCTTTGCAGTACAGATGGGCTTATAGATGACCCTTCCAATTTTTAATAATCTCCATAATTTATGTGCAAGAAAAGAAATGCAAAGATGCCTAATGTGCCTTTCTGACTAAGTACAAATCACTTTTATTTACTCAGGCAATACTTCATGGTCCAGTTAGCTTCTTAATTAAAGACAGCAAGATGCTCGTGTTCTATACAAGTGGCATGGAAAATACTGTTTAGTGTGCAAGATGTTCAACTGGGAGTTGAAGATGTTCAGCTTGCCAGGGAGAACCCACAATATCTATCACTTGGCTTTGAAGCTAGCTGGAAACATGGCACCTAGCAGTATAGCTTCTAATGACAGTGGTATCTTTTTAATCAAGGTCCAGCCTTCTTTGAAAGATCTGTGTGAATTCAGTACCTTTCATTTTGCCCTCAGCACTAAAATTTGAGTCAGAATTCTAATACTCAAAATATAGTGCTTCCTCTTTGTTCTTGGCCCCCTCCTTGCCAGCTATGGCTCAGTGACAATGGCAACAGCAGATACACAGCTTCTGGAGAAATGCAAGCTTTGTCAAAGGAACATCTGCTTCTTAGGCATGTGAGGTGGCAAAGTCTGACTGATTTGGACAGTAACCTCACCCTCACAGATGCTGCTATAGTGTAATGAGCAGACATGGAAGGAGTGGAAAAGGAAAGCTTCTTTTCCATGCTTGAAGATAGGCTTGTCCTTTGAGGATGCAGTGGAAAAAATTGGAAAAAAAATGGACTATGCTCCTTTTCTATTCTGAGAAGACTGAGAGGTCCCATGTAGCAAAACCCAAATTTTAGACCCTGATCAGGCTAAAGTAGCCTTCATCTTTTAAACCAAAATGACTTGCTAATTGTAATTATAATAAAAGAAACTCGTCTGACAAGTTTAGGGAATGGGGATTTAGTTTAATCTTAAACAAGGATGGCAAATTTCCAATGAAATGTAATAAAAAATGCAGAATAGAGGAAATTTTCTTCCATGTATTTAAATTCTAAAGCATAATTTCCAAATAGTTCTCACAAGTTATGGAATGCAGAATTTAGTCATAGCAGGGTCCCAAGAAACTCTAAGACCTCTAAAGATGCAAGTCATTGAAGAAGAATGGTTGATCTCTATACATACAGAGAGTTTCCTAAATTCTCTATATGAATAAATCCAGGTCTGTCCAAAAAACAAATGAACAAATAAACAACCAAAAACAACAACAACAAAACAATCTCCAAATTACATAGCTGGTTTCTAAGTCTACCACTTACTGTGAGAGTTTTTTCAAAATAGATCTGATATAACTCAAAACTTAGCTTGTTTAAAAAAAATAGCTCTTATTTGGGCATTTTCCTACAGCTTTTTTGTTAAAACACTTAGCAACAACAACCATTGTCAAAACAGCAACAAAGCAACAATATGAGCAGCAATGACAGAACATCTTAGTCCCACAATTAAATTAAATGTCAGAATAATCCCAGGAGAATTATTAGATGTCGAGCACTCAGGCACTCTGAAAACTTTCAAGCCATGTCAACACACCATAATTTTTCACCTTTTCAGTCACCTGTTGTTTCAATTCTGAAATTTCTAAAAATGAGTTCATGCTCTTGAGACTCACAGATATAAACCATGTGATCCCAACACATTCACTGAATCATTAAATTAGAATGTAGAGCTAGAAGAGACTTATTTAGTTCAGGGGTTCATCAGCCTTTTTTGTGTATGTTCTGGACCCCATTGGCAGTCTGATGAAACCCTTTCTTAGTGTTTCCAAAATCATAAAGCATTCATTAAATAAAATATATAATGATATAAAGGAAATCAATTATACTGAAGTAGTTACCATCATATAAAAATAAAATTCACTGACTCCAGGTTGAGAATCCCTGATTTTGTGCAATTCCCTTATTTCACAAAGGAAAAACACCTAGAACAACAACAAAACTATCATCATGGAGAAAGTGACTTGCCTAAGATAACACAGGATGGTATCATTTATTTTCTCTTTCAAACATATGTAGATAACTATTGTGATATCTGTCAGTCAGTTACTTTTAGTGCTTTTTTTTTTTTTGTTTGTTTGTTTTTTTTTGTTTTCTTGTATGCATAAAAACACAAGTTACTTTGGCTTAATTGATTCTCTTGAAGTCTGCTCACCAGCTGTTTTAAGTAGAAACTATGACTCAAAGGACTTAGCATTTTTACCTCTGAAACTTCTGCTCCCCAGATCCTACTGTAAAACTAAGGACCACCTTGGTTACCAAGTTCACTTCTAAGCCCAGCTTCTATGCTTCATGCCATTACCTGGCCATTTTCTTGACATTTACCTTACCAATGTGTCCCTCGAGAGTAAGGGCAATTAATTTTATCTTTCTAGGTCTCAGTTTTTTTCCCCAAACTTTAAATCTTTGACCTTACAATCCAAATCTTCCAAAAACACTGCTATAATCATGAACCTTCTAGCATCACCACCAGCCCCAACAACCTAATTTTCTCTGTCCCTAAAGATCCTAAAATCCTATTTTAGTGGATTGGGAGAAAAAAGGAAGCTCAGTTATACCTACCTTCTGTGGAATAGTGGTTTTAATAAGTCTGACACAGATTATCGTACAGTTTAAAGAGAGCACTGCTTTTAATAACATGCAAAGAAGGAGATGGCTGTTGTTATTCAGTCATTTCAGACATGTCTGACTCTTCATGACCCCATCTGGAGTTTTCTTGACAAAAAATATTGGACTAGTTTGTCATTCCTCCTCTAGCTCATTTTACAGACAAGGAACTAAGGCAAACATGTTTAAGTGACTTGATCACACAATTAATAAATGTCTGAGGCTGGATTTGAACTCATGAAGATACATTTTCTTGATTTCAGTTATGGAACTCTATGCACTGTGAAGTCACTCAGCTGTCCTATGTAGAGAGGAGGAGGAAGGGATAAAGTGAAAGATAAAAAGATAAATAGAAATATAAGGACTCATATACTTAGGGCTTAAATGAATGGTTCAGACAATGGAGGGAGAAGATACTGGGCTGGGGCAATGGAATATTTAGTAGGGAAAGTTAGGTTTGCATTCAGGTTTGAAGGTTGAGTGGACTTTTTCCTGTTGGCTTTAGGCCATCATCAGATGAACTGAACTCTTTAAAAAGTAATTAGACTCCACTAAAAACAACAATTGGTCTCTTGGATTCTAATACACATCCTTTCTTCTGTATTATTACTCAAACAAATTTCTTAATGTATTGCTGATCATGTCACTCGAAATCAAAACCTTCAGCAACTTTTCATGCATGCAGGGAACTCTTCAGTCATGTGCCAGTCTACCTGCCAGACTTTATTTTATGTTCAAACTGGAAATTTTTTGACTCATGTTTACAGCCTGTTTTCTCCTGTTTCCATGCCTTTGCTTATGCAAGAGTACTCTTATTCATTCCCTCTTCTCTCTCTCTCTCTCTCTCATATCATAATTTACTCAAGCAACTTTGCCTGCCTCCTTCTTCTTTCTATCACATTTTGTTTTGCCTTATATTATGCTTATCTGTATAGGTCAGATCCTCTTTTTTACCCCCATTAGACTATACATTCTTTGAAAGCAGGTTCTATCTGATTTTTCTTCTTCCTTTTTCTAGACTAGCACAATGCTTTGCATACAGTAATTACCAAATGTTTATTGAATTGATTTGCTCTGACATTTTCTTTTGCTAACTAGGGTGAAAGATTTAAGACTGAAGATTCCTTTCCCCAAATTTTCAATCTGGTTTTGCTATTGTTTTATCTGCTTTCTGATTTGTCCTCCCTGATATATACCAACTATTCAGTATGATGTAGAGGGTAAAGTGCTAACATTTAGAAACCAAGGACGTGTTCAAATTTAGGTTCTACCCTTTTTTTGAGAGAGTTGAGGTCAATTAGTCGATAAACAAAGATTAAGTACCTACTATGTGTCAGCCGCTATTTTAAGAGCTGGGAATACAAAAATAAATGAAAGACAGTTGGTTACTTTCAAGTAGTTTTCAATCTAATGGGGGAAACTCCATGCAACAAATATACATAAATAAGACATAATAATAAAAAGGAAATAATTAACAGAGAAATGGCATTGGAATAAAGAGGGGTTGGAGAAGTCTTCCTGGAGAAGGTGGAATTTTAATTCAGACTTCAAAGAGAATTAGCTATTTTCTTTTTCTGTTTTATTTTTCAAATGAAAAGCTTGGAATTTCCTAGCTCAAAATTATCCTAGTATCAAAAACTTCCTAAAATATTGCTATGATTATGTTGCTGTTATTCAGGGAGTTTTTCAGTCCAGTCTGACTCTTCATTACTCTTTCTGTTTTTTTGTTTTTTTTTTTGTTTTTTTTTTTGGCAGAGATAATGGACTGGTTTGTCTTTCTTTATCCAGCTAATTTTACAGATGTGGAAATTGAGGCAAGAAAAGGTTAGGTGACTTTCCCAGGTTATAGCTATACCTGAGGTCAAATTTGAACTCAGTACAATGAGTCTTCCTGATTCCAAAAACAGTAATTTATGGCCACCCTTAAGGTGAATGTCTAAACTTTACTTTTTCAATCTGTTTTCCTTTTTATCACTTTTAAGCTTTTTAAGTTAGTTTATTCACAAAATGGTATGTATAATACTTAAATATGAAAAATCAGGTTGGCAACTTTCCAAAAGACATAAGAAGATCTGCATCTGTTGGCTGAACTCTCTTGCCAGCTATTGTCTTTACTCATTCCATTTACTTATGATGCATTGCAAAAAGCACATCTCTAACTGGAGGAGAAATGTTTCCTTCCCCTTCTTCATTACACTGAAATGTGGCTTAAAATAAGGGCACAATAGCAGCAAATTCTTTAAATATGTAAACTCTGGTCCAACTGGATTCTAGTGGTATTTCTAGGGATAGGTCATGGTAAGTTAGTTTATTTATCCTTTATCCTCCTTTGTTACTTCCTGAATAATATCATTTCAGGCTTTTCCACACACATGTTCAGCACTTCAATACAACTGAAGTTAGAAGGTCTTGAGGCTTTCATTTAATTCCTAGATGAAAATGTTTATAGATATGAACATTTTCTCATTAACTTTTCTTCCTAAGTGATTGCTATCACACAAATCAATTTGTAGTGGCTTTACTAGGGTTACAACCTTCAATAATGAAATCGGATATCATCCTGAACTTTCTGTGATTACTCTACTGGTCCAATTCCAGGAGGACTACTGAAAGGTAAAGTTAAAGTGACATTAAATGTCGTTTAATTATTTACCTACCATAAAAGGGAAGGGGGCTGTATGTTAATGCAAAAGGACACCTCTTCTGTATAAAAGGAAGTGAGATAAGAAATGCCCTCCCACAGAAAAGAAATGGAAAACAAAATTTCTTTATCATTCCTGGGAGGCTAGAACTGCTATGATGAGGAAGTTTATGGCCAGGTATGGTTGGAGTAGAAACTGCAGAGGTGTTTTCATTGAAATCAAACCCCAGAGGAATTAGTTTGCTTGGCTATTTGCTTTTTTTTTTTTTTTTTTTTTTTTTTTTTTTTGAACTACCTAGTAAGATATTAGCAGTAGCTAGAATTCATTTATTTTTGTGCTCTTTCCATCACCTTTGACAAGGATGCAGTATACCTAGACCTAAATAGAAATCCTATTTCTAAGTCCCCTAAATTCAATTCCCTATCTATACTAAATTAATTTGTTGCCAAAAATCTACTACATTTTGCTGTCTTTATCATGCCACTATGGTTACAGAGCCAATGCCAATTTCTGCCAATTTCCTTTTTTTTTTTTTTTTGTCAATCTTATGATAGTGAGATGGTACATCAGATTTACTCTAATTTTAATTTCTCTAATAATTAATGACTTAGAACATTTTTTTCATACAGTTAGAATTTTTTTCCTTTGAAAACTGCCTTTTCATATTGTGACTATTAGTTGTAGAATAGGTTTTATTTTTATAAATATGAATAGTTTCCTTACACAGCTTGAAAATGAAACTTTCATTAAAGAAATTTGCTACAAATACTTTTTCTAGTTGAATGTTTCCCTTCTAATTTTAGTTGTATCAGTTTTGTTTGTACAAAAAATCTTTTAAATTTTATTTAGTCAAAATTGTCTATTGTACCTTTTGAGATCTTGCCTATTCCTTGTTTGGTCATAAATTTTTCCCCTATCTCTAGATCTAAATGCTATTTGCTTCCTTGATCTTTTATCATCATATATCTAAATGCCAACTGCTGACAATGGCCTTACTCAATATTTGAAACAGAATTACTAAGAACAATAGGAATGTGGACTATGACTTCATTGAGGTAATGCTATGGCATCCAAGAGAATTGGATTTGAGTTAGAAAGAGTTGTACAAGGTTTCCCCTTATTTCCCCTCCAGAGCCATCTGTGTCCAATGGCCAGATATAGATCAAGATAAATGGAGATGGTCCTTGATACTCTATTAGGTTCTGAAAGAGACACAGAGACAATTTCCTTATTGTTCTGAGGGAACTATGACACACACAACTAACAATACAATTCTATGGAGAGATGGAAAGTTCTTTGTGAATTCCAAGATGGGGAAAGAGAAAATTCATTTCCAGTTTGGGGGGTTACAGGAGAAAATCAGGTTCAAACTATTAGGAATTCTTTAATAATTTTGTGCTCTTATCTCCTGTGCAAATTTATCTTTTTGCATTATTGCAAAGTTTGAAAGACCCTGGTCTTTATGCAGTTCTCTCTGAGGACATACAAAATTATAATGTTAAAGTATTTATAAAAGGGCCTAAGTGGCCCTTTTGTAAATGGTCTGATCCATTTGAAAATTATCAGGCAATACTTTCCTAGAGGTAGATGCATAGAATAGTGGATAGATCATTGGGTCTGAAGTAAAGAAGTTTGAATTCAAATTCAGCCTCAGACACTTAATATCTGTATAACCCTGGGAAATCACTTAACTTCTGTTTACTTTAGTTTCTTCAAATGTAGAATGTGAGTCATAACAGTATCTACTTCACAAGTTCCACATGAGAAATCAAACGAAATAATATTTGTAAATATATTTGTATTATATATTTGTATAAAATATATATATATATATATTTGTATAAAAATATTTGTAAAGCTTAACACTGCCTGAGACGATAGGCTCTTGTTTTCAGATGTAGGAAACAATTTAATGTGAGACTGAAAAGTAATATTAAACAGTAAATGTGTTTGATTAATTTGGAAATGAGTTATAGAAAACCATGACATGATAAAAAAAAATAAATCTTTTAGTTAAAAAAAATTCTATTCATTATTTTTTAAATTGTCTTTAATTATTAAGAGGGTTTTTATTTGTTTGTTTGTGTATGTCCCTAAATGAATAATTATTTGAGCTGGCTGTAACTTATCTGTTTAATTTTAGAAGGAATAGCAAATTTGTAAATAAATAATGTTTTATTCAAAGGCTCAACCTGTGTAACAGTTTTCTTCCTCCTGTGGCCAAACTAGTATCTTCATTTTCTCTTGAATTTAAGTGCAGATCCTCTCTTCTAGAAAGCTTCCTACAATTAGTCACAACTCTTTTTTTTTTTTTTTTCTCAGAATAAAACTACTCACAGATACCTCCCATACATTTGTTTATATGCACAGAATTTCCCAATTTTGACTAATGAGAAAAAGACCAGTTTGGATTATTGAAAGCTGGAATTAGAAATTTTAAAAAATACTTGCAAAATTACTATTTTTAAGTAGTCAGAGTAATTGAAATTAAAGGCTTAACAATGTGTTGCCAAGTGTCCTTGTTAGACTGGGAAGAAATACTTAAGGATCATTTGTAATTTACACATTATTTAGGAAGAAGACACAAATAGGTTATTGCTCAGTATTTAGAAGCACTTATACTTCAAAGATTGAAAACACTTGAAAACTATGTTTTTATGTTATAATTTTCTGAATCCAATTCTTCCTTTGTAACAACAACAACAACAAAATTCGGTTCTGCACATATATATTGTACCTAGGATATACTATAACATATTTAATATGTATGGGAATGCCTGCCATCTAGGGAAGGGGGTAGAGGGAAGGAGGGGAAAAATTTGGAACAGAATAATACACAAGGAATAGTACAAGGAATAATGTAAAAAAAATTACCTATGCATACGTACTGTCAAAAATGTTATAATTATAAAATTAATAAAAAAATAAAAAAATTAAAAACTTTATAATTATAAAATTAATTAAAAAAAAAGAAAACTATGTTTGAAAAATCCTTCTTCAATGTTTTTTTTAAAACTCATTCTGGGCAGGGCAGCATTAATTTAAATAACAGATTTACATACCAAGAACCCAAATTAAATAAATATAACCAAATTTTATTATTTGCCCATCTCCTACCTCCTATTATTTGATAATAGATGGGAAGGGTCTCTAACTCATCCAGTCTACTCTCTTCTTTCCAAATGCCTTAGGTCAAATGGCTAACCAACTGCTGAATGAGAATTCAAATTTAGGTTTTGTGATTACAAGTTTTTCTTTAAAAGGATATCTCTAAAGTGTAAATTCAAGAGAAGAGAGTTAATTAATACATTCTCCTCCTGAAGGAAGTGTTACTGATTATCCTATATACTCTACCCCTACCCTTATCAGTTTTGCAGAGGGGGTTATACTAGCTATCAATACTAGTTTACTAGTCATTTAGCATTCTATTGCATAGATCAATTTTCTGACATCTGAAAATACTCAATTCTTATACAATGGTTTGATTTGTTGTTTCCATGTCTCTGTGTGTATACATATATATTACATACACATACACATACATATATATGTATGGGTGTATGTATATAAATAGATATGCATTAACATTTATTGACAATCTCAAAGTTTCACTATTCAAATGCAACTCAGCCTAAATGCTATTAAGGTAAAATCATATATTGTATTGGGTTGCTGAATTTCATTTTTTTAATGTCAGGTTCTGGGTTTTAGACATTTAAGACTCATAGTATCATATAATTGGAAAGGGCTTTAAGGGTCACCTAGTCCAATTTTTCATCTAATGCAAGAATCCACTCTACAATATCCTCTAACATCTGAACATATTTCAATTAATGGAGAGCTCATTATTTTATAGTTCAGCACAAATTATTAGGACAAAGTACTCTGTATCAAGCACAAATCTACTTCCCCAAAACTCCTACTCACTGGTCTTAGTTTTTCCCACCAAGGACTAGTATAATGACATTATGCATTTGAAAAAAAGCTTTCATTTATTTGCTACATGTAAGGGGACTTGATAATTGACCAGTGGAACAATTACAATAATAAGCTTTTTCTCCCTTGTTGTCCAACTGCTGGCAATATTATCTACTAATAAAGTCAAAAGGGTTACAAAATTCACCACGCACGTAAAAGAATGATAAATATATTGGGTGAATATATTAAATTTATATGAAAGTGTGTGTGTATTCCATTTGAAATTTAAATTGTAGTTGATATTATAACAACTGCTTCCTAAATAACCTGATATTGTAATCATAGTAATCCAGGTCATATTGTAGGAAATTCTAATTCTTCATTTCTAAACCTACCATTTCTGTGTCTTGCCAATGATAATTAATAGGATAATACATTTATTGAATCAAAATTTCAAACTAGAAAGAATATCAGAAGTTATCTAGTCCATTCTTAAGCAAATCAAGGCATAGGGTAGTTATATGACTTTTCCAAGGTCACACAGTTAATTGTAGTTGGCAGAAGAATTTGAATGTAGCTTCTCCAATTCCAACTCCATTTCTCTTTTCTATCTCATCTTTTTTCTGTTCTAATATCAACTTATAATTCTGGAATTTTTATCTCTACCATCTCATTTTATTTTCAGTCCATTGCTGAAAAGGCAGGCAAATATTATCATTTCCATTTGACAATGAAAAAACAGAGTCCCAAAGAATTTGAAAGACCTTCCCAAAAGCCTCATAGATAATTTGTGGCCATAGCAGAACCCATGTCTCCTTCTACCCTGCCCCATTCTCTCTTTACAGGACTTTTCTGTTGTTCCAGATGCCATGGCAACACACATCATTTCTCATACTCAAACTACAGATGTAAAATCATTCTCTCTTCTCTGATCAAAAACTTACTGGTCTGGACTGGATTTCTTTGGCGTAGAGAGGTTGCAAGAATTCTGAGTCTCCTTCTAACCTTAGACCTTTTTCTGTGATTCTCAAGTTTCCCATTCCATCCTGAAATGCACACACAGACACACAAAAACACATACAAAGAAAAAAAAAACTATTAGCCAAGACTTCTAATACTCCAGACTGTCAGAAATTGAAACAGTTATTGCATTTTTAAAATCTTTTTTCTAGTCAGGAGAACACATAAAATATTGGAAGACATAGTTCAAAACAATTATGCATATTATCCTTGGAGCTTACTTTTTCTAAGAAAATTCTAGTTCAAGTAATCTATATTATTTCCCAGTAAACCATTTCCACAAATGAAAGATGCCCATTTAAAAGAATTTGGGTAGAGGGATTAGGAAAGGGAAGGGGAAAGAGATGAGAGGATGACTTTCCATGTTCAAGTGAAGCTGATCATCTGAGAAATGCTCTTTTCAAAAATCTGTGGGATTCCATCCCCCTCTGTCATATATCTCACTGTATATGTTTTATATGGGCATAATACAATAAATAGATTTAAATCATCAAAGGAAGTTTTATTCTGTCTTTTTACTGGATGCTGTTTCAAAGGACAAGAGTTGGTGACCATCTGAACATCAGAGCATACCCTCTGGCTCAGCAGACAGTCATTGAATATGCATTTCTCTCTCAGAAAAGCCCAAGCCCATGTCTTGGGAGTTTATTCATTTAAACAGGAAAAAAGAGATAAGATTTCTGTCCATCCTTCCTTTGCAGTAGGCTAAAGCTGATAGCAAGAAAACAACTGAATCTCTGCCTTGACTTCTGACTTCATGACATCAGAGCATTCCCACAGAGTAATTTAAGTCACCTTTCATTCTCTCATATGAGCTTCATAGGAAGAAGATTCAAGATGGCGAAACCTTCAAATTAAAACACATTTCAAAGGCTAAAAGAAAGGAATTTGGGATTTCCTGCTGCTTGGTCATAGTCATCTTTCCTTACTTTAGCTTGGATAATGAATTTTCATATAAATCAAATGACTAAAGATGATGGCCACTAAAAATGAAATGCAAGAAACAACATCTTAACCAAAAATTCTGGTGATGGTCTGGGATTCGCTAAAGGTGGCAGGAAACAATTTGCCTTTACCCTTAGATGAGATCACATAAGGATAGAGTGTAACTTGAGTTTTTCCAGCTAATCTTACAATTCTTTCAGAGCAAATTACCCAGTGGGATCTGAAGAGGAAGAGATGATAGGTAAAAATGAGAGAATATTGCAGGAAGATGCAGATCTCTTATGGCAAGCAAGAAAGTAGGGGTGATTAGGCTGTCAGCAGAAGGCTATGAGGGCCCTTGAGTAGCTGGAGAAAAAATGTAGTCCTGGAATACTGGCTACTCACAGCACCATGGAATAAAGCTCTAGCATACTCCTCTTGGCTGCCCCTTTTAAAAACTCATATAAAACACATCTGCTTAATTGTAGGATAACTAACTAGATAAGACTAATTATTAATTACATTTTAATTTCAGTTTGATTAAATATATAGGATGTTGTATATTATGGCTTTCAATCAAAAGATAATATCATACACTATATTATTTCCATTCTTCTTTATAGACAAATTCAGTCAGATACCTTTTATCATTGTCTTACTTGCTTCTCAACAGAGTTCCCTGTGATTATTATAAAAAAAAAAAAACACAAACAAACAAATAAACAAACAAAATAAAACTAGAACAACTGTTGGTAGTCTTTTCAATATTGGCCATTGCTAGAAAGTTGCTTTTAATAAATCACTTTCTGTGGACCTAAATTCTTGTTAAGTGTTGTGGAGGATACAAAAAAAGAGTCCTTGCTCCCTACTTTGAAGAGTTTATAATCTTTTTGAGGATGTTGGATATGCATAAGAAATACATAAGAACTTATGACTTTATAAAAATAAATACTAAGCATTTCAATGGCAAGTAACAAATGGTAGAAATAATGGGAATTGATAGGAAAAAATTCATAGCATCTGGCATGACATGGGGAAGGACATTCCAAGTTAACAGAATCTGAAGCAGAAATGAACTCAGATTTAACAGAGACCAAAAAAGACATTGGATCTATTTGGGTGGAGAGTTCATGTTCAGGAACAATGAAGATATATGATTGAATAAATTAATATAAGACCTTCAAAAACAAAGTTTAGACTTGATCCTATAAGTAAAAGGGACCCTTGGAAGGTTCAAGAAGTCTATAGAAGTAATGATTTAGACATAATGCCTGGCAAAAGTTACCAGGATAAACTACTTTGGGAGAGACAAAAGGGATGGAGACTACTAAAGAAACTGGAAAAAAAATCCAGGTCCAGGGATGGGATTGTTTTCATGAATTATGAGGTTGTCTACATGTGATCTCTCTGGGATAGACTGTAAACTCCTTGAAGGCAGGGATTATTTAATTTTTTTTTATTTGTTTGTTTTGGGGTCTTTAGTGTCTGGTACAGTACCAGGCAGCTGGTAGACACTTAATTCCTTAATGATTGTTGCTCTCCTGAACAAAAGAAGGCATTAAAACAAGGTAGAAAGTAAACTGAATTCAGAACTTGGAGATCTGGGTCTTAGTTTAAGCCTTGTCATTAAATAGAATAAGTGAAAAGTCTTTGAATTGAGCCTAATTTTCCTAATTTCCTTCACAAAATATGAAAAATAATCCTTACCACCTTCTTTTCAGAATTGTTATGAAGATCATTTGAAACTAGAAATGGAAAAGCATTTTGTGTACTATAAAGAACTAGAAGAAAGTAAGGAATTATTAATATTAGGATAGTAGTACCTTGGAGAAGAAAGAACAAATTCAAGAAATATTATGACAAAAGGATTATTATAGTTAATAACCGACTTTCACATTCCCTCTCTCTTTATCTTTAAAGATAAAACTAGCTCTGACATTTTCTATCTGCATGACCTTGGGGCAAATTACTTTATCTTACTGTTCTCAGATTACTTATCCATAAAAAGAGGTACTCCCTGAGGTTGCTTCTAGCTTTCCATCTATGATCATAAAACCTTTAAGAAAAATGACTTTTTAAGAAAAATGATGTACTGCTCTCATATTCACCTTGCTTCTCTGATTTGTTTTGTCCTATTTCACATTTTAGGACCTACCTGCTAGAGCCAGTGTGTCCACAGTCCCCTGTGGCCCATCAGAAAAAAAGACAAAATCTTTTTTCCCAGACTACACAGAATGTTGGCTGCCACCCTCCAGCCAATGACCACAAATGGTCTATTCTCCTTATAAATGTGTTTAATCAGTTTTCTTGAGTCAATAAAATAGAACCCAAGCTATAATGGCCAAGCCAAAGTATGTCAAAGTTCAGAGTGAGTTTTCCTTAGAGTTCCAGTACATTTAAATTAATATGAAGAAGCATCAAAAACTGAGAGACCAGCCTCAGTTAAAAATATTTCAACTTTAATTACCTAATAGAGAAAGCCACAGTTATTATTAAGACAGGCATTTCAGGTTAGTTTTAAAGCTGCAATTTCCCTCTGAGTGAGACACAAAATGGCACTTTGAAGATTTGGAATCATCCTTGAATTAATGAGAAAGAAACAAAAAAAGATTTTCTTTTCTTCCTTTTTTTAACCTTCAAAAAATGAAACCTTTATTACCTCAAAGACAGACAGGAAAATTAAAGTAGTCAGTCAGACTTGAGTGAATCCCAACTAATCATATTTTTCCAGGAGTGGCTAGTGTGTACTTGATACTTGGCATTATTAAGTATATTACAAAGGAGAATGGAAGAGAGACTAGGAATACAAGTACTTTCCTTCTCATTTATTGGTATGCATGGTACTTTTTAGATCTGTTGCCATCAAATCCTTGAGTGCTCTTCTCAGGACCAGTATTTTTCTTGCTAATCTCCCCTCAGGACTAGTCTAGTCCAATACAGATTTGGCACATATTAACCTATCGAATGAGATACATTACTATACAGAATTCAGCAAATTCAATATTCATCAAATCCCTCATTAAATAAGCCTACATCCCAGTGTGCAGGACTGACCACAACCTTTTAGCACAAGCTTTAAATGTGCCTTTAAAAGCTTTAAATTGACCTTATTGACTCATTGTCTCAGATTTAACTACATGACACAGTCTTGTATTTAAAAGTATAAATCAGCTCCCCCAAAACACTGCCCATCTGTTCACTCTGCTGTCTTTGCTTCTAGTTATTGGTTGTGCTTTTAGCATTACATCTGTCCTCTGGAGAAAAAAAAAAAAAAGGATCTTCTCCAGACCATTAAAAAGCACTAGGACTAGTATGGATAGAGAATAGGAGTAGAGGTGCTCCAGTCAAATGAATTCAACACTGAATTTTACATCACAGAGAATACTAGTTTTAACTAAATTAATCTGCAAAGGATACTGAAAAGAGCAACTGGTCAGGTTATAGTTACTGAGTCCTTAATATGTTCCCTATATTAGGAGATATAGAAAAGACAAAAATGATTTTTGCCCTCATGTATTTTCAGCCTGGGAAGATATACAAAATGAATTTTTAAAAATGAGATGCTCCAAAACTATAGAAACTACAACCACTACAACTATGTGTAATCAAACTATGTACCTAAATGAACCCTTGATATTGCTCATTACTAAAATCAGAATTATCATAATTTTTTCTCTCTCTCTTCTCAGCTCCACACCCAGTCTCGACTTTGCTCAAAAAACAAGGTCTCTGATTTTCTATCTTCTATTCCACTGTTAAGCCTGAGAACACTGAGCTCTCAAAATTCTTAAGTATTACATTGTCCTCTCTTTTTTCCTTCTCTCAAGTCACAGAAAAAAAACACCTCACCAAAACTAATCTTTTCAATAGTTAGCAGCACTGTTTTTAAGATCAAATGAGATATGTTTAAAGTTCCTTGTGAACTTTAAAGCTGTATATAAATGTGAGAAATTATTAGTTTTTTTCTAGCCTCATATAGAACCTTACTATTCATACCCTCTAATAGGGAGTGGGTGGTTCATAACATGGGGTCTGTGAATTTTTTTTAATGTTTGATAACTATATTTAAACATAATTGTTTCACTTTTATACATATGTAACTACATGTATTTTATGCATTTGAAAATAATCCTGAAAAGGAATCCATAGGCTTCACCAGACAAAAAAGATTTTGAGTCCCTGCTAATTTATTTTCAATTGACCTGCCTCCCCTCATTTGACTACAACTATATTCAGATATTCCCAATTTCTTTAAAAAGAAATAAAAATGTTTTATAAATTTAGAGCTTAGTAGTACCTTTTTATTATTCACTCATTTTTATCTTTTAGAGACCTATTTGAGATTTCTTGGCAATGCTTTGCCATTTTCCTCTTCAGTTCATTTTACAGATGAAGAACAGAGGTTAACAGGTTTAAGAGACTTGGTCAGGGTCACACACTTAGTATCTGAGACCAGATTTTAATTCTAGGTCCTGTACTCCATTCAGTAAGCTACCTCTCTGTGAAAATGGTACTTTAAAGGTCATCTAATCCCACTCTCTCATGTTGAAGTACAGAGAGGATAAGTGATTTACTCAAATTCACACAACTGGTAAATGTCTGAGACAGGATTTGAAATTATGTCTTCTAACAATATATCATCTTCTCCACCATTCAATCACATCTCAACCTTCTCCTCTCCTTCAGTGCTAAACTTTTTTAAAGGAGGTATTCATCTATACTGCCTAAACTTCAAATCTCATCTCAGTTCTTTGCAGTTTATCTTTTCTTCTCTCTACTAAATCTGCTTTCTCAAAATTTATTAATGATTTCCTAATCCTCAAACCCAATGACCATTTTAAAATTCATCTTCCTTGATTCTTCTGTAGCCTTTGCATGACTGGTAATCGGTAGAATTTAAACTCCTTGAGGTAGAGACTAGGTTTTGTTATTTGTTGTGATCCCCAGTGCCTAGATGCCTTATTTTAAGATGATTTGAAATGCAAAAGAATCTCCTACCTTCTACCTTAGTAACTATTAACCAGTGTCCTTTCTTTCCTAGATTTCAAAGACCTCAAACTTTTTTTCCTTGTATCTTCTTTCTAACTGCTTCCTGATCAATATCCCCAGTGGAGATTGAGGAGTCCTTTGCAAGAAGCATTCCCAGACCCTCTTAATGTTAGTGTCTTCTCTCTGAGATTACCTTTCATCTGCCCTGTTTGCATCTTGTACATACCTGCGTATGTGCTGATTTCCCCATAGGGATGTGAACTCTTTGGTTACAAGGATATGTTTTTGTCCTTTTATACCCCCAAATTTGGCACCGTACCCAGAACTACCTGGGCTGGCCTACTATTATATAGTAGGCACTTAATAAATACTGGCTGAAAAAATGTTGGATTGAAAATCAAAGAATATAGAATAGAGATCTATTATTGAAGAGAATAAGTCAATCTGATTATTAGTACAATTCATAATACAATTAATAATATGAAATTTCTTTTTTGCTCAGTAGAATTTTCACTGCCTTCTATAGTGGTCAAACCTGAAGACTATTTGTTGATAATTAATTCAACTCATATTTTGAGGGGATCCAGGGAAGGAGAGATGGAGAAAGAAGGTGAAGAATTTCTTCTATGCAATTTCTCCTAACTCTTTACAAGCTAAGCCCATTCAACCTCTTCTATATTCTGTATCAGCCAGGAAACAATATGGGGAAGAGACACTATGGGATAATAGTTAATTGTGATTTGTAATTTTTGATTCATTCTGATTCAGAATCATAGGATCAGTAACAGGAGAAAAGGATGATAGAGATTCTTATTGATTCAAATAGTTTTATGCTGAGGTTCTGTGAACTTTTTAAAATGTATTTTGAAAGCCATATTTAAATATATTTTTTATATTTTATTTTTTGCATTTCGATTATTCTGAAAATGAATCCAAAGGATTGTGTAGGTTGCCCAAAATATTCCATAAGACAGAAAGGGTTAAGATTATTTGATATAATTCAAACCCCTTGCTGTATAGAAGGGTTAAATAATCTTACAAAGACATCATCAGGTAGCAGAGCCATGATTTGGATATATTTTCTCTGATTCATAGTTTACTAGTATTTGTACTTTCTACATATGTATTCTATCTAAGAAATATTTCTGGAATGAACTCCTCATGAAGAATTTTAGACTTGACATATTTTTCTGAAATATAGTTTTAAATTTTAAATTAAATTATATGCATATAATTTTTGCCCTGGTGTAAATAAATGTGCCTTTGCTGATTTAAAGACACACACACATACACCCCCCCAAGAAAATAATCCTCTCTCCTTCAACAGCTTCTCATTTTCACTTGAAATCCTTAATATGAGTATTTCAAGTATTAACACTGCCTTTCCTTTATTCTTTAAACAATATATCCTTTGGGAATAATACCTATTCCCATGGTTTCAACTATTTTTCCATCAAGACTCCTGATTTTTTTATCAATAGTTCTGAACTAGCTTTTCAGTTTCATGACTAAATCATCAATTGTCTCAATATCATCTGAAGAATGAGTGGATTGAACTAGATGACCTTTCTGGACCCTGGCAGTTTGAAACCTATGACCCTATAATTTCTATCTCACTATGCTATTATCACCTCAAATTTAACTTATTCTACTTGATCTATCAAATTTAATATTGTCCTCCATAAGTTTTTAATTTCACTATTATACCACTAAGAGTTTTTTCCTGATCAGAGAGACGCCAAACTGTTTCCTATTTTTTTTTTTTTTCTTTTTAGTGGCAATAGAGGTTATATGAATTGTCCGAAGTCACACATTAGTAAATGTGTTAAAGCCAGATTGAAACTCAGGTTCTCCTGACTCCAGGGCCAGTGTTCTATTCACCATACCACTTAGCTGCCCCCATCAAAGAGTTTTCATTTCAACTTTACACCTGCTTTTTAATCTACTTGCTACTACACAAGTATCAAGTCTCATTTTCCCAAAAGTACAGTTAAGCATCAATTTCCTGCCTCTATTATCTTTCTTCCCTAACCTATCTCCTTCATTTGACTGACAAAATAATCTTTTAATGTAATTGCTTTGCTCAAAATTCTTTAATGACTCTCCTTTGTCTGCCAAAAAGCATCTGTGGCTTGGCATTCAAAGTTTTCTGCCATCTTGAAACTTCTGATTTATCCAGCTTCATTTTCTTTGATTTTCCTCAACAAGTTCTATATCACAGAATAATTTTTCTTTCCTCCAACTCACTTTGTTTTTTGCTTTTGTTCCTTTACTTATTCTATTACTTATTAACTAAATATCATTTCCCCATTTTTCTTTTTAAATTATTGTTCTTTCTTTAAAGTAATCAAATGATATTTCTTCTAAAAAGTCTTCATTGATGCTTTGGAATTCACATAACACTTTGTTTTATAATCTCTGAAGTACTTAGATTGAAGGGAGAAGCAGTATGTTGTAGTGATGAATACTGTGTTTGGAGTGAGGGGCTCTGTGTTCAAATCCCATTACTTGTGTGACTACAAAATTCACTTCACTTTTCTTGGTCTTATCTTCCTCATAAGTAAAATGAAAGGGTTGGACTATATGATTTGTTGAACCCATTTCAACTCTCATTCCTATAATTCTAAAATTATATATTATAATTAAGTGTTTGCATTTAATCTCTTTGTTAGTCTATAAATTTCATGAGGGAAAAGATCTATGTCTTATATAAACTTTGTATTTCCCACAGGCACCTAGCACAGAGTTCTATGCCCAGAAGGTATTTAATGATGATTGTTAAATGTTGTGTTAATTAATGGTGCAAAAGGGAGCAATAAAGGTGATGCAGAGAAGCAGATAATTTTAAGAGGTCTTAAGAAGAGAGAATTATTGAGCTTTGAAAAGAGAAGGCAACTTTATACCTGTCTCTACATGATTCAATACTTCAAAAGATTCATGATTTCATTATGGAGCATCAATCCTCCCAAGTTCTTTACTACTTAGAAAATGGTCTTCTTTGTAAATTTCTTTTGGACCAAAAATATTATCACCTGGTAGCCAGATTTGATTGGGATAATAGAGACATTTTAAGCATTCCTAATTAAAAGATTAGGGCAGGGTAGAATCTTTGAAATACAAACAAAATAGACAAAAGAACAGAAAATAGATTTCATCAATTGCAAGTGACTAAATTATGACCAAGTAGACAGGTGGTTCTATAGTGTACACAGTGCTGAACTTGGGGTCAAGAAGACTTCTTCTTGATTCAAATCAGGATTCATATCCCATCTATGTTATGCTATTAAAATTTTCACTGTTTGCCTCAGTTTCTTCATTTGTAAAATGAACTGGAGAAGGAAATGGCAAATCACTCCATTATCTTTACTAAGAAAATTACAAATAAGGTCATAAAGAATCAGACATGACTGAAAATAAATGAAGAACAGCAACGAATTATGGTGAAGTACTTAGATTTCACTAAGAAGAGGAGACAAATTTTTTTCCAGAATTTTCAAGTTATGAAAAGAATAAAGAAGACAAATGTAAGCCTCAAGGTGATTTTGTTCTATTTTCTTGGTTTCAAGAGAGGAAAGAAAAGAAAACGGGAAAAAAGTGATTGATCACCAGGAGAAAACAAGGAAGAAAGGGAAGGAAACTACTATTACATATATATGAAGTGTCCACATTAAATCTGGCACCAATATGGGGCATACCTTGGGAGGAAAGAGCTATAAGAATGTCTAAGGAAGGGAGAACTAACCTGGATCAAAAACCAGAGCCATTTAAAATTTCCATGCCAGGTAATATTATGGTCACACCTGTGAGTATCCACTCCACTTCTAGACTGAGCAAGATATGGACAATCAGTCTCAAGAGAAAAAAATATATTAATCAATGAGGAAGCATACTTAAATTGAAGCAAGCCATAATTGCGTTAGAAATTAGGAACAATTTCATCAAAATGACTAACCCATTAGAAAAATCTACTGAAAAATGTTAGAAATGTTCAGTCTCAGGAATTGTTGGCATCATAAATGGAAAGTTAGAAGGGTTCTTGTAAAAGTCATTGGATCCAACTTCCTCATTTTACAGTTGATAAAATTGTGGTATAGAGAACTTATGAGACTTGCCCAGAGAGTAAGTGTCTGAGATGGGCTTCGAACATGTGTCATTCTGACTACAAGTCCAGTATTCTGTCCACTAGGACTAATGGCCAAAATCTTTAAGGTGACTTAGAAAAGAGATAAGAGAGTAGATCGAATGGGACCTGATTTCTTTATCTACTGATTTAGAATTATATATGTATTAATTTTCATCCTTCATTCACGTTAGGAAAAATGTACCTGTAATTGACTAGCAGTTTGAATTTCATAAGATTTTCAGTGAATCCAAATTGTTTACTTCTGCAAATGCTCATTCCTTTTATACCAATATTCTCCTGATGATTTTATATGGTTATGAATCATGCTCTCATAAGAATTTAAATGAATTAAAATTAATTTGATCACTAATAACAAAGTTAATTAAAATTACAAAGGATAATGGAAAGACCTCATGATGGACATAAAAAAAGACAGTTAACAAAGATAGCTTATATGGGAGAAGCTGCATTAATTTTTTTAAAATTATCATTATCTTTCTTCAATTAACAAAAATAATCTATTTTTTTTAATTTTCCCCATCTTTCTCCCCATTTAGGAAAAAAGACCTTGTAACAAATATGAACAGATAATTAAGCAAAATAAATTCTCACTTTGGAATTTGTCTCATTATGTATTATATCAATTATCTCTTTGTCACTGTTCTTCTGGAATTGTGGATGGTCAAACAAAGGACATTACCAAGCATATGTATGTCCAGAAAACAAAATGAACCAACCATATAGTGATCATGAACACAGCAGAGAGCCATCCCAAAAGGCACAATGATAATAGAGATATTAACAAAACAAGAGGAAGACCTAAAGCCAATTAGGTAAATTCTCTATGGAATGTTTATGAAAAGGCATAAGGAAAATGGCCTAAAGAGTGTGTGATAGTCATCAGTAAAAGGAATAGTTATTTCAATTAAATCAGTTTCATTGATGTTGCAAAATTATAAAGAATAAGCACATCCCCAAAGAAGAAATATGAGAAGATGCTTCTCCTCCTATATTTTTAGAGGGGGCATGCATAAATATGGAATATTATATTATTATCAGATTTTCTCATTATGTTGATTGGTTTTGTTGATCTTTTCTTATCTTTTTTTTCCTTTTTATAATAGTTTCTATTATATGTATGACTTTTAGGGAAAGGGAAGAAATATGGGGGGAAATTTAGGTAATACAAAAGCTTAAGGTCTTCAATATTTTTTAAAAAGAAAAAAGTACAGGACATTTTCAAATGTGCTTTCCTGGTGAGCTTATTGTTGACATACTTGTCAGCCAATTATATGTGTGCACATCTGACACAATGACATATAACTCTCAAATTTCTTATGCACCTGGGTACGTTTAAACCATGATTTCTCACTTATGCTTTATGACCTCCCATAAAGTTGTTCTTAATGATTTACTTGTCCTGGGTTGTGGTACAGGAAGCATTTGATTTTTCCTGGTAGCCATTAGTAATTATAGATGGCCTTGCTTTGTGCTTTCCAGGGATTATAAACAATGTTTGGAACAGGTAGAAGATAGGCAGGAGAACACCTTAGATCACAGGGGGTGAGCACAGTCCATTCTCTTGTGATTGTTTAGCTATTTTCAGTAGTGTCTAACTCTTCAAGACCTCATATGAGGTTTTCTTGGCAAAAATACTGGAATGGTTTGCCATTTCCCTCTCTAATTTATTTTACAGGTAAGGAAACTGAAGCAAACAGGGTGAAGTGACTTGTCCAGAGTCTCACAGCTATTAAGTGTTTGAGGCTGGATTTGATCCTGACTCCAGGGTGGGCAATCTATGCACTGTGGCACTATCTAGCTGCTCCTAATGTGGCCACCCTCTGGGCCACACCTGTTCATGAGGGGCCATGGTTGAAGATGTGACAAAGATCTACCCAAAAGAAACCAACCAGGCTATAGACAAGATCTTAGAAAGCATTGCATCCTTACCTGTATTTTCCATAATTCCTAGCTCCTTTCACATGTCACTTCTTACATGAAGCTTTTTCTCCTAATTCTGCTCTTCCACCAACTACTATTGCCTTACTGAAATTTCTATTTACATATTTTCTTTTTGCTTATGTGTGCAATGTTGTATTCCATAATAAAATGGTATCTCCTTGAGGCCAAAGACTATTTTATTTTTGTCTTTATATTTTCTGAGGGTCCAGCACAGTGTCTGGCTCATTGATATATTGAAACACATTGAACTATTATAATCAAAATAGTGAGAAAGCATGAAATGTATTATTTTGTTTTTTCCTGGAGAAGAGAAAACTTGGGGGCACATCATTCCTAAATATTTGAAGGTTTGTTATGATAAAGAAGGGTTCAAATCATTCTGCATGATTTTAGAGGGCAGCACTAAGGAAAATGAGTTGAAGTTGTCAAGAGCCAGATTTTGACTCATTGTAAAGACCAATTTTCTAACAAAGAGAGCTGTCTCACAATATGAGAATGGGCTCACAAAATAGTGATTAGAGATATCACTGAAATGTTCTAAAAGTTTCATGGTTTTACAGAAGGCTCATAAAAGGTCAAAGTGGAAAGGGAACTTACAGTGTCACAGGTGTGGATTGGTTTAATCATTTTAGACATCAATTTGGAATTAGTTAAGTGAAGTTATGAAATGATTTTATATTCTTTGATCTAGTGGTTCCCCTAATAGGAATATAGTCCAAGGAGACAAATTATGGAGGGGAAAGGAGAAAGTCCAAAAGAAAGCAAAATTTCATTCTTTGTCTTAGAGATCTAACAGGGAAATACAGCTTCCTTCTCTCAGCTGGGAAATGGGGACTATGGATAAAGAATATGGCATATTCTGTCAGATGCAGTTACTTAGTAGTTTAGTTTTCCTTAATATGTTTTGTTGTTGTCATAAGAAAGCATTTAATGGAATCAGAGTTTAAAGGAGAATAGCAATAGTTTATAAACAAAAAGCAACATTAAAATTCCTTTCTTTTTAAAATGAGAGCGATGGAGAAGCTGGCTTCTATTGGTTGCCTTCTACTTAAACACTGTATGATTCTGAGAGGATAATTGCATGCAAATAACAGTGGAATAGCATTTTGATAAATAGCAATCATACATATCATTTGGAAAAAAGGTTTCTATACATTAGAGAAGCTGCACTTAGAGTAACCTGAAATACTTTATTATTTTGCAAAGAAATTCCCTGAAAACACAACTCAGTCAATTTCTTAAAAATGCATCTAAGATTTTGGTGTTTGGTATGAAAATGAATGTAATCATATTGTACTGAAACAGAAACCTGTAAGCAACCTTTAAAAAGAGACATTTGCTGAAAATTTATTGATTGTTTGAAGGGAGGAAAATGAGGGATGGATAATAAAGTACAAGTTGCTATATTCCCTGTCCCAGGTGAAAAATGTTAGCTTATGAATTCTGAGCTATTGTTGATGCAGGAGGGGCTCATTTATCTTAAGCAGACATATAAAAGAAAAATAAGTGAAATATGATTAGGGCTGCACCACACAGTTCAGATTAAATTCTGAGGGTGGCAGACACTGCTATTTGGTGAAATCCTCCTGCTAGTTCAAGCATGATTAAGATTCGGGGGCTTTGTGATGTTAAAAATGCACTGAGCATACCTTTCCAAATAGATTCTTTTGCAAGGGTAGATGCCTCAGGGGAGCTTACACACTTATTTTTTCTCTGTTTTCATTAGGAAAAGTTGTAAGTTGTACAAAGTGGTGTCTTTTAGGAGACTTCATGTTAGGGCTTCAAAGAACCCAGTACCTAATGCTACTTCAGAAAAATGGTTCCCACGGTTTGTTCAGAAACTTGAAGTTGACTTCCATGGCTAGTTATTACTTAGTTATTATCATTAGTTCCACTTAGTTATACCTAAGTTGTGTCTTAGCTAGCAATCTTATTCTTCACTACATTTTCTGATACCTAGCTCAGCCTTTCAAAGGGGAAAAAGTAGGAAAGACTTGTGTCAGAATTCTGTCCTTCATGAGAAGTAGTAATTTCCCATTTATTTTTGTTTTATTGTTTGTGGATCAGAGTGTTTGTGAATCTTCATTATCAAAACTCTAGATTTCTCTTGACTCCATGGCTTCCTCCCCCTAGTGCTATAGATTTTTGCTTTAATGGAATTTTGGAGAACACCTAGTCCAATTCTCCTTCTATCTATATTATCTTTTCCCCTATTAAGAAGAGGATAAGCAATTTAAATGTTTTCTTGCAAGATCACACAAGGAGCAAGTAGTAGAACTAGGTTCTCTGATGCCATATTTAGCATCCTTTACCTTGGCCCTTTTGTCTTCATTTAAAACTATTGGTTTAGAGCTAAAAGGGCATCCAGAATAAATTCATTAGTCAACAAACATTTATTAAACACTTGCCATGTTCTAGGCACAGTATTAAACATTGGAATTAGAAAATCAAATCTCATCTTACAGATGATTAGACTGAGAATTGTAGACTTAATGTGAATTAAAATATAGCATTTTCATCTTTTGCTATTGTTTGCTTGTTTTTTTTTTCTTTCTTATGTTTTTTTCCCCTTTGATCTGATTTTTCTTGCTCAGCACGACAAATATGTAAATACGTTTAGAAGAATTGTACGTGTTTAACTTCTCAGTTTGTTTTTTGCCTTGTGGAGGAGAGAGGGAGGAGAGGAAGAACATTCTAGTTGAAAATTACCTTTGTATATATTTGGAAAAAAAATTAAATGTTATGTAAAAAAGGTCAATAAATATTTTTTTATTTTATTAATTTCATATGTTCAAAGGTTAAATCCTAAATTCCCATGCAATATGGTCATAACATTGAAACATATATCAAATAGACCCAGGGAAGGGTCCTTCTTTTTGTTTGCAACCCATGTGCCCCTTCTACACCAATCTATATATGATTTCTGCCCTTTTCCTCAAAGCCTTGTATAATTAGAAGACAAATTTTATTGGAAAAAAATCACTACAAATTCAACTGAACATTGTCATCTATGAAGGAAATAATGACATGAACTTGGTTACTGGTTTCCAAAGCAATTCTCAAACCCAATTGCCTATACAACCAGGGTAAATAATTAAATAGGAAACCAGATTCCTATTCAAATGACTAAACTCAATATGAGTGGAATGGTAGAACCAGAAGAGAAGTAATTCTGAATAGTAAGATTGAACATATTGATCTTTCCTTTGCTTATTCTGTGCCTTTTGCTTAAAATATATTCCCCACCTTCTTTGATTCTCCAAATTCTACCCATCCTTGGAGGCCCAGCTCAAGTCATACCTCTTCTATGATTCTTTCCCTATCTTTTCCAGGTCTCATTGATCTCTCTCTCCTCTAAAGTAATATTGAATGGTAGCTGCTCTTCTCTGAATTCCTATTACTTTGAGAAAGTAGAATTGTATGATAGAAAAACATTCTGAACTTGGAGTGAGAAGGATATGAGTACCAGTTCAGTTTTCATATTTACTGGCACCCTTAAAAGTCACTTAAACTTTCTGAAACTCAGTTTTATCATCTGGATATTGGAGAAAATAATATCTTAGATACTACCTTCCCATGGTTATATTTAGGTTCAATTGAAATTATGTGTATGTATATGCACACACACATATAATACACACACATGCATACATACATTGTGTGTGTGTGTGTGTGTGCGTGTGTATGTAAGTATATGTATAGTATTTTACAAGAGTTAAAGCACTCCTTTGTGGAAAATGATGAGCAAGATGCTCTCAGAAAAACCTGGAAAAATCCTACATGAACTCAAGCAAAGTAATAGCAATGTTGTGGGATAATCAGCTGTCAATGATTTTTCTATTCTCAGCAATAGTCACCTGTGACAATTCTGAGGGATTTGTGATGAAAAATGCTATCCATACTCAGAGAAAGAACTGATTGTCTGAATACAAATTGAATGATACTCTTTAAAACATTTTTTTTCATTTTTCTTGAGGCTTTTTTGCGGGGGTGGGGGGAAGAGGGATATCTATGTTTCCTTTACAATTTGACTTTTATGGAAATGTTTTGCATAACTTCACAATGTGCCTTATTAAAGAGGGGTAAGGGTGAAGGAAAAGGGAGAGGATTTAGAACTCAAAATTTTAAAAACAAATGTAAAAAAAATTTATGTGTAACTGGGAAAATAAAAAAATATTAAATATAAAAAGAATAATAAAGAAATATAACTATAGGAAATCAATTCCATATAATTTATAAAATAAAATTTAGATTGACATGTTAAAAAAAAAAAAAAGAGTTAAAGCACTCAGTGATGGAGCCAAAATGGCAAGAGTACAGGAAATAACTCAGATGAACTGAATTATCCCACCATTCCCTTCCAACAACTTTTAAAATAAATAACATTAAAATCCTTCTCAGAATAAATTCTAGCACAGCAGAGCCAACAAAAGTCAAGATGAGGCATTTTTCTAGCTGTAAATAGCTCAAGATGTCAGGCTGAGAGGTGTGTGAGCCTGGTTTGAGTGTAGGATCTTTTTGAATTGCTCACATACAGTTCTGGGTTACACCTCAAAGGGAAAGGAAGTACTAGAATTTGTAGCTGTGGGGGAATAGGAATCCTAGCCACAATTCCATGGAGGAGAAGAAGCTTGTGGTCATTCACAATGAAGTAGCTGTCTGCTCTTAGTTAAAAGGCCAGAAGGAACACTGGAGCTTCTTATATAGTCATAGTCCTAGGGTGAAGAGGATCACTAGCAATTACGGGTGCATGAGAGCAGATACTTTTTTTGGTTAAGAACAGAGCACATATTAGAAAAACAGTGATTCCATCTCTCCTTAGATGAAGCACTTGGAACCTTGGAAGGACTAAAAACTTACACTTTTAGAATAGTTCTGAAAATAGAAAAAAAGTGAAGCTTAGAAAGGTGCTCCCTGCTCCTCAGGAGCAGAACCCAATTTTAAACTAAAGTTAAAAATCAAGAAATAGGCTGGAAAAGTACAGAAACAACAGCAACAAAGAATATGACCATAGAAAGCTTCTAAGGTGTACTACAGTGATAAGAAAAATCAAGATATAAACTTAGAAGAAGATATTGATGATAAAACAACTATAGGCTTAACCTCAAAGAAAACTGAATTGGACACATATCAATAAGAATTGCTGGAAGGTATCAAAATAGATTTTTAAAATTAAGTAAGAAAGAAGATGGCAGAATAAAGACAGGAAGCTGCTCGAGCTCTTTCAGTTTCCTTCAAAGACAACATGAAACCAAGCCTCTCAACAGTCTGATGAAATTAAACCACTCTCCAACTCAAAATAGACTGAAAAAAATTCAAGAAAGGTCAGCCTCAGTGGGGTAAAAAGCGTGTTCAGCCTAGACAGATAGACTTTGGGAAGGCTGGTGAGAGGGTCTTAATCATAGTAAATCAACAACAAAGACTCTCAATCCTATCTCAATAGAGGAGCAAATCAGTGAGGTAGCTTCTTGTCCCAGCTCAGAAGTCAAATTCTGGGAAACCAAGGTGTTTCCTGAACAGACCAGGGAAAAAACAACTCCAGTGAAGATGTCAGCCTTGAGCTTTGAGCAGACGAGACCCCTGTGCTCAAAACCAAGGCTCAGAGATGCACAAGAAGCTTTGGAGAGTGCCACTTTTAACCCAGGAGCAGAGCTCCACCTTATAAAGTGAAAAATAGAGGAAATAGCAAAAGAAAAGGAAAGAAGCTGAGCAAGAAACAGAAAAGAACCTTCACCATAGAAAGCTACTATGGTAACAGGGCAGACCAAACACAAACTCAGATAAGGATAGAATGTCCACAGAAGAAATCTCAAAAAGTGATATAAATTGGTCTTAGGTCCAAAGAAGCTTCTTGGAAATGTTAATAAAGGGCTTCAAAAGACAAATAAGATAGAAGAAAAAAAGAAATGAGAGGTATGCATGAGAGAGTCAACAGTTTGAAAAAGAAAGGAAAAAACATTGTCTGAAGAAAACAATTCCTTAAACAGTATAAAAACTAAATGGACAAAAAGAGATACAAAAGATAGCTGAAGAAAGTCAAACATTAAAAATTAGAAGAGGACAAATAGAAGCCAATGACTTTGTGGGACATTAAGAATTAGTCAAACAAACTAAAAAGAATGAAAAAAAATGAGGAAAAAATGTGAAATATCTCAATGGTGAAACAGCTGAGCTGGAAAATAGATACAGAAGAGACAATTTAAAAATTATTAGCCTATCTGAAGGCCATGACCAAAAAAAAAGAAAAAAAAAAAGAAACTGGATAGCATTCTACAAGAAGTCATTAAGGAAAACTGCTCCAATATTCTAGAAACTGAGGGGGAAATATTCATTGAGAGAATTCATGGATCACTTCTGAAAAGTGACCCCACAAGGAAAACTCTAAGGAACATTGCTGCAAAACTCCAGAAATACAATTTCAAGAAAAAATGCTGCAGGCTGTCAGACAAAAGCAATTCAAATATCAAGGATTAACAGTCAGGATTACTTTCAATCATTTCTATTGAAAAAACCCAAACCAAACAAAATTTAATCTATAAACACAGAACTCAAGAGAACCATAGAAAGATAAACAGGGGAAACTATTTATATTTAAAGGTTAAACTGTTTATATCCTTAGATGGGAAAAAATATTTGTAACTTGAAAACTGTATCTGCAGCAGGGACAAACAAAGGGGGGCATCACATGGACTGTGGGTGTGATTGTGAATGTTCCCTGATGTGATGACATCAAAGAAAAACTCATTAAAGAATAGACAAATGTCTATATTGAAAAAAGAGAAAAGAGAAGATATAATGGGGACAATTAATTCACATGAAGAAGTGCAAAAGACCTAGGACTGTCCCTAAGAAAGAAAGAAAGAAAGGGAGATGAAGAAGCTTGATCTCATAAGTTTTGGCTTTAGGAGGGAATAATTTGATCATTCAGTTGGGTATAGAAATTTATCTAACACTATAAAGAAGTAAGAGGAGAAATAGGAAAAAAAAAAGGAGGGGCAGGGTAAAAGAGAGGGCAGAAACATTAGAGAAAAGGGTAAGAGAAGTGGGGAAAGGTGGATAGAATATAAGGTAGTGGATGGAGAGGGGTTAAAACATTACTAAGAAAAAGGGGGAGAGGTGATAGGAGATAAGGTAGTGGATGGGGTGAGTAAAAAAAAAAAAACAAAACATAAAACTGAGGACAGGGTTAAAAGAAAGAACCAAAGAGAGAAAATAGGATGGAGGGAAATACTGAGCTGGTAATCATAACTGTGAACATGAATGGGATGAACTTTCCCATATAAGGAAGGGATTAGCAGAGTGGATTTAAAAAAAAATCCTAAAATGCGTTATTTACAAGAAACACATTTGAGACAGAGAGATACATGCAGAGAAAATGTAAAAGGCTGGAACAGAATTTATTTTACTTCAGCTAATGTATAGAAAGCAGGAGTAGCAATTCTGACCTCAGATAAAGCAAAAATAAAAATAGATCTTATTAAAATAGATAAGGAGGGAAATCACATCTTGATAAGGGGTACAGTAAATAATGAAATAGTAACAATACTAAATGTCCATGCATCGAGTGGTAGAGCACCCAATTCCTAGAGAAGATTTTTAGTGAGTTACAGGAAGAAATAGACTGCAAAAATCTATTAGTAGGGGGCCTCAACCTTCCCCTTTCAGAATCAGACACATCTAACCACAAAATAAACAAGAAATAAAATTTTACATAAATAATATAGAGAAGGAGGAGAACAATGAATTAAGCATGCAACTAAAAAGCTAGGAAGAGAACAAATTTAAAAGCTCCAAATAAATGACAAATTAGACATTTTGAAACTCAAAGAAGAAAATAAAATAGACACTAAGAAAACCATTGAACTAATTTCATTAAAACAAAATAAAACAAAACCAAAAAACACACACAAAAACAAAAACAAATCACTAGCATTAAAAATGAAAGGAGTGAACTTACCATCAATGAAAAAGAAATTAAAGCAATAATTAGCAGCTATTTTGCCCAACTGTATGGCAGCAAGTCTGGCAATCTAACTGAAATGGATGAATATTTACAAAAATATAAATTGCCCAGGTTAAAAGAAGAGGAAATAAAATACTTAAATAGTCCCATTTTGGAAAAAGAAATTGAACAAGACATTAATTGACACACTAAGAAAAAATCTCCAAGGCCAGATAAATTCACAAGTGAATTCTACCAAACATTTAATGAACAATTAATTCCAATAATACATAAACAATTTGGAAAAAATAGGTAAAGAAAGAGAACTGTCAAATTCCTTCTATGACATAAATATGGCACTGATAGCTAAATCAGGAAGAGCCAAAACAGAGAAAGAAAATCAATCTCCCTAATGAAAATCTATGCAAATTTTTAAAAACAAAATATTAGCAGAGATTACAGCAATTTATTACCAAGATAATACATTATGACAAAGTGGGATTTATACCAGGAATGTAAGGCTGGTTCAATATCAGGAAAACTATTACCATAATCGGCAATATCAGTAACAAAATCAGCAGAAATCATATGATAATCTCAATAGATGTAAAAAGCTTTTGACAAAATACAGTACTCATTCCTATTAAAAAACACAAGAGAGCATAGGGATAAAGGGCGCTTTTCTTAAAATAATCAGCAGTATCTATCTAAAGCCTAGATCAAGAATTATTTGTAATGGAGAGAAGCTGGATGCCTTTCCAATAAAATCAAGAGTCAAACAAGGATGCTCATTATTACCACTATTATTCAACATTGTACTAGAAATATTGGCTTAAGCAATAAGAATTTAAAAAGAAATTAAAGGAATTATAATAGGCAATGAGGAAATAAAATTACTACTCTTTGCAGGTGATATGATGATATGTTTAGAGAATCCTAGGAAACCATCCAAAAACATACAGGAAACAATTCACAGCTTTAGAGCAAAGTTGCAGGATATAAAATAAATTCACACAAATCAGCATATATATTATTGACAAAGCCCATTGGCAAGATATAGAAAGAGAAATTCCATTTAAAATTACTATAGACAAAATAAAATACTTGGAAGTCTACCTGCCAAGACAAATTTAAGAACAATATGAACACAATTACAAAACTCTTCTCATACAAATAAAATCAGATTTTAAAAATTGAAAAATATCAATTGCTCATAGCTAGACCAAGCTAATATAATAAAATGACAGTTCTGCTTAAAAAATTAAATAAAAAAGGTAGAAGGGAAAAAAAGGGAAAATAAATCAGAGTAATATAAGAAAATTATGAAAGTCAGCATCTTGGCAAAATGGTACCAAAAATGCTAAACAAAATGATACCTTAAAAACAGATTCAACCAAATTGGGGAGACGGAGAGTTAAAAGTTCCTCTAGAAAATACATTTTTAAATATTAGAATTGTGACTTCCAGTCCCAAAATAGCAGAGTGAGGAAGAAACATTCTGAAGTTTTCCCAAATTTCCCTCCAAAAAACTTGATTTTTTGCCACAAAATTGATCACAGATTAGGGAAGCAGTTCACTAGAATAGCAGGAAAGGTCTGTGTCTCTAGGGTAGTAGGGTAGTGAGATCTAAGAGCAGCAGTAGCAGCCAGCATCACAGCAGG
The DNA here is from genome assembly GCF_048593235.1 of Sminthopsis crassicaudata. Classification (NCBI taxonomy): domain Eukaryota; kingdom Metazoa; phylum Chordata; class Mammalia; order Dasyuromorphia; family Dasyuridae; genus Sminthopsis; species Sminthopsis crassicaudata. Next base: position 405,958,112 of record NC_133618.1, on the reverse strand, counting down.
GGGACCACATCAAATATCCAAGCATTCTACCACTGAGGCTCTACCTTACTGCACATCAGTAACCACCTAGGCAAAAAATACAAATAAAAATCTGGCCAACATCAATATCCTCATGCCTGTGGCCTGCTAGCAAAAAGGCTCTGTTCTGATAGCAACCCAGAAACAGAGTCCCACCCCTGGTATAAACCAATAACAGGATCCCTCCTCCAGAGCCAGCCAGCAAGAAGACTATTACAATCGTAACCCAGTAGCAAAGACCTACCTCTGGGATGGACCAGGAACTAATCTCAACATTTAGTATAAATCATAGACACTCCAGTAAAAGCAAACTGTTAATATGTGAAGACCAGTGGAAGTCAGGAGTAAGACCCAGAGCTCCAGCACAAAAAGCTTGGAACAGCATGGACTAGAGTTCACATCTAACATTAAAAAACATCAAGTAGAAAAAAAGAGCAGAAAAAAGAGTCAAAACCAACCAACCAACCAAACAAACAAAAAAAGAACTAATTATAGAAAATTTACTGTGGTGATAGGGAAGATAAGGCATAAACTTAAAGAATAAAATAATGGCAAAATGGCTTCATGTGAAGACTCAAAGAAAAATCTAATATTATCTCAGGCCCCAAAGAATTACTAGAAGAGTTTAAAGAATCTTTTAAAAAGGAAATTAGAGAAATAGAAGAAAAATTGGGGAAAGAAATGAGAATAATCTAAGAGAATTATGAAAAAAAAGAGTTAATAGAATGGGAAAAAATATATAAAAATTTACTGAGAAAAATAACTGCCCCAAAATAGAATTGATCAAATGGAAAAGGAAGTACAAAAGCTCAAAAGAAAATTTCTTAAAAATTAAAGTTGATCAAGTGGAAACTAATGACTATAAGAATCAAAATACAATAAAACAAAATTCAATTATTCATTTATTTTTATATATTTTTTTAAAAAATTGTATGTATATATTAAGATTTTAAATTTTAATTTATTTAGGTTTTATTTTCTATCTTCTTTCCTATCCCTTGTTTCATTAATTTCTGCTACATAAGTGACTTGCTATTACTTAACCTCCCCCCCACCCAGAGATCCCTACCTTGTCTTCTTCTCCCACCTTTTGCTTCCTCATCCACTATTCCTCCTCTCTTATTTCTTTATAGATTTGGGAAAGTGCTATACTTTTCACGGTATGTATGTAGTATTGCCTACTGAACACATTCCTGATGTGAATAGATTTTCAGAACTATGAGCCTTCCTCCCTCCTCTAATGCCTCTGTGTCTGTTCTTCCTCTGCACCTCATTTGTAGAATGATTACTATTTTTACCTTTACTCTGACAATCTTTCATTTGAGCTTACCCTATTGTTGATGTAAATCTAAAACATAAAGTATACATTTCTCATGTAAAAAAATAAACAATTTGTCCATGTTCAAACAGTTTGTCCATGTTGAGTTCTTTGAAATTGCTTTTTAATATTGGCTTTTATATGTCAATTTTTTCTGTTAAGTTCAGGTTTGGTTGATAGAAAGTCCTAAAAATCTGCAAGATCATTGAATATCTGTTTTTCCTCATTGAAAATTAGAGATAATTTTGGTGAGTATATTTTTTGACCACAGTCCTAATTCTTTTGCTTGTCTATAGATAATGATTCCAAAACCCGTGGTCTTTTGTTGTAGCTGCTGATGAATCTTGTACAATTCTAATTGTAGCTCCAGCATATTTGAATTGTTTTATTTTCTTGATTCTAGAAAAATGTTCTCTTTGATTTGGGAGTTTTGAAATTTGGTAATAATATCCCTATATGCTTTCCACTAAGGATTTTTTTGAGGTGATCAGTGATTTTTTTTTTTTTGTATTTCTACTTTTCCCTTATATTCTATCACTCCAGGACAATTGTTTAGCATTATTTCCTACATTTTTGTGTCAAGCTTCTCTTTTTAGTCATTACTTTATGGCAGTTAAGTTATTCTTATATTTTCTCTTCTTGATCTGTTCTCCAAATCTGTTTTATGAGATATTTCACATTATTTTCTCATTTTTTATAATCTGTTTTGTTATTTCTTGGTCTCTCATAGCTTCACTGGCTTCCCTTTGCCAGATTCTAATCTTCAAGGAGTTATTTATCTTTGAGATTCTGTAACCCATTTTATAACTGGTTAACTTTTTTTCATAACCTTTCTTTTCTTGAATGGTTTTAATTTTAATTTTTAGTTTTTCCTCAATGTCTCTCATTTGATTATTGTTGGATACTTTTTTGAGTTCTACAAATTCTCTCTGGACAGGGAGCTATTTTATGTTACTCTTTGGGTTAGACTTTTTTTTTTTTTTTTTTTTACTCAAGTGTCCTCCTCTGAAGATGAATCCTAATCTTTCTATTCCCATAATGTTTTCAATGTTCTTTGCTGGTTCATTTTTTAAAAATAAGAGTTATTAGTATAAATACATCTAATTGTGGGATGGAAGGATAGTGCCTCATGCTTCTCTTCATCTCTCCATTCTGACCAGGAACCCCAAGCCAAGAGCTCCACCCTTCTGCATATACCTACAGCCAGCAGTGTCCCTGTCTTGTGCTTGTCACCAGGTGCTGGTTTCTTTTCATTCAGGGTCACCTCTCATCAGCACAGCTGGGCTTGCCATTTCCAAACAGTCTAGGTTAACTCTGTTTTTCACGACTTGAACCTTGACTCAACAGCCTTTCTTGTGGGGGAGATAAGGTCAAGATATATCAGCCAATGAGATGATATATTTTACTTTGCCTCTTCTACATCATCTGAATATCAAACACTATAAAACTAAAGTTTTAAGAGAGGGGGAGAATTGTAGATCAAGAGGAGGATCTGAGATCTATCTCATTAGAGGGAGTCTTGGATTCATTAATAAACTGTTGTTGATTCAGATCTTTGACTCAGTTTATTTTATTGAAGATTGGACAAGTTGAAATTCCATATGACTTTTCAGTTGGAGGATGGCGGAAAAAGTTCTGGCATATATATATATATATATATATATATATATATATATATATATATATATAAAAGCAAAATATAGTGTACTATCAGAAATGATAAGCAGGATAATTACAGAAAAAACCTAGGAAGACTTATATGAACTGATGCAACATTGTAAAGTTCTGATCGTCTCTCAGTTGTAATCCTTCTCTGGGAGGAGGTTTCTTTTCTGTATAATCTTTTCCTCTATGAGCAGGTTTGTGGGGAGGCTTCTGGAGTCTCCAGCCAGCCTCTTCTTATTCCTGAATCCTGGCTCTGAATCTCCTTCCAGCTCTTGTCCTTCCCCAATCCAGACTGCTCTCCAGGCTCAATGTTGCCTCTTTTTATCCTCCCAAAGAATGGACTTGTGGGTACTCCCAGGGGCTTGTGGGAATTACTTACAACCAATGAACTTGTTCCTTTTAGAATTCCTAAGGTGTAAACTCCCTTTAAAGGCCTGAACCAAAGGTCTGAGCCAGAGAACTGTCAAGTCAACCTGAGTTCTTACTTTGTAATTGTCCAGACAACCTGAATTCTCACCTGGTAATCCTAACACAACATGAAGAAAGCACAACCAGGAAAACATTGTACCCCTAACAGAAATATTGTTTAATAGACAATAAGTGGCTTAGATATTTTAATTAACAAAAAATCCAAAATAATTTTGAATAACCTATGATAAAAGTTCTTTCCATTTTCAGAGAAAGTCCTATTGCTAGACACATACCCCCCAGAGAGCAAGCAAAGAAGTGTTCCATATATACCAAAATAAAGCACTATTTTCTGTTGTAGCAAAGAACCTGAAACAAAGAAACAAAAACCCATCTATTGGGTAATGGCAAAACAACTGCAGTATGGTATGTGAAATGTAGGGTTATATTATTGTACCATAAATCAAAATGAATACAAATAAGCATGAGAACTGATGAAAAAAGTGAGGTAAATAAAACCAAGAATAATTACAAATATAAATATAAAGTACTGCCAAAAAAAAACCAATACCAAATTCTGGGCAAATATAAAAACCAAGCTTGGCCTCATGGAATAGATAAGAAAATAAATCTCCCATCTTTACTAAGTGGAGGTAAAGGAGTAAGGAAGTGTTACAAATACTGTCAGATTTATTTGATGTGAATGTTAGCTTTGTTGAAATGAAGTTTGTTTCTTTTCCTCTCTCTTTTTTCTATAGATATTATTTCAGCAGCATCCATCTCTTTGTGACTTTATTTGGGGTTCTCTTGCAAAGTTACTGGAATAGCTTGCCATTTCCTTCTCCAGGTCATTTTATGGATGAGGAAACTGAGGTAGAAAGGGCTAAATGACTTGCCCAGGGTCACATAGCTAGTAAGTATTTAAGGGTGATTTAATTCAGGAGGATGAGTCTTCCTAACTCCTGATCCTATTCATTTTGCCACTCAGATGGCAAACAAATAAAATAAATAAGGCAAGAATGTGTGGTTTTTTTTCCTTCCTATTTTGACACAGTTCTAAAAAATGTTAAAAAGAGCCACAAAATGAGAAAAAGAAAAGGAGTAAATATAGGCAAAGATGAGATAAAACCATCCCATTTACTGGAAATAAGAGAATTGATTTTAGAAAATTCTACAGAATCAACAATAAAACTAATTTAAGTAACTAAGAATTTTATTAATGCAAGAGGATGCAAAATATGTATAAAATCCAGTAGCCTTTTTACAGATACAATTTAGGATGATATAATTTCAAAAAAAGTCCAATTTGGAAAACAAAACAAAATTTTGAAAAATTATCTAGGAGCCACCCTAGCAAGGCACACTCAAGACCTATATAGATATAAATAGAAAATATTCCTTATTAATTAAAAAATAATAACCTAGATAAGTAGGGAGATAGGCATTGTTCATCCCTGGGTCAAATCAATAATAAAAATTGACAATGCTACTAAAATTAATAGATAGATATGATAATATACCTATCAAAATATCAGGAGGAAATTCATTTGACAGAAAAAAAAACAAAATTTAAACCAGGGGTTCTCAAACTATGGCCCATGGGCCAGATGCAGCCCACTGAGAACATTTATGCGGCCCATCGGGTTATGACAAATGGGCTGAGGGGCACAGACAGAGTGTGAGTTTCTGTTTTTACTCTAGTCTGGCCCTCCAAAAGTCTGAGAGACAGTGAACTTGCCCCCTATTTAAAAAGTTTGAGGACACTGATAGACTATGAAAGGAAATAATAAAGAAAAATGGGAATGAAGGAGAAATAGTATTTCTTGACCTCAAATTGTAGTATAAAGTTCTAATAATCAAACGATTACATATTTGTTGAAATAGAAGATGAAATCAGTGAAACAAATTTAATAAGGAGGAAACAGACATCAGAATCAAATAAGTTTTCAATAAACTTGAGAAGACAAATTACTTGGGGGAAAACTTTATTTTTTGAAAAAAAAAGTCAGAAAAGCTTGAAAGTAGACTGTAGAAATTAGATTTAGAACAATCACCTTATATTGAATATCATACCAAGCTCAAAATGGATATGGTACATGGAGAAAAGGTCACTAGAATTAACAAATATATGTGGCAATAATAATGAACTGGAGTAGTAAATGGCAAACTACTCCAGTGACTTTGCCAAAAAAATACCAAATGGGGTCACAGAGTCAGACGTGATTCAAAACAGTTGAACAACAAGCTTAAGTCAAGTGGCTGGAAAGAAGCCAGATTGCAAGGGGTTTAAGAAGAAATGGGATGTGATATTGTTATATATATATATATATATATACATATATATATATATACATATATATATATATATATATATGTATATATATATATATGTGTGTGTGTATATATATATATATATATATATATATATATATATATATATATATATATATATATATATAATTTTTTTTTTTTGGTAGGAGTCTGGTTATGAAAGGAAGGAGAGATTATGAAGTATCTTAAGGGGGTGGTACAAACCAGTTAAAGAATATTTGGGTATTTTTATTTTTTGCTTTGTTTTTGTTTTCTTAGAATGACAGAGGTCTGGGAATGTTTGAAGACTGTAGGGAAGGAGACACTAAATAAGAACAAGTTGAAAATGAATGAGAGAGAAAAATTGATCTAAAGGACCAGCTGCCAGAGGTGACTAGAGAGAATGGATTAAAGACATAAATAAAAGGTTCAGTGTTGGCAAGGACAAGGGACACTTTATCCTTGGAGAGAGAGAATTGATAATTCCTTGAATTCCCATTTTTGGAAAGGTTAGAAATTATGAAATAAAAATTCTGATTCCCATGGGTAGTAGGTCTAACTTTTTCTAAATGAAAAAAATTTCCCCCTTAATAATAACTATGTTGTTGTGAGCCTCTCTTCTATAGGCTAAATATCCCTAGTTCCATTAATATTTGAAAGCAGATTAATGAGATTTGGTTGACTCTACATTCTTTTCTATTAGTAATACACATGAATTATTCCTTCTCTGATTATAAATAGCAATTAAAGCATGCTAGCAAATTCATACCTGTCTGCTCTTTTATACAAGTAATTGTGTTCAGCTACCTCAAATGACTAAAGGAGAGAGTCAAAAGAAATAGTATAGTAAGTTGGGAAAAAAGAAACAAATAAAAACAGAGCACTGATTTTATACTCAGAAGAACTTGGTTCATTCTTGGCCCCTAATGTTTAATACTTGTGGGATTTCGGAAAAACGATTCCATGACCCTCAGTTTCCCTTTGTATAAAATGAGGAAGTTGAAATATATGGCTCCTGAGATCTAGTCCAGATCTAGTTTGATGATCCTATCACCCTATGATTCAAAATTATACATTCCATCACTGTAGACTAATTTTATTTTGTGATAGAAAGTACACTTCTAATTCTCGTTGGTTGTCTTGTAAATGTTTAGTCATACAGAGGATTAGGTGAGAGAAGATACACAAATCAGCACAAATTCATCTCTACTGTTGTAAAAACAAATTAAAGCATAAAATTTGTCAATCATGGGTCAATGTCTTTGTCCCTTTAGTATCATTAACCAGGAAGTATAGTCAATTTCTTAATTAATTGGGGTCCTGGTTGGAGTTCTTCTAACAATAATGATATATCATGCCACAAGCACCAGTAATTGACTTAGAGTATGTTCTCCTTCTCTCAATATAGATCTCAACTACTCTACAACATACTCTCAGTACTTAAAAGAATTGTTGTAGTTAAACAATTAATTGTCCCCATAGTTAACCTGCTAGTCATTCTCTCCAAAATTAGATGTACTCATTCTCAAATAATCATTCAGTCTGATATAATATATATCAGACACTGTGCTAAGTATCAGAGACACAAAGACAAAAGTGAAAAAAGCCCCTACTCTCAAAGAATTTGTATTCTAATAGACAAACAATTCATCACTGGGTCTATATTAAAATCCTTTCCAGCTTCATAGCTGGACTACCAGAATTTGTACTCTTCAAGAATAGCCTTTGGTAACCCAAAGTTACCTCCACATCCTTATGAGTCATCAGAAAAGAATATTATTAGAAGAAAAATAATGATGAGACTTTGAATTTTTTAAACAATTTTATACAATTTCTAAAGAGTAATATTTTAATTATGCAAGACCGTAGGCCTTGATTAAAAGTGTCAGTATATGAAAATATTATTTTACCTTAGGTTCATTCTGTGGTTTTAAAATCTTTTGTAATAATTAAGATGTTGTCATTGACTGAGTGCCAGTTATGACTGTGAAGCCAGAAAAAAATTTTGTTTTTACATATTCCTTGGGTTAACAATAGATGTGTAAGTAAATCTCCAAGAAATCTAATAAATATTATTCTTTAGCAAGGCAGCAGTCTTTAAATATAACATATTAAGGGCAGTGCATTATATTATCACCTTTGATCACCATTATTGTCTTCTAAGAAGCATATTTCTACCTTACATCTCAATCCCAATTATTAGGAAAATTGTTGAAGGGAGATTTAGAGTGAATTCCAATAAACTTTTTAAATTATATTAAAAAAAACAAATATGCAATACTTACTGTAGAACATTAACAAACTGTTGTCATAGATAATTAAAACTTAACTACTCTCTCTGTAAATAAATGAAGAAAATATCATCTGCAATGGAAACTCTGTTTTTACTTTTAAATCAACTATTACTTTCTAATTTGTGAAATTTGGCAAGCTACAGTCTCCTTCTCATTAATATTAACACACTGCTGTGAGGATCCACACACATTTTGAAAGAATTAGTTGTGTTAAGAGCACAGTCTGGAAAATTCCTAATCAAGTTAAGCACCAAAAGATTGAAATATCCAACTCTTTGGAGCTGAGATTCAGTTAGAAAGAGCATAATAACAAGGATAATGTTAATTCCCCAGTATTCCATTTGTTCAGGTGTCAAATTTCCAGAAAACTGAACTACTCTATGATTTAGAACACAAATAAAAGGAGCTCCTGGGATCATAGCTGTAGATACAGAGGGGACTTTAGAAATTACCAAGACCAATCCAATCTTTTTTACAGTACTGTGGCCCAGAGAGTTTATATATATTTCCAGAGGTCATATTGCAAATGGCAGAACAAAAATTTGAGCCTATTTCCTCTCCCTCTAGCCCTTTTCTAACTGCATCATTAAGATTCTTTAGAATACTTCTGAATAACCATCACAATAACAATGACACTGGTTGTTACTTGTATAGTACTTCATGGATTATAAACCATTTTTTCCCCCACACAACAGTTCTATAAAATAAGTAGCACATGGGTATATGTAATGTAATAATAACATTTATATAACACTTTTAGGTTTGCTAAGTACTTTACATATATTATTTTACTTAATCCTCAAAACAACTCTAAGGCAGGGGAGAAGGATTATTAATGGTAGTCCCAGTTAAGTGTACAATTAAGTGAATTTTTTGGGGGGGCATCACATAGGTCTGTATCAAAGGGCCAATTCTGAATTTAGGCCTTCTAGATTTCAGATCCCTTGCTTTAATTATGTATCAACAAAGGTTGCTGATTTTAATGCATTAAGTACCTGGTTACCAAATTACTTTAAATAATACCACTATTTTTCAGGAAATCATTCATTTATTTTTAATGAAAAGACCAGAGCTAAACAAAAAAATTTGACCTCCAAATATAGAACTCAAGAAGCATAAAAAGGTAAAAAGAAAAAAAAATCTTGAGAACTGTATTTCAGTTATGAAGAGTTATTCTGTTATTGAGAGTACATGTATAATCTGACTTTACTGTTATAATATAAAAAAGAAACTAGAGATAGAAAGGGGATTGTAACAGAAAAAAAGGGGAAAGTGGAGGTAAAATGAGGGAAATTACATTTCAGGAAGAGACAAAGAAAACAAGTTATAATTGAGGGAAAGAAGGGAAGGTGATGAATATTTTGTGATTCTTACTCTCATCAGATTTGGCCCAAAGAAAGAATATTAGATATATTTGGTTTCACCAAGAAACATCTCTCATCTTATAGAAAAGTGGGAGGGGAAAGGGGAAAAGGGAAGGAGTAGGCTAAACAGAAGGGAAAAGAAAAATTGTACGGTAAAGATATAAGAAAGGGGGAGGGTTTCTCTGAAAGGGGAGGACTGCTTGAGGCAAGTAGTGCTTATCAGCAAAATACTAGGGAGGAGAGAAAGAGGAAAAGGAAAGAGAAAATAAAATTTTGGGTTAATAAGATGGTAGGAAATACAGAATTAGTAGTTTTAACTGTACATGTGAATGGGATGAACTCTCCCATAAAATGTAAGCAGATAGAAGACTGGATTAAAAACTAGAATCCTAGAATATGTTTTTTACAAGAAATACATTTAAAGCAGAGCAATACATAAATAGTGAAGACAAAAGGCTGGAGCAGAATCTATTATGTTTCAGGTCAAATAAAAAAAAGCAGGAGTAACTATCATGATCTCAAATCAAGCAAATGCAAAAATTGATCTAATTAAAAGAGATAAGGAGGGAAACTATATCTTACTATATCTTGTACCAAAGATAATGAAGCAATATTAATATTAAACATATATTCATTAAGTGATGTAGTATCAAATTCCTAAAGGAGAAGTTAAGAGAGTTGCAAGAAGAAATAGACAGCAAAACCATAATAGTAGGAAATCTCAACTGTGCAATCTCAGAACTAGATAAATCAAACCACAAAATAAATAAGAAAGAAGTTAAAGAGGTAAATAGAATACTAGAAAAACTAGATATGATAGATCTTTAGAGAAAATTGAATGGAGACAGAAAGGAGTACACTTTCTTATCAGCAATTCATGGAACCTATACAAAAAACATATGTTAAGACATAAATACCTCAAAATCAAATGCAGAAAGGCAAAAATAGTAAATGCATTTTTTCAGATCACGATGCAATAAAAATTACATTCAATAAAGGGCCAGGGGAAAATAGACCAAAAAGAAATTGAAAACTAAATAATCTCATCCTAAAGTATGAATGGGTGAAATAACAAATCATAGACATAATCAATAATTTCATCCAAGAGAATGACAATAATGAGACAACATACCAAAATATGTGGGATGCTGCCAAAGTGGTAATAAGGGGAAATTTTATATATCTAGATGCTTACTTGCATAAGATAGAGAAAAAGATGATCAATAAATTAGGTTTGCAACCAAAAAAAGCTGGAAAAAAGAACAAATTAAAAACCCCTAATCAAATACCAAACTTGAAATTCTAAAAATAAAAGGAGAGATCAATAAAATTGAAACTAAAAAAAACTATTGAATTAATAAGTAAAAAACTAAGAGTTGATTTTATGAAAAACTCAACAAAATACATATATAGTTAATTTGATTAGAAAAAAGGAAAGAGGAAAATCAAATTGTTGTTCTCAAAAATGAAAAGGGAGAACTATCCACCAATGAAGAGGAAACTAAAACAATTATCCGGAGTTATTTTGCCCAACTTTATGCCAATAAATTTGACAACCTAAGTGAAATGGAAGAATACCTACAAAAATATAAGATTGCCCAGATTAACATTAGAGGAAATAATTAAATATTTTACTTAAATAGTTCCATTTCAGAAAAAAAGAAAGAGAACAAGTTATTAATCAGTTCCCTAAGAAAAAATTCCCAGGACCAGATGAATTACATATTAATTCTACCAAACATTTAAAGAACAATTAACTCCAATACTATGTAAATTATTTGAAAAAATAGGGAATGAAGGAGTGCTACCAAATTCCTTTTATGACACAGACATTGTACTGATTTCTAAACCAGGTAGGAAGAAAACAGAGAAAGAAAACTATAAATCAATCTCCCTAATGAATATTGATGCAAAAATCTTAAATAAAATATTAGCAAAGAGATTACAGATAATCATCCCCAGGATAATACACCACGACAAAGTAGGATTTATACCAGGAATGCAGGGCTGATTCAATATTAGGAAAACTATTAGCATAATTTACTATATCAATAACCAAATTAGTGAAAACCCTATGATTTTCTCAATAGATGCAGAAAAAGCATTTGATAAAATCCAACACACATTTCTTTTTTTTTTCTTTTTAGAATTTTTTTCCACAGTATATATGCATGAGTAATTATCCCTTGTATTCATTTTTCCAAATTATCCCCCCTTCCCTTCACTCCCTCCCCCCGATGACAGACAATCCCATACATTTTACATATGTTACAATATAACCCAGATACAATATATGTGTGTAAATACCATTTTCTTGTTGCACATTAAGTATTAGATTCCGAAAGTATAAGTAACCTGGATAGATAGACAGTAGTGCTAACAATTTACATTCACTTCTCAGTGTTCCTTCTCTGGGTGTAGTTATTTCTGTCCATCATTGATCTACTGGAAGTGAGTTGGATCTTCTTTACCAACACACATTTCTATTAAAATACTAGAAAGTATAGAAATAAATGGACTTTTCCTTAAAACAGTCAGTAGCATCTATTTAAAACCTGCAGCAAGTATCATATGTAATGGGAATAAACTAGAACCATTCCCAGTAAGATCAGGGGTGAAACAAGGTAGCTCACTATCACCATTGCTATTCAATATTGTATTAAAAATGCTAGCCTTGGCAATAAGAGAAGAAAAAGAAATTAAAGGAATTAGAGTAGGTAATGAGGAAACCAAATTATCACTCTTTGCAGATGATATGATGGTATACATAGAGAACCTCAGAGGATTAAATAAAAAGCTATTAGAAATAATCCACAACTTTAGCAAAATTGCAGGATACAAAATAAATCCACATAAATCATCAGCATTCTTATATATTGCTAACAAAATCCAACAGCAAGAGATACAAAGAGAAATTCCATTTAAAATAACTTGGTAATATAAAATATTTGAAAATTTATCTGCCAATTGAAAAAATATCAAATGCTCTTTGATAGGTCAAGCGAATATAATAAAGATGCCAATACTCCCTAAACTAATATATTTATTTAGTGCTATATTAATCAAACTCCCAAGAAACTATTTTACTGACCTAGAAAAAATAACAACAAAATTCATCTGGAAGAACAAAAGGTCAAGAATTTCAAAGGAATTAATGAAGAGTAAAGCAAATGCATATGGCCTAGCTGTACCAGATCTAAAACTATACTATAAAACAGCAATAATCAAAACCATTTGGTACTGGTTAAGAAAAAGGAAAGTTGATCAGTGGAAAGGTTAGGTTCACAGAACAAAATAGCCAATGACTATAATAATCTAGTATCTGACAAACACGAAGGTTCCAGCTTTTGAAATAAGAATTCACTATTTGACAAAAACTGCTGGGAAAATTGGAAACTAGTATAGCAGAAAATAAACATAGACCCACACCTAACACCACATACCAAGATAAGGTTGAAATGGGTTTATGGTCTAGACAAGAAGAATGATATAAACAAATATATGTATATATATATATATATATATACATATATATATATATACACACACACACATATATATATATATAAACAAATTAGAAGAACACAGAATAATTTATCTTTCAGATTTGTGGAGGAGGAAGGAATTTGTGACTAAAGAAGAACTAGAGACTATTACTGATCATAAAAAAGATAATTTTGATTATATTAAGTTAAATAGTTTTTGTATAAACAAAAACCCATATAGACAAAATTAGAAGGGAAGCAATAAACTGGGAAAACATTTTTTACATCCAAAGAATTCCATAAAGGCTTCATTTCTAAAATATATAGAGAATTGCCTCAAATTTATAATAGTTCAAGCCATTCTCCAAATGGATAAATGGTCAAAGGATATGAACAATTTTCAGTTGAAGAAATTGAAACTATTTGTAGCCACATTAAAAGGTGCTCCAAATCACTATTGATCAGAGAAATGCAAATTAAGACAACTCTGAGAGACCACTACACACCTGTCAGATTGACTGCAAATGACAGGAAAAAATAATGATGACTGGAGAGCAGTTTGGAACTATGCTCAAAAAATTATCAAACTGTGCATAACCTTTGATCCAGCAGTGTTTCTACTGGGATTATATCCCAAAGGATTGTAAAGGAAGCAAAGGGACTCACATATGCAAAAATGTTTGTGGCATCCCTCTTTGTAGTGGCAAGAAACTGAGTGAATGCCCATCAATTGGAGAATGGCTGAATAAATTATGGTATATGAATGATTTGGAATGCTATTTTTTTATTCATTTTTCCAAATTATCCCCTCCTTCCCTCCACTCCCTCCCCCCGATGGCAGGTAATCCCATACATTTTACATGTGTTACAATATAACCTAGATACAATATATGTGTGTAAATACCATTTTCTTGTTGCACATTAATTATTAGCTTCTGAAGGTATAAGTAACCTGGGTAGATAGACAGTAGTGCTAACAATTTACATTCGCTTCCCAGTGTTCCTTCTCTGGGTATAGTTATTTCTGTCCATCATTGATCAACTGGAAGTGAGTTGGATCTTCTTTATGTTGAAGATTTCCACTTCCATCAGAATACATCCTCATACAGTATTGTTGTTGAAGTGTATAGTGATCTTCTGGTTCTGCTCATTTCACTCAGCAACAGTTGATTTAAGTCTCTCCAAGCCTCTCTGTATTCCTCCTGCTGGTCATTTCTTACAGAGCAATAATATTCCATAACCTTCATATACCATAATTTACCCAACCATTCTCCAATTGATGGACATCCATTCAACTTCCAGTTTCTAGCTACAACAAAAAGAGCTGCCACAAACATTTTGGCACATACAGGTCCCTTTCCACTCTTTAGTATTTCTTTGGGATATAATCCCAATAACAGCAATGCTGGGTCAAAGGGTATGCACAGTTTGACAACTTTTTGGGCATAGTTCCAAATTGCTCTCCAGAATGGCTGGATTCTTTCACAACTCCACCAACAATGTATCAGTGTCCCAGTTTTCCCACATCCCCTCCAACATTCATCATTATTTGTTCCTGTCATCTTAGCCAATCTGACAGGTGTATAATGGTATCTCAGAGTTGTCTTAATTTGGAATGCTATTGTTTTATAGGAAATGACCAGCAGCATGATTTCAGAGAGGCCTGGAGAGATTTACATGAACTGATGCTAAGTAAAATGAGTAGAACCAGGAGATCACTATACATAGCAACAAGACTATAGAACAATCAATTCTGATGGATATGGATCTCTTCAACATTGAGATGAGTCAAACCAGTTACACTTGTGCAGTGATGAAGAGAGCCATCTACACCCAGAGAGAGAACCATGAGAACAGAATGGGGAGCACAACATAGAATTCTCACTCACTCTGATATTATTTGCTTGCATTTTGTTTTCTTTCTCATTTTTTCTTTTTCTTCCTTCTTGATCTGATTTTTCTTGTGCAACAAGATAACTGCACAAATATGTACACATATATTGGATCTAATATAAATTTCAATATCTTTAACAGGTATTGGACTACCTGCCAGCTAGGGGAGGGGGTACGGGGAAGGAGGGAAAATTTTAAAACAAAAGGTTATTCAAAGGTCAATATTGGAAAAATTAAAGATGCACATGCTTTGTAAATAAAAAAGCTTTAATAAATAAATAAATTCTCTGATGATTCCAGAGATTATATTATAATAACTTCTCTTGCAATTTTTTTAATACTATGTTTTCCAAAGAGGATTCTCATGTCTCATTGGGCAATTTGGCTGATAGCAGCTGTTTTCCCTTTAGCTTCTATTTTTAGTCTTGGAAAGTTCAGGGGCTTAGAAGTAGGAGGGGAAAGTAAACACAGGCCTGCCTAGTGTTTTACTAGTACTTTAATTTAGGTATGACTTCTATATGATAATTAAGGAAAGAACAGGCAGTCAAGAGACTTGGGGTTCAAGTCTCAGTTCTAACAGTAGCTATATGATTTTTTAACAATATATAACATATAATGATATATGCTTTTTGGGATTTATTTTTTCTTTTTGGTAAATTTGGATATTCAATTATACAGTTTCCAAAGCTTCTTCCAGCTTTAAATCTACTATGCTAGGAAAATCATCTGAAAAGCACACTAAAAATCACTGAAAAAAATCTTTTATAATGTAATTCTTGCTTTGACTTATACTATACTATTGTATATTTCTAATAATGAATTGTATTTATGAAAATCATGCTTATGACACATATAAAGCAAAATTGAATTTAGCATAATTTATTGCTGGAAATGAATAATCAAATGAACATTAACTCTTCATCCTAAGTTAGTCTATCTAGAAAGTTACTGGAAAAAATTCTCAATCATTTTTTTAACCATTTAAACTATTTCAAAGCACACAATTCTTTGTAATGCACAGACATTAAACATTTTATGTTCTTGATTACACCAAATTAAAAAGTTTCTGCACAAAAAAAGAAAAAAAAAACTAATGCAAACAAGATTAGAAGGAAGTAACAAATTGGGAAAACACTTTTACAGGTAAAGGTTCTGATAAAGGCCACATCTCCAAAATATACAGAGAATTGACTCTAATGTATAAGAAATCAAGCCATTCTCCAATTGATAAATGGTCAAAGGATATAAACAGACAATTTTCAGATAATGAAATTGAAATTATTTTCACTCATATGAAAGTGTTCCAAATCACTATTGATCAGAGAAATGCAAATTAAGACAACTCTGAGATATCATTACACACCTGTCAGATTGGCTAAGATGACAGGAACAAATAATGATGAATGTTGGAGGGGGTGTGGGAAAACTGGGACACTGATGCATTGTTGGTGGAGTTGTGAAAGAATCCAACCATTCTGGAGAGCAATCCATAATTATGCCCAAAAAGTTATCAAACTGTGCATACCCTTTGACCCAGCCATACTACTACTGGTCTTATATCCCAAGGAAATACTAAAGAAGGGAAAGGGACCTGTATGTGCCAAAATGTTTGTGGCAACCCTCTTTGTAGTAGCTAGAAACTGGAAAATGAATGGATGTCCATCAATTGGAGAGTGGTTGGGTAAATTATGGTATATGAATGTTATGGAATATTATTGTTCTGTAAGAAATGACCAACAGGAGGAATACAGAGAGGCTCGGAGAGACTTACATCAACTGATGCTGAGTGAAATGAGCAGAAGTAGGAGATCATTATACACTTCAACAATGATACTGTATGAGGATGTATTCTGATGGAAGTGGATATCTTCAACATAGAGAAGAGCTAATCCAATTCCAATTGATCAATGATGGACAGAATCAGCTACATCCAGAAAATGCATATGTACTGTCAAAAAATGTTATAATTATAAAAATAAAAAAAAACATTTTATGTTCTGTCACAGATCAGTGTGAAGATGAAAGTAGGATGGTAAAATCCAGAATTACTACAGTATCATTTCAGTGTGTCTCAATGAGAAGGGACTGTAATTACTTGTTAAACTGAGCATCCTTTCTATCTAATAAAAAGTGAATCTGTATAGGAATACAGAATCTTAAGGTTGGAAGTAAGCTCATAATTCTAGTTTAAGCCATTAAGCAGAAATTCCCCATTCAAGGGATGATGAGTTTTGTTCTGAAAATGAGACATATATTTTGGAGCAATTTTCCATTTCTTTTAAAGGCAGTTTTTTTCCAATAGTTGTGTTCTACATTTTCACCTCTAGGGATGATATCTTATTCCATATGAGTCTGAGCCCTTAGAGAACCCCTTTTGAGGTCAAAAGAAAAAAAATATTGATCTTTTGTGGAATTGACAGTTTGGAACTATCCATATGATTTTATCAGATACTTAAACAAATTTCCATGATATTTGTACAATCATTTATCAAGTTTCTTTTCATGGTGACTTTCTGAAGTTTCAAATTAGGGAAAAAAGAAAATGGAGAAGGGAAAGTGACAAAGGTTACAATTGGACCATCTGATTCTTAGGATAACTTTTGGGCAAGTTGCTGGATTTTGCCCTAGGACAAAATGAAGCAGATATTAGCACTGATGCTATAGATCACGTAGTAAACATAGCTAATTTTACTATGAAAAGGACAACTGTCAAGTGGATATCAGGATTTTATGATCAGTAACATTTTGTTTGTAAGGTAGCTGCAACAAAAACATTTTCTTTATTTTATCGTCTATAGTAATATTATTGGTATTATCAATTTGAAGGTTGTATAATGTATACATATATTATATATAGAGCTTATGAAAATGTACTACCATATATTTATACATTTATGCATGTATTTATATATATATGTGTATGTTTGTGTGTGTGTGTGTGTGTGTGTGTACATGATGAACATTTATATCTCCTTTTCTCTCTCTCTCTCTCTCTGTCTCTCAAATGGGAGGGAGGATTACCTCTATGCCTTAATGGATGTAGAAATATCCCAATGCAGAAATGTCCTTTAACAAAGTAGATCTGCAATTATTTTGTAATTTCCAGTTTTAGAAAATTGTCTATGGCACTAAGTGGTTGAGATATTTGTTTCTACACATGTGTCAGAAGTAACACTTAAATTCAAGCCTTCCCAACTCTGCAACAGTATTTTTTTTTCTATTATATATCCCATTGCCTCTCATTTAAAATTCTTTTCAGTATCACAAACATATATTAAGCATAAACCAAGTAGTTCAAAGCAATTTCTTTTTTTAATTTCTTTATTTTTATTATTATTTATTTTAATTTTTAAAATTAATTTTATAACTATAATATTTTTGACAGTATATATGCATAGGTAATTTTTTTACAACATTATCCCTTGTACTCGCTTCTGTTCCGAATTTTTCCCCTCCTTCTCTCCACCCTCTCCCCTAGATGGCAGGAATTCCCATACATATTCAATATCTTATAGTATATCCTAGATACAATATATGTGTGCAGAACCGAATTTTGTTGTTGTTGCAAAGGAAGAATTGGATTCGGAAGGTAAAAATATTCTGGGGAGAAAAACAAAAAATGCTAACAGTTTACACTCATTTCCCAGTGTTCCTTTTCTGGGTGTGGCTGATTCTGTCTATCATTGATCAATTGGAATTGGATTAGCTCCTCTCTATGTTGAAGATATCCACTTCCATCAGAATACATCCTCATACAGTATCATTGTTGAAGTGTATAATGATCTCCTACTTCTGCTCATTTCACTCAGCATCAGTTGATGTAAGTCTCTCCGAGCCTCTCTGTATTCCTCCTGTTGGTCATTTCTTACAGAACAATAATATTCTATAACATTCATATACCATAGTTTACCCAACCATTCTCCAATTGATGGATATCCATTCATTTTCCAGTATCTAGCCACTACAAAGAGGGCTGCCACAAACATTTTGGCACATACAGGTCCCTTTCCCTTCTTTAGTATTTCCTTGGGATATAAGACCAGTAGTAGCACTGCTGGATCAAAGGATATGCAGTTTGATAACTTTTTGGGCATAATTCCAGATTTCTGTCCAGAATGGTTGGATTCTTTCACAACTCCAACAACAATGCATCAGTATCCCAGTTTTCCCACATCCCCTCCAACATTCATCATTATTTGTTCCTGTCATCTTAGCCAATCTGACAGGTGTGTAATGATATCTCATAGTTGTCTTAATTTGCATTTCTCTGATCAATAGTGATTTGGAACACTTTCATATGAGTGAAAATAGTTTCAATTTCATCATCTGAAAATTGTTCATATCCTTTGACCATTTATCAATTGGAGAATGGCTTGATTTCTTATACATTAGAGTCAATTCTCTGTATATTTTGGAGATGAGGCCTTTATCAGAACCTTTAACTGTAAAACTGTTTTCCTAATTTGTTACTTCCTTTCTAATCTTGTTTGCATTAGTTTTGTTTGTACAAAAGCTTTTTAATTTGATGTAATCAAAATTTTCTATTTTGTGATCAATAATGATCTCTAGTTCTCCTTTGGTCACAAATTCCTTCTTCCTCCACAAGTCTAAGAGGTAAACTATCCTATGTTCCTCTAATTTATTTATGATCTCATTCTTTATGCCTAAATCATGGACCCATTTTGATCTAATCTTAGTATGTGGTGTTAAGTGTGGGTCCATGCCTAGTTTCTGCCATACTAATTTTCAGTATTCCCAGCAATTTTTGTCAAATAATGAATTCTGGGATCTTTGGGTTTGTCAAACACTAGATTGCTATTTTTATTCACTATCTTGCCCTGTGAACTTAACCTATTCCAATGATCAACTAGTTTATTTCTTAGCCAATACTAAATGGTTTTGGTGACTGCTGCTTTATAATATAGTTCTAGTTCAGGTACAGCTAGGCCACCTTCATTTGATTTTTTTTTTTCATTACTTCCCTTGAAATCCTCAACCTTTTGTTCTTCCATATGAATTTTGTTGTTATTTTTTTCTAGGTCATTAAAATAGTTTCTTGGGAGTCTGATTGGTATAGTACTAAATAAATAGTTTAGTTTGGGGAGTATTGTCATCTTGATTATATTCGCTCGGCCTATCCAAGAGCACCTAATGCCTTGCCAATTATTTAAATCTGACTTTATTTTTGTGGCAAGTGTTTTGTAATTTTGCTCATATAATTCTTGACTTTCCTTTGGTAGATATATTCCCAAATATTTTATACTATTGACTGTTAATTTGAATGGAATTTCTCTTTGTATCTCTTGCTGTTGGATTGTGTTAGTAATGTATAAAAATGCTGAGGATTTATGTGGATTTATTTTGTATCCTGCAACTTTACTAAAGTTCTGAATTATTTCTAATTGTTTTTTACCCCTTCTTTGGGGTTCTCTAAGTATACCATCATATCATCTGCAAAGAGTGATAGTTTGATTTCCTCATTACCCACTCTAATTCCTTGTTCTCAGCTCTTATTGCCGAGGCTAGCTTTTCTAGTACTATATTGAATAGTAATGGTGATAATGGGCAACCTTGTTTCACTCCTGATATTACAGGGAAAGGTTCTAGTTTATCGCCATTACATATGATGTTTACTGACGGTTTTAGATATATGCTCCTTATTATTTTAAGAAATAGTCCATTTATTCCTATACTCTCAAGTGTTTTTAGTAGGAATGGATGTTGGATTTTATCAAATGCTTTTTCTATATCAATTGAGATGATCATATGGTTTTTGTTAATTTGGTTATTGATATAGTTGATTATGCTAATAGTTTTCCTAATATTGAACCAGCCCTGCATTCCTGGTATAATCAAAGCAATTTCAAGAGAGAACTATTATTAATAATTGAAGTGAACAGGAAAAGTATTCGATAGAAGGTGGCACCTGACCTGGACTTTGGGGAAGTCTAGCGATTGCATAATATAGAAGAGTCAAGAACCAGTTGATTCCCAGAGGCAGTAGACAGAGTGAATTGGAAAGGAATAGCTACAGATTAATTTCACATGAAGAAAGGGAATATGAAATAAAATTGAACAGGAATCATGGTAAGTTCCAAATGGATCTATGACCTAAATTTTTTTTTGACCTAAATATTTAAGGTCATTTTTTTTTTTTAAATTAGAGAATGAAGAGGACTGAAGAGATATTTTATAACAAAGTATAGGGAGAAATTATTAACCAAACTCAGAAGAATCTAAAAGAAAAAAATAATATAAAAATATAATTTTGATGATCTATTAATTTTTTCCAAAAAATCAATGCAGCTAAAATAGAAAGATAAATGGGGAAGGGGAGGGAAGAAAACCTTTGTATCTTATATTCCTGCTCTGCAAAATATAATTCAGTCAATTATGTATAAGACTAAGAGGCATTCCCCAATAAGTGATCAAATGATATAAATAGTCTTCAAAAAAAAAAACTAAAGATATCAACTACAATGGGGGAAAACTCTCCAAGCCACTAAAATAATTACAGAGATGTCAATTAAAACAGTTCTGATCTTTTACCTCCTGATCATAACATTGGAAAAGTTGATAAAATAGAGAAATAGTCAATGAAGCAGGAACTATAGAAAGGCAAATAACTAATAAAATGTTGATAAGGCTATGAATTTGTTTCAACAAGTTTGGAAAACAATCTAGAATTATGTAGTAAGAGTTATTAAATTGCTTATATCTTTTGACCCAATGGCATATCACAAGAAGGCCAATAATAGAATGAAAGTATGTATGTGTGTGTATATGTTTATATGTGTGTGTATGTGTGTGTTTGTGTATGTGTGTGAGAGAGAGGAGGGAAGGTGGGGGGGAGAGAGAAAGGGAGGGAGGGAAAGGAGAGAGGGAAAGTATATTTGTATATGTATATTAATAGCACTTTCATTATAGGAAAAAAGCTGGTGCCTACTGAGAAATGGCTAAACAAATTGTGCTACATGAGGCAATGAGAAATTATTGCCTTTTAGGAATTTATGAATATGAAGAATTCAGAAAAAACATGGAAAATATATGTGAACTGATATAAAGTAAAGTAAGTAGAGCCAGGAAAACATATAAACAACTACCATCATAGTGTAAATATAAAGATAAATAAAGTAATTCTGCATATTGAGTAATGGTAATGACTATTCTTCATCTCACATAATAAATAATTAAGCAAATATTTCTTTTTTGTATAGAAGTAAGGTACTATAAGTATGAATGTCACATGCAATGATAGATGAAATCATTGTGCTAGTTAGTGTTATTTTTTTCTCTCTCAATTCAAGGGCAACCTTTAGGTGGGCGGTATGTCTGGAAATGATTGTTATATAAAAACACAAGGCATTAATAAAGCTTAATATTATGAAAAACAGATACACATGTTTAAGTACTTTAAACACATAATAAAAATGTCTACTGCTTTTCTTATTAACAGATAATGACAATAATTATTATCAAATACATTTGTGTTTCACCACTACAATGGTTCAGACACTGTGCCAGATATTGGGAATGCAGAAAGGTATAAAACAAGTGCTTGCCTTTGAGATTCTAACATAGTAGCTGTGTAGACAAGTCAAATGTAAAAGGTAAATTTAATTACTCTCCAAGGCAGTATATGCTAAGTAATAATATGTGCTCATAGAGATCAAGGAAGGCTCTGGAGGTTCTGGGACTTGAACTGAGCTTTGAAGAATAAGGAGAATTGGGAGATTCATAGAATTTCTAAGGTGCAAAATATCTCCAAGGCTATTTTGTTCAATTCTAATTCCCATTACAATAAATGATACAGTCTCAAAACCTTTAATGAAGAAAAGTCCATTACCTTCCAAGGAAGCTCATGCTATTTCTAATTGTTAGGAAATTTTTTTCCTTCTGTTAAAGCTTAATTTAAAAAAATCCATTTACATTGCCTTGAGTCCTGCCTACTGGTGACAGTTGTTCAGAACCTTGGATCCAATTTTGATATTCACTCTAAGTATTTGTTTCCTTTTGTTTGAACCTTATGTTCTTTTACCAATTCACATATGTGGCATGAATTTAAAACCATTCACCTTTTGTGTGAAACCTATAGTTTATCAATGTCCTTCCTAAAATGTGATACTCAAAATTCACAAGTCTGATCAGGGCAGCAGACAGTCAGATTCTCATCTCTTATGCTGCACACTTCATACTTTTGATTTATTTGGAGGTTGCAGTCTCCTAAAATCATCAGATGTTTTCAAGAGTCCATTTCTAACAGTGTTGTTCACATAATATAATTATGGTACTGACATTTTGAACCAGAGGATAAAATTTTACATTTATCTGTTATTAAGTTTCATCTTCAACTCATCCCTATGTTTTAACTTGTCAGTTCTTTTTTGAAGCTTGCCTATTTTTCTATGTGCT
This sequence comes from Sminthopsis crassicaudata, assembly GCF_048593235.1. Lineage (NCBI taxonomy): Eukaryota > Metazoa > Chordata > Mammalia > Dasyuromorphia > Dasyuridae > Sminthopsis > Sminthopsis crassicaudata. Next base: position 405,934,945 of record NC_133618.1, on the reverse strand, counting down.
TGCTATCCCTCTCCCCAGATTTGTGTCATCTGCAAGTTTTCCAATTATTTCAATTCTTTCCTTTATCCAAATCATTCACAATCCCTGAACAGACTACTGAAGATTTCAAGGCAGACAGGAAGGAAAAGTAATGCTGAATCAGAATTTAAAAGTAGAAATCAATCTGGTATATTTGTGGAACAAATGGCAAACCATTTTGACAGGTTCAGAGGCTTTATTTACTGAAGTAAGAAGGAGATAGATAATCTGAAGGATAAGTAAGGGCTAGTCTATTGGAGACCTTGAATGACATATTAAGAAATTGAAACAATTCAATAGACATTAGAGAGTTTTGAACAGAGAAGTTATTTGTATGTAGAATAGTGTTTGAATGTTGATATTACATTGCTGGATTAAGAGTGAGACAAATAAGGCAGGAAAATCTGTTAGAAGATGAATGCCATAGTCCATTTTTTGGACTGGTAGCAGTAAAAATGACACTATTTCTAATAGCTTCCTATTATATTTGGGATAAATCATAAGTTCTTTTTTTTTAATTATATATATATATATATATATTTTATAATATTATCCCTTGTATTCATTTTTCCAAATTACCCCCCCTCCCTCTATTCCCTCCCCCCGACGACAGGCAATACCATACATTTTACATGTGTTACAATATAGTCTAGGTACAATACATGTGTGTGAATATCATTTTCTTGTTGCACAATAAACATTAGAATCCGAAGGTACATGCAACCTGGGCAGACAGATATTAGTGCTAACAATTTTCATTCCCCTCCCAGTGTTTCTTCTCTGGGTGTAGCTACCTCTGTCCATCATTGATCAACTGGAAGTGAGTTGGATCTTCTTTATGTTGAAGATTTCCACTTCCATCAGAATACATCCTCATACAGTATTGTTGTTGAAGTGTACAGTGATCTTCTGGTTCTGCTCATTTCACTCAGCATCAGTTGATTTAAGTCTCTCCAGGCCTCTCTATATTCCTCCTGCTGGTCATTTCTTACCGAGCAATAATATTCCATAACCTTCATATACCATAATTTACCCAACCATTCTCCAACTGATGGACATCCATTCATCTTCCAGTTTCTAGCTACAACAAAAAGAGCTGCCACAAACATTTTGGCACATATATGTCTCTTTCTGCTCTTTAGTATTTCTTTGGGATATAATCCCAGTAGTAGCGCTGCTGGGTCAAAGGGTATGCACAGTTTGATAACCTTTTGGGCATAATTCCAGATTGCTCTCCAGAATGGCTGGATTCTTTCACAACTCCACCAGCAATGTATTAGTGTCCCAATTTCCCCACATCCCCTCCAACATTTGTCATTATTTGTTCCTGTCATCTTAGCCAATCTGACAGGTGTGTAGGGGTATCTCAGAGTGGTCTTAATTTGCATTTCTCTGATCAGTAGTGATTTGGAACACTCTTTCATGTGAGTGGATATAGTTTCAATTTCTTCCTCTGAGAATTGTCTGTTCATATCCTTTGACCATTTATCAATTGGAGAATGGTTCGGTTTCTTATAAATTATCGTCAGTTCTCTATATATTTTGGAAATGAGACCTTTGTCAGAACCTTTGTTTTTAAAAATATTTTCCCAATTTGTTACTTCCCTTCTAATCTTGTTTGCATTAGTATTATTTGTACAGAAACTTTTTAGTTTGATGTAATCAAAATCTTCTATTTTGTGATCAATAATGATCTCTAGTTCTCCTCTGGTCATAAATTCCTTCCTCCTCCACAAGTCTGAGAGGTAGATTATCCTCTGTTCCTCTAATCTATTTATTATCTCCCTCTTTATGCCTAAATCATGGACCCATTTTGATCTTATCTTGGTATATGGTGTTAAGTGTGGATCCATATCTAATTTCTGCCATACTAATTTCCAGTTTTCCCAACAGTTTTTTCCGAATAATGAATTTTTATCCCTAATGTTGGAATCTTTGGGTTTGTCAAAGATTAGATTGCTATAGATGTACCCTTTTTTGTCCTTTGTATCTAATCTGTTCCACTGATCTACCGGTCTATTTCTTAGCCAATACCAAATGGTTTTGGTGACTGCTGCTATATAATATAGCTTAAGATCAGGTACACTTAGACCACCTTCCTCTGAGTTTTTTTTTCATTAGTTCCCTTGCAATTCTTGACCTTTTATTCTTCCATATGAATTTTGTTGTTATTTTTTCTAGGTCATTAAAATAGTTTCTTGGGAGTCTGATTGGTATAGCACTAAATAAATAGATTAGTTTGGGGAGTATTGTTATCTTTATTATATTCGCTCGGCCTATCCAAGAGCACTGAATGTCTTTCCAATTATTTAAATCTGATTTTATTTTTGTGGCAAGTGTTTTGTAATTTTTCTCATATAATTCCTGACTTTTCTTTGGTAGATGGATTCCCAAATATTTTATACTCTCAACATTTGTTTGGAATGGAATTTCTCTTTGTATCTCTTGCTGTTGCATTTTGTTAGTGATATATAAAAATGCCAAGGATTTATGTGGATTTATTTTGTATCCTGCCACTTTGCTGAAATTTTGAATTATTTCTAGTAGCTTTTTAGCAGAGTCTTTGGGGTTCTCTAAGTATACCATCATGTCATCTGCAAAAAGTGATAGTTTAATTTCCTCATTTCCTACTCTAATTCCTTGAATCTCTTTCTCGGCTCTTATTGCCGAGGCTAGCGTTTCTAGTACTATATTGAATAGTAATGGTGATAGTGGGCAACCTTGTTTCACTCCTGATCTTACTGGGAAAGGTTGCAGTTTATTTCTATTGCATATTATGCTTACTGACGGTCTTAAATATATACTCCTGGTTATTCTAAGGAATAATCCATTTATTCCTATACTCTCAAGAGTTTTTAGTAGGAATGGATGTTGGATTTTGTCAAATGCTTTTTCTGCATCTATTGAGATGATCATATGGTTCTTATTAATTTGATTATTAATATGGTCAATTATATTAATAGTTTTCCTAATATTAAACCAGCCCTGCATTCCTGGAATAAATCCTACTTGATCATAGTGTATTATCTTGGAGATGATTTTCTGAAGTCTTTTTGCTAATATCTTATTTAAGATTTTAGCATCAATATTCATTAAGGAGATTGGTCTATAATTTTCTTTCTCAGTTTTCGATCGACCTGGTTTAGGTATCAGTACCATATCTGTGTCATAAAAGGAGTTTCATAGGACTCCTTCATCCCCTATTTTTTCAAATAATTTATATAACATTGGGGCTAATTGTTCTTTAAATGTTTGGTAGAATTCACATGTGAATCCATCTGGCCCTGGGGATTTTTTCCTGGGGAGTTGATTAATAGCTTGTTCTATTTCTTTTTCTGAAATGGGACTATTTAAGCAATTTATCTCCTCCTCTGTTAATCTAGGGAGCCTATATTTTTGGAGAAAGTCATCCATTTCACTTAAGTTATCAAATTTATTGGCATAAAGTTGGGCAAAGTAGCTCCTTATTATTTCTCTAATTTCCTCTTCATTGGTGGAAAGATCCCCCTTTTCATTTGTAAGACTATCAATTTGATTTTCCTCTTTCTTTTTTTTGATCAAATTTACCAAAGGTTTATCTATTTTATTGGCTTTTTCATAAAACCAACTCTTGGTTTTATTTATTAATTCAATAGTTTTTTTACTTTCAATTTTATTGATTTCTCCTTTTAATTTTTGTATTTCGAGTTTAATTTTTGGTTGGGGGTTTATAATTTGGTCTTTTTCTAGCCTTTTAAGTTGTAAGCCCAATTCGTTAATCTTCTCTTTCTCAATTTTCTTCAAATAAGCCTCTAAAGATATAAAATTTCCCCTTATTACTGCTTTAGCTGCATCCCAAAGATTTTGATATGATGTCTCATCATTATCATTATCTTGGGTGAAATTGTTAATTGTTTCTATAATTTGCTCTTTCACCCAGTCATTCTTTAAGATGAGATTATTCAGTTTCCAATTACTTTTTGGTCTATTTACCCCTAACTTTTTACTGAATGTAGCTTTTATTGCATTGTGATCTGAGAAGAAGGCATTTATTATTTCTGCCTTCCTACATTTAATTTTGAGATCTTTATGTCCTAATATATGGTCAATTTTTGTATAGGATCCATGAACTGCTGAGAAGAAAGTATATTCCTTCCTATTGCCATTCAGTTTTCTCCAAAGGTCTATCATACCTAGTTTTTCTAATGTTCTATTTACTTTTTTAATTTCTTTCTTGTTTGTTTTGTGGTTTGATTTGTCTAAATCTGAGAGTGCAAGGTTGAGATCTCCCACTATTATAGTTTTACTGTCTATTTCTTCTTGCAGTTCTCTTAACTTTTCCTTTAGAAAGTTAGATGCTATACCACTTGGTGCATATATGTTTAGTATTGATATGGCTTCATTATTTATGCTACCTTTCAGCAGGATATAGTTTCCTTCCTTATCTTTTTTAACGAGATCTACTTCTGCTTTTGCTTGATCTGAGATAAGGATAGCTACCCCTGCTTTTTTGGCTTTACCTGAAGCATAATAGGCTCTGTTCCAACCTTTTACCTTTACTCTGTATGTATCTCCCTGCTTTAAGTGTGTTTCCTGTAGGCAACATATTGTAGGGTTCTGCTTTTTGATCCAATCTGCTATCCGTCTCCGTTTGATGGGATCGTTCATCCCATTTACATTTACAGTTAAAATTACTAATTCTGTATTTCCTGCCATCGTATTATCCCCAGATTATGCTTTTTTCCCTTGACCCCCCTGATCCCCCTCCCCGATATTTAATTTACAGACCCCCCCTTGTGACGCGCAACCCTCCCTCTTTTTTTTTTTTTTAGTATCCCTCCCCCCTCCCTCCAAGTCCTTTCACTTATTCTCCTTTTCCTTTTCCCTTTTCCTCTCCCCCCTTTTAATGAGGTGAGAGAAAATTCTCTGAAAAACAAATATGTTAATTATTTACTCTTTGAGTCTCTTCTGATGAGAGTAAGATTCACACAATGATTCTCCCCCTCACTAAGTTCCCTTAGATATGGTGTATTTTCTATGTCTCTTCCTGGGATGTAGTTTCCCTCTTTTTATCACTCCTTCCCCTTTTTCTGAACCGACCTCCTTCCCTTTACTACACCCCCCTTTTTTTCTTTTATATCAGTAAAATCAAATTATCCTTGAGTATTTTTTATATACCCACAACTGAGTTACAGTTCTCAAGGGTTCTGTGTACCTTTTTCTGTTTCTCTTCAGTCTTGTGGATGTAGATCAAATTTTTTGTTTAAGTCTGGTTTTTTTCTTAGAAACATATAGAATTCCTCTGTTTCATTGAATGACCATCTTCTTCCATGGAAAAAGATGCTAAACTTAGCTGGGTAGTTCATTCTTGGTTGCAGTCCTTGATCTTTTGCCTTACGGAATATCAGGTTCCAGGCCCTTCTATCTTTTAATGTGGAGGCAGCCAGATCTTGGGTGACCCTTATTGTGGCACCTTGGTATTTAAATTGTTTTTTTCTAGCTGCTTGCAGGATTTTCTCCTTTGTGTGGTAATTCTGCAGCTTAGCCACAATATTCCGTGGTGTTCTTTTTTTAGGGTCTATTTCAGAAGGAGTTCGATGAATTCTTTCCACATCTACTTTCCCTTCTGTTTCTATTATCTCTGGACAGTTCTCTTTGATAATTTCCTGTAAAATAGAATCTAGGCTCTTTTTTTGGTCTTAGTTTTCTGGAAGTCCAATAATCCGCAGATTATCTCTCCTAGATCTATTTTCCAGGTCTATAGATTTTCCCAGTAAGTATTTGACGTTGTTCTCCAGCTTCTCATTTTTTTTTTGTTTTGTTTGACTGATTCTTGGGTTCTCTGTGATTCATTTCTATTTGTTCCATCCTGACTTTTAAAGAGTTATTTTCTTCTTTCACAGTTTTTAGTTCTTTTTGTAAATGCCCAATTTCGTTTTTAAATGAATTATTTTGCTCTATTGAATTTTTTTCCATTTCCCTAATTTTTTTTTTTTGAGAATTATTTTCTTTTTCCAATTCAGAAATTCTATTTTCTTGAGACTTTTTTATCTTTTCCAATTCAGAAATCCTACTTTCCTGTGTTTTTTTAACCTTTTCTAATTCACTAATTTTGTTTCCCTGCATCTCCTGTGAATTCTTTATTAATTTCAGGACGTTGTTATTCTCTATCATAACTTCCCTTTCCTTTCCCCATTTTTCTTCGATCTCCCTCAATTTTTTAAGAGCTTCTTCTAGGAGAGAGTTATGTGATGGGGGGCAGGAATCATTCCCCTTTAGGTTGTTGTCTGCTGATTCTCTGCTGTCTACTTCCTTGGGGTTGGATACCCGCTCTTTCTCTGTATAGAAGGAATCTATAGTTTTTCTAGCTTTTTTGCTCATACTTAAAAAAATGTTTTGGGGTCTGTCCCTGGGGTAGGAAATTATTTACTTCTTTACCAGCTTCCTCCCAGACCGGATGGATGCAGTGGCCCCTGCGCCTGAGCTAAGAGAGAGCTCTGGGAGAGAGTTCCCCACCCCCTCCCTGGAGGTGCCTCAGAGGTGATTAGCACTACTGTGCTTTGAGGGCGTAGAATAGTGAAGACAGCACGAAGCCCAGCCTATGTGTCCGGATGGGGAGTGGATGTCTGCAGCAGGTGACGTGAGAAGCCCCTGTGCTCAAACTGGAAGTGTCTGCCAGAAACCGCGGTCCCTAGTTCAAAGGTTCCGCTTCTCTGGGACTTCCTGGAGCTGAGTTCCACTCCCTCCAGCTAAGCTAGGCAGTGTGTGTTGCCTTGGGCCGTATCCACCCACTTGTCAATCTCTTAACTATTCTCAGGTGGTAGCTGAGGCCACACCCCCTGGTGCCGAGTCTGCTGAGTCACCCCCAAGATCGGGGAAAATCTAATTTGAGTTTTAAAATATTTTGGCTTTCTCTTCTGAACTGCTAAATAATTAGCAGAGAAGAGCTAACAGCCTGTGCCAGATTCCTTTACCTCAGTGGCTTCTCTGATCCCAGAGCCCTTCCCAGCGCAATGGGCGCAGTGTGCCCCTACCCCACCGTCTGTGCTGGTCTCTCTTATTCCTCCCCTGAGAACTGACCTTTCCTGTTGAAACTCCAGATTCTCTTCAGCTGGTAAGTCGTGCTTCCAGTCCTTGTGGTATCTATCAGTCCTGAGCTAATTCTGAGACTTAATTTATCTAATTGGTTGTGAGGGAGTGAGGACGTTCACTGAGTCGTGTGTTTCTTCTCCGCCATCTTGGCTCCGCCCCTAAATCATAAGTTCTTTTGTTTATCATTTAAAACTCTTTATAATCTGCCAGTCTTATTCATTACTTCTCTCTACATACTCTATGGCCTTGTCATACTGACCTATATTGCTTTTATTTCTACATGACAACTCATCTTTCTCTTCTCTGTGCTTTTTATCAGTTATTTTCTATACTTGGAATATTCCTATTCAACTTCTTATTCAACTATGTTTGTTAGAGTCTTTGGCTTCCTTCAAGATTAAGGTTTTTTTTTGCTATTTTCTTCCCTGGTTACTTCTATTCCTAAAGCTTTTACCATAAGGTTAGTCTCCATCAATGGTGTATGTATCTTAATTGTCCTTATTTATATAAATATTGTTTCCCTCATTAGAATATAAGTTTCTTGAACATTGTACACAATAACAGTAAGATTATGTGGTAATCAACTGTGATGGACTTGGTTCTTCTTAGGAATGTGGTGATCCAATACAATTCCAATAGACTTGGGATGGAAAATGCCAACCACATCCAAAGTGAGTACTATGGAGACTCAATGTGGATCAAAGTATAGTATTTTTTACCATTTTTGTTTGCTTTTCCTTTCTCATTTTTCCCCTTTTGGTTTGATTTTTTTTTGTACAACATGACAGGTATGAGAATATGTTTGAAAGGATTTCTTACTCTCTTTGTAGGGCAAAAAGCTGAAACTGAGAGGATACCCATTTATAGTAGAATAGTTGGACAAATTGTGGCATGTGATTTTGATAGGATATTATTGTTCCATGGGAAAAGATAAGCAGGCTGCTCTCAGAAAAAAATCTGAAAAGTTCTTTATGAAATCAAGTGAAGTGAAATGTAGGATGTGCAAAATAATATCTATATTCTGGAATAATCAGTTGTGAAGGACTCTGCTATTCTCAGCAATATAATGATCTATGGCTACTCTGAAGGACATAGGATGAAAAATCTTATTCATACACAGAGAAAGAACTGATTGTGTCTGAATACAGAGTGAAGCATTCCCATTCTCATTTTTTCTCTCCTGTGTATGTGTCTCTCTCTCTGTCTCTGTGTTTCTGTCTGTCTCTGTCTCTCTTTGTCTCTATTTTCCTTGAGAATGTTTTTAAAGGAGATCTATATTGTTTTTCACAACATGACTTTTATGGAAATGATTTGTCTAATTTCGCTTATTTTAAGGAGGGCTGGGGTGAAAATAAGGGAGAGAATCTGAAACTCAAAAGTTTTAAAAACAAGTGTAAAATTGTTTTAAATGTAACAGGAAAAATAAAAATATTTTTAAAAGGATTGCACATGTCTGTCTAACAAATCAATTTGCTATCTTGGGGAGGAGGGAAGTAAAGGAGAGAAGGAGAAGAAATGTGGTGTATAAAGTCTTACAAAGGATGAATGTTGAAAATTATCTTTAAATAACAACTCATCTTTCTCTTCTCTGTACTTTTTATCAGTTATTTCCTATACTCTAAAACTTAAATGTTTTTGGAATAATAAAATACTATTGATTAAAAAAAAGAACATAAGCTCCATTAGGACAAGAACTGTTTTATCTTTTTAAAAAATCCCAGACACTTAGTATAGAGCTAGTGCATAACAAATGTTTATTAAATGTTGATTGTTTAAGCTGGAAATGTTAGAGATAGGAAAATCGAATTTAGCTAATTGGATATGAAGGGAGAAGACATTGAAGAATTTAAAGATAGGAGAATGATTATCATTTGCATAAGCCAGGATTTCTTGATGGCAAATTCTTTGGAGAAAATAATAAGGAGTCACACTTCAGACCTTAAGTTTAAAAGCACAACTGGAACCTTAAGATTTATTGACACTGGAGAAATGAGAAAGAAAGCCAGATGAGAGATCAGAATTAGAGGTACAGGATTGGGAGATATCTAAAAAGAAATGGGATCACTGATCAGCTTTACTACACAGTACTTAGAATTTAAAACAGTATAATTGATTATAAAATAGTACAGTGTGCACATTCTGTGACTGGGTAATTGCACCTCTTCCCAGAAACAATCACTTCAAATCCATATTGCCCAGCTGACTATATGGCAATAAAATGTATCCTTAGCCCTGGTCAATCTTCTTCTAATGTATGATGTTAGTTTCAAAGGATTGTGTAAAATCTTTGTAAATCCAACCCTTCTGCTGAAAAGAAAAATAAGTTTGTGCTTAGATGATGTTGTTAAGTCTGTGGTTGATATTTATAGAGTGGATAACAGGGGAGAAGAAAGGGTATCTGGTTCTGTGATTTGATTGTTGCAGGTAATTCCCAGTGTGGAAATACCCTCCAGAGATGCAGCTTAGTCAATTAATTCTTGTTGACTGATTCACTGACATCACCTTAGAGAGATGCACAGTTAGAAAAAAAGAACCTCATTCTTCCTGACTCCAAATCTGGACTTATATTTACTACATCAAGTCATCTCTCACAAAGAACAATCTGATAATTATACAAGCTCTTTGAGGTCAGGAGTTCTTTTCACTTTTTCCTTTATATCCTCACTGCTCAGCACAGTATTTGGCACATAATAATTCCTTCATAAATATTTATTGATTGATTACTTGATACATATTCTTGATCAAACTTCTTATCTTCTATTTGAAATTAGCCTGAAACTACTTATGTAGAATATGGACAATATCTATTTTGAAGCTCTATTGTAGGCTTTTCAGGGTTTTTGATTTTAGAATGCCCATTGAGATAAATGTTATGGACATTTTGACTACAATGACCTTGTGTGAACTTTTTAGCATAAAAAAAGATAGAAACCAAACTTTCAATCCTTTGGATTCTATGTTGGCTAAAGGACTGATGTTGTGGTTCTGGCAACCATCCTGATTTCCCCAGATTTGCATCTTATTAGAAGCCAGATGTTCTAGTCCAACCATGGATGAATAAGAAGGGAAAAGGAAAAAAAAACTTTTCTCCTCCAGTGATGCTGGGACCAGCTTGCCAGCATCCTAGTTCCCCTAGCTCCTGAGTCACTGCCTGTAGTGTTCTCATAGACATCCCAAGCAGGTGGTGGTGTACTCGGCAATGAATAATGAGGCAAAAGAAAGAGGGACACCTCTGTTTAGGATTGATGACCCTCAGAAAAACTGTGAATTTGGGGAAGTTACTTTTATGAGTAACCTTACTATCTTGGGCTTTAAAATATGCTCAGTGCACCTCAATTGTTTTTGGTTTCCCTTCATTTTTTCCATCAAAATTTGCTCTAAGATAAAGGATTCTGAAAATCACTCACATTGAAGCATAAATGATTTATAAGTCTTAAAATATTATCCTCTATAGAGAATATGCATTCCATCAGAGATAGAAGGCTCTTACAATGATCCAAAAATCTGAGATTTTATTAGTGTAGGTGAGATGCAATGAAATCTATCTTGATGTAGATTTCCAGCCCTCTCTGATTTAGAAGTTCTTCATGAACAGTTATGTTCCTCTAACTAACAACTTTCCAAAACAAAAAGGCATTATCTTATGACCAATATCTCTGCTTAAAGGATCCTATAAAGGCTGGATTTTTGGAGATCAGATATCTCAGGTTTATAGAGACATTACCTTAAATGAATAAACTGCTTACTGTAAAGGTTTAGAACTGAGCAAATTCACTTGGATAATGGAGCATGTGAGATTAACTGCCAATTGGACGGTTCTCTATTAACTTGTTTGAAGGTTGACCCTTCCCAGCTGTTCTGTGCAGACTTGATTGGTGGGACAAAGAGGAGGAAGTGATGTGTGTGGGGGGAGTAGGAGGAGGAAATTGAGGTATTGTCTAATCCCCTGATGGTGACCTCAAGAGACCAACTATAAAGACTTTTGGTGATCCTGACTCCAGCTGATTTCTGGGAACAAAGAGTTCCAGCAGCTTACAATAGAGTTTCAGATATCAGTGTGTGAATGAGAAAAATTACTTTGGATCATAACTTTTCCTCATTATCTCAAAAACCATACAAAAGAGGTGATTATTTTCCTTATTGATACTAATAATGGTAATATTTGTATTTTATAGTATTTAAAACATTTAATAGTACTTTAAAATCACATCTCTTTATCTACTAATCTTTAATAAAAATATTTTTTCAAATATTTAAACTCACCTCATTCAATTATCTACTCTTGATATTTAACCAAGTCTTCAGAATTCTAATCTGATGACCTTGTTTGAGCACAATGATTTCCTACTTCTTGTTAAAGGTAGGATTTTCACTATTTTTTGTAAGCATGGTGATTTAAAAAAAAACTATCTCATTGAATTAGCCACAAAAATCAAATAAAAAATAGATTCATAGATCTAGATTTGGAAAAGACTGAAATTATGATTTAGTCCATTGCCCTTATTTTGCAAAAGGTAACTTGAAGTTCAGAGAAATAAAAGATTTGCCAAGGTCACACAGAGAAAGGATTATTAAAGGAGGAAACTGAAACCAGACCATATTTAAAAGCCACATCAACATAGTTGGCAACAAAAAGCCAAAAAACTTTGATTAAACACTTACTATGTGCCAGACACCATGTTAATCCCTGGGAATAAAAACAAACAAAAAAAATTGCGAAAAAGAAATGCAAGTCATGGTCCCTTCCCTCAAGGAACTTACATTCTAATGAGGACACAATTTGTTAAAAAAAAAAAGTATAAACAATATACATATACATATATGTACATACACACATATACATCTGTATAGGACAAGTTGAAGGCAAAATCAGAAAGAAGGCAGTAGTAATAAGGAGGCTGAATAAGGCATCTTGAAGGAGTTGGGTGTTTTTTTTTTTCCTGAGATTTAACAAAAGGAAACCAGGATGCAAAGAAGAACAGCATTATGGTTATGTTGGACTTATGGAAATGTCCAGAATAGAGAAATAAAAATTCTTGTTCAAGGAACACACAGTGGGTAAAGTACTAAAGACTAGGAAGGTCAGTAGGGGATCAGTTTATGAAGGACTTTAAATGCCAAACAGAGCATTTTATAATTGGTCCTGGAGGTAGAGAATCACTGAATTAACTAAATAGATAGCCAGACTTTGCTTTAAGATAATTATTTTGAAAGTTGAGTGGAGAGTAGATGGGAATGGGAATAGACATATTGTCAAAGACACCAGACAAAAATTCAGAAATACAATAATTGTGGCTATTAAGTGGCATAGTGGATAGAGTACAAGGATAGAACTAGAAAGAAAAGAAAATACTGCCTCCATAAATTCCATTTCTGAATAAATCTGTTAGGAAGTTTTTCCTGACCTTGGATCTAAACCTACCCCTTTGTTGCTTCGATATAGATCTGGGAAATGAGAGATCCAGAATGAAGATTGATTTTCCTAATATTAATATAAAATTCATGGAAGAGTTGGGTTTAGAATCTAGAATTTAGACTAATGTTCTTCTGAATATGTGATACTATTTACTATACCTATTGATCTGTAGTTAGAAAGGAATACTTTACTGAAGGCAAATAAGAAGATACCATCAAATAACAATTAGATCATGACAATTGCTAGTTTACTGGAAACAGATTCAGATACTCTCCTGCCCAAGTTTCCTTTCCTGTTTCAGGAAAAAAAAAATACTTTACTAATGAAATTGCATGAAAAGAAAGGCATAGGGAAAAGATACCACAACTGTAGAGCTGTGAATAATAGTTTGGTAGTGGCTTTTTTAGGGCATTTAAAGATCTGGGTCAAAAAGAATGAGGTTTTAAATCCCACTTCTGACACTTACTAACCCTTGGGAAAGTCTCAATCTCTCTGAGCCTCAATTTCCTCATCCATAATATTGGATATACTAGTAGTAGTCAGGAATGGTTTTGAAGAAAACATTGAGTGGTTACTCCTGAGAACCTATTTCATGATGTTTATTGTGAAGTTCAAGTGAGATCATCTATAATGTATTTGCCAATCTTGCTGTTTTATAATATAAAGCTGTGCTATTATTATCATTATCAATACAATGGATAACCAGTACACACTTTGGTTGAATTCATTGTCTAGAGAATGGGTTAGATAAACTCAAAGACACAATGAAACCTTAACCAATTATATTAAAGGAAAGCTTTAGATGCTTTTAGTATAGTCTTAGTATACTAATAAAAACTCATAATGATATAGCATTTTGGGGTTACAAAGCAACTTATAAGTAGCTTCCTGATGGATTCTCAGAATATACTTGGAAAATAAATAGCCCAAATATCAATCCATTTTATGGAAGAGGAAAATTAAACACACAGATGTTAAAAAAGCTGCATGAGTTCAGAGAGCAAGTACAAAGCTACAATTTGTTCCTAGGTCTTAACTCCAAGTTTTCTCTATGCCACTTTTTGCTCTCCCATTCTCTGTTAATAATAATAATAATAATAATAATAATAAAATTTCAAAAGGCAGCTACCTAATTTTTCTACAGCTTGTAATTTAATGCTAATCTCAAATTCAACATAATGACAGGATAATGGATTAGTTGGACTAGTTTTTTTGTTTCAAGATGGCATTTCTGTTTTTTTTTTAATGAAACCTAAAGATTCTGATAAATAAATCCTATGTTTTGTTGTTACTGTCCTCTACAAGAAACAATCAAACTTTAAAAAAAAAACTTTAAGCAGAGAAAAAGAAGATGGAAAGAAATAACATTTGAAGTATATTTTTAATCCTTTTTTGAGTTCATTTACCAATGAAAATGGCATAGACTTTTTTCAATTTCCTAAATTAACATTCGATTTCCAAAATTGCTCTTCTGCCATTCAGGGATCTCATTTAACAGAAGCTTCTTCTAGTCCCATCAAATTTTTCTCCCTTTAAAAAAGAAATAATCCCCACTGAGATCACAATGCTAAGATCTATTTCAGGGCAAACCTGTGACTTCTATCAGAGACATCAGCTGTTTTGGATGTGTGTTTTTATACTCAAAGGGATTAGTTCACATATCAGGAACCTGATTAGGAATCCCAGCATTATTATTAGAAGAGAAAGAGCCTGCAGTGGGGTCTTCCCTAGGATAAAAGCTTCTCTTTACAGTGCTACTACTAAAAGGAGCCCAGAATTTAGCATTCACTGCATCACAATTCCCTTACATAGAACATTTTGTAACTGAGGAAAGCGTGATATGTCTCATTTTTTTGTAAGCATTTTTCTTTTCTTTTTTTTTTCTTTCTAGTTTTAAAGGAATATAGCTTGCCCTGAACTTTTCAAATGCTTCCCTTTAAATGCTTACACTTTTACAATCTGATTATAATATATTAATTATTAATGTTATTAATAGTCACTATAAAGGAATATTAGGAAGGAGAAACTATATTACTAAGTATCCTCAATGTCTTTTCCTTGCCTATACCCCGTTTCTACATGCCACAATTCTCATTCACTGTATCTCTGTCTGTCTGTCTTTCTCTCTGGGTCTCTGTCTTTCTGTCTCTTTTTCTTCTATAAAATCTAGCACTTATCTTTGTTTCTTCAACTAGATGTCAGAGCAGAGACTATGACTTAAGACTACTTCTGCATCCTCTAAAATGACTAGCACAATAGTAGTGGATAATAAGTGCTCCATAAGTTATTGCAAGTTGATTTTATCTGCATGCATCATTATAAACCTCCTCCTCATCATCATATCAATAATAGCTGACATTTATACAGGGTTTTAAGCAGGCAAGGCACTTAACATACATTATCCTATTTAATGCTCATAATAATTCTGAGAAAAGCCACAGCTATTATTATTTGCATGTTACATATGAGGAAAACAAGTTCTGAGACATTCGATGACCTGACCAGGTCTTCTGCCTAATAAATATGAGTCCCAGGATTTGGACCCTGGAATTCCTGACTCCCAAGTGCAGAACTCCATCCATTGTATCATGTAGATCATTGTTTGATTATGAAAATGATGGGTATCTTTATTCTTCTCCCCAACACAATGCTGACTTTTTGGATTTCAAAATACACCTTTGATTTAGTTTCACCCTGAAATCTACATTAGAGTCTATGGCTTGCTCATTCTGAAATCTTTTATGCCAGCCTTCTTTTCCTACTAATGAATTCTCAGAACCTGCATTTGGGAAAGTGGCTCAGACCAATCAATCTTCATAATCCACTTGCTTGTGCTTCAGAATTTTTGACATTATGGACTTCATCATAATACCTCCATTCAGATACCTAGTCATCTCTCTCACTCTCACCTCATATCATTTCAGCCCTCCCTCCACTTTGAAGGAATAGAATTAAGTGAAACAATCACACAACTGGATTTGCATT